>NC_060148.1:53155018-53489185 GCF_021461385.2 Schistocerca piceifrons
TAATAAGAAATTTTACAAAGTAGGACACCAAGTGTGTGCTAATAAGAAAGCTACCTAAAATTGTCTTTTGTTTCAAAGCAAATTCGTCACTCCTTAGTGTGTGTTTATTGCTACATGTTAGTTGTTAGATTTGTCTGCTACTGTGCATTTCCCTACTATCTGCCTTCTTAATTGCAATAATCTCCCCTCTCTCTCTCTCTCTCTCTCTCTCTCTCCCTCTCTCTCTCTCTCTCTCGTCTCTCTCTCTCTCTCCTCTCTCTCTCTCTCTCTCTCTCTCCGCCCCCATCTCCCCCCCTCTCCCGCCCCCATCTCCCCCCTCTCCCGCCCCCATCTCCCCCCTCTCCCGCCCCCATCTCCCCCTCTCCCCCCCCCCCATCTCCCCCCTCTCCCCCCCCCATCTCCCCCCCTCTCCCCCCCCTCTCTCCCTCTTCTTCGCCAAGTGTCAGAATTAATGTTTTTTAAGCAAACACTTGTTCAGGATATAGTTTACATGAAACTAAGATAAAGCAAGCTTTTGGCCTAAAACATAATGTGTATTGACAATTAAAATGCTGCATAGGGTCATAAATATGTGCTGTTGAAAACACTGTTCTGTGCTTTCATCACTCTTCATTTCCCGTTTCAAATCTCTCACCCCACTGCTGAAAACATAAAAGTCCTGTTCATTTGTAGCTGTAAAATACTATATTCAGACCTAGATTGGATTGAGATGGGAATCATCACACTATAGTTTCTGCATTTACAGCCGGTGGTAGAATATTTACAATGTTTTGTATAAAGTATGCCCCATAAAACAGTGACTTACTGATACTGGCAGAAAGCTCATCTGATATTTTTAACATGTATTGTCCATTGGCTGAACTGTCTTATAGTGACTTAAATTGTATTCCGTTTGATATTTGACATCCAAAGTTGTAACAATACTTTGCTCTCTGTGTAGATAAAAAATCATTTCACAGTTTGTCTCCTACACAAACACCGAGTGTATCTAAAATTCACTTAAAGTTAATAGTTCAGTAGTATTTCCGAAGTTTTATTGTGTCCTATGTCAAACCCATCTGCCTCATTAAAATACATTTTTACTTGCCAAGATAAACTTGTTCAACAACAAATATTTACAATGTTTGATGCCAGCTGTGTAAAAGCTCCAAAAGTGTGTGGTCTCCCCCCCCCCCCCCCCATGCTGAAAAGTATCTATTGCGTATTTAGCATAAAGTTTGAAGAGTGGATCTCCTGTATAATTCCTGTAAAAATTGTAAAATTCATATTTCTTCATATTCACTGAGTCGGTCAAATCCTGGTTTTAATTTTAATTGGGGCCAGAACTATGTTTTTGCTTGGACAAGGCAAAATTATTGTGTCTGGAAAAGTTCCCTGCTTGAGAACTGGGACTCACTGCTTTGCGCAGCCAACTGGCAACACGGTGTTGCTGGCTGAAACAGTCTGACCTGCTTGGTGTCAAATGCCAACTTATTTCAACTGAACTGTAACTATAAAGGTGTTGCTCACAGAGCTGTAAAATTTAGATTCATTTGGTCCTGTATCCCCCTCCTCTCAACCACACCTACACAAACGTGTATATTTCCAAGTTATTGTTTATCTTTACAATTGTCATATTACTCTCCCAGTAGCAAAGATTGATCAGTAGAGCTACTGGACATGACAAAAAAAATTTTTGTGGAAAAATTCTAATTTGACTCTAACCTCCGTTTTTCGTGCTTACGGCGCCCCCACCTCCTTATTTTTACTTTGAGTTGCGGTGTAGTTGTCAAATAACGCTGTTTTAAAATAGACTGAAAATGTAGGTAGTAGTGTCGAGATTTTACAAGTGCGTCTGACTACAGGTGCTGGGGCCACCCGCAGTGCCGGCGAGTGCGGATCTGAAGCCGCCGGCGGTGGTGTCTGCGTCTTCCCAGCAGGCGCCACCCCCCGTCACAGCCTCCGCTCCCAAGAAGCAGGGGCCACCACCACAGGTGAGCTGCAACCTGTTTACTTAATCATATCTCTTTGTGGTGAGGTGTGTCACTGGCACACTCTTTCCTTGTACCTTGGGACAACCACTGGTAATATTGTTTGGAAATGTTACGTGGGGACGTGGATGACATTGAATTTGAGTCAGGTATTGAAACAATTACGATAACCGATAACAAAAATTGGGTTTCATATCCTGGTGAGGTACAAGTTTGTATTTTTCTTCACTTATTTGGAAACTACTTTGCTGTGTACTTATTCAAGATCATTACTGTAAGTAATTGGATGGATAAAAAAATCTGCTCACCAAATAGTGGCAGGAGAACACGTGTATTAACAGATAATACAGTTCGCTAACTTCGGGAACCAGTGGCTTCTTCTTCTTCTTCTTCTTCTTCTTCTTCTTCTTCTTCTTCTCTCAGAAGGGTTGAAGGAGAAACAAGAGGGTTGAAGGAAAAAAACTGGTGAGTTTTAGGAAAAGGGGTGGAGTTCACAAAAGTCACCCAGAATCCCAGGTCAGGAGGGACTTACTGGGTGGGGTGAGCAGGAAAAGCGGATTGTTTGAGAGTGCACCAAACGAGATTTGAAAACCTGAGAGCTTAAATGCGGAAGGTTGGGTAATATGCGAGACAGAGATTACTGCTAAAATATCGTGCATAAACCCATAACAGCGAAAAGATAAGTGCATGGTATGTTAGAGGTGGGAGGCGGATGATGAAAAATAGGTAAGTCAGAATATGATAGGTATAGGAAACTAAGAGTGAGTGAGGAAAGGAATGATCACTGTTAAGAAGTGCTGAGACCGAAGAAATTAACAAAATAAAAGGCCAAGTGGATGGTGAGAACCTAGGACGTGTAGCCGCACCAGTGGAGTACTGAGAAACTGGTGTCTAGGGAAAAATCCTGACGACTCTTGGTGAAACAGTCACCGAGGTCCCGAATGCTCTTCGACAGGATATTGTGTGTTGCCAGTACACACAATCTGCCTCTACACATTCATCCTAAGTGGTAACTTGGGGGTAGTTACGTCAATGTAGGAGGCCCAAGTGTTAGGTGGCAGCGGCTGTATGACGTTTAGTTTCACAAGTGGCTCTACCCCCCACTGGGTAGGTGGGTGCAGGAAGAGGATGGGATCTGATTAGCATATTGTGCAGATTGGGATGGGGACTAAAAAGTACTCTAGGTGTGGTGGCAAAGTCTGACAGAATAAACGCCACTTCATGGTATGATCTTAGGAAGTCACAGCCTTGTCGAAGTAGCTTATTCGAACACTAAAGACCGGGATAATACTGAGTGACCATTGTGTTCTCCTAAGACTTTTTGTTCAGATGCAGACAGCAACATACCAACATTCTCACCTCAGCCTTCACTGAACATAATTACTACACCAGGTTAATTCAAAAGCGTGTTTCCCAGGTCATTACATTCAATCATGGTATTGCTGATCGCTTAGGAGTACACAGTTTCTCACTCAGTATTATCCCAGTCTCGAATGTATTAATCAGCTGCTTCTACAAGGCCATGACTTCCTAAAATCATACCATGAAATAAGGTCCTCCCAATCTCAGCAATATGCTTGTCAGAATCTATGTTCCTTCTGCACTCACCTTCACTACCTTACGGTTCCTATCCTTGTGACCTCCCCATTGAGAGACTTGCCCTATGCATCGTCCCACCACCACCTTTGCCAGCTCTGTCTCCGGCAAAACATATACTATCAAATGGAGAGTCACTTTCAAAACAACACGTCAAGATACCATATGTTACGTAAAACTGCTAAACATTCTACATCGACATAACTACCACCGAGTTACCAGTTGGGATGAATGGGTGTAGGCAGAGGATGTATACTGGCAACACTCGATATACTGTTGCATAGCATGCCCTGCAGCATGACAGTCGTGACCTCTGTTCCTTTTCCACCACACGTACCAGTTTTATCAGAACTCCATAGTTGCGAACCGGTTCTTGCCACCCATCTGGCCTTTATTTACATTAATTTCTTTGGTCTCGACATTTTGGCACAGTAACTATTCCTATGTTTACTCCCTTTTAATTTTTGTCATCTTTCATTTTCTGACCTGTCTATTTTTTGTGCTCCCCCTCTATCACATACAATGCACTTAGTTTTTTGCTGTTACTAACTGGTGCATGGTGCTTTTTTTAGCAGTAATTTTTCTTGGCAAATTACTCTATTACTGTATCTTCAGATATGCCCAAAACAACACACACCACACATATATAAATAAGGCGAAGAAGGCCATGGCAGATGCACACTAGGCTTGACTCTTTCGGGAATCGTGGGGTTCTAGGCTTGATCTGCGGCCAGGTTGGGGATTTTCTCTGCCCAGGGACTGTGTTGTCCTAATCAACTGTGTTGTCCTAATCATTTCATCATCTTTTGGGAATGTGGTGAGACTGGACAGTGAAAAGATTAAGAGTTTGTACCGACACTGATAATCATGCAGTTGAGCGTCTCACAAACCAAATATCATCATCATCATCATCATCATCATCATCACGGAAATTGGTGAGATGCCATTAATAAGAAGAATCATGGGCAAGGGACACACTATTTGTAGTGTGGGGGTACGTCGAGTATTTGGATCTGACTGGATGCATACCAGGGTAGTCCACGAAGTTGCAATGACGACTGTGTCCTGATGGGCTACTGGTCAAAGCAGCTGCCTAGTAAGCAGCAGACTCTGGTTTGAATCCTAGTCTGTCACAAATTTTCAACTTCCCCCATGGATTTATATTGATGCCCACTTGCAGCCAGTGTGTGTAATTAATCTATGTCTCAATTCATAGTGACCATTCTATCAAAACCAGCGTTAGACAGACCCCACATTCAGGAACTTAGAGAGAGAGAGAGAGAGAGAGAGAGAGAGAGAGAGAGAGAGAGAGAGAGAGAGAGAGGGGGGGGGAGAGAGAGAGAGGGGGGGGGGGTGTTTTAACTTGCAATGGCAGTGTCAAGTGACTATTACGAAATAACAGCATATTTCACCAGTTTCAAACTTCCTGGCAAATGAAAACTGTGTGCTGAACGGGACTTGTATCTGGGACCTTTGGCTTTCACAGGCAAGTGCTCTGGCAATTAAGCCAGAAATTTTCAGCTTGGCACATGCTCCTCTGCAGCGTGAAAATTCATTCCACAAACCCCATTTTGTGCTGATTCATTGAATTTTCTCTCTGTCTTTGTTCATCAGTTCCAAATTCTCGTGCAAGTCACATTCATACATCAGTTTATAAAAGTGTCATCTTCTTTCGCCTGGATGGTGGAGGGTGGGAGGTGGAGCCTACTGAACTTGATTTAATCAACCCAGGTAGCAGTAATGTTGATAGGAAAAATTGTACACAGTACAGTATTAGAACATATAGTAAGACAAACAGTGAAGAATAATCTGGTAAAAAATGACTGTGAATGTGTTATTCAGTAGGGGAATTAGCAACTGGTGTATATTGTCTGCAAATTGTAAATGCTGCTTTGAGTCACCTTCTGCTTGTAGAATTGTTTCCTGTAAGCTTTTTTAATGACATTTTAATTGTTATGAAATTTTTTCGTTTTGCAATGGATTTTACAGTCCTTGCCATATCCCGCACCTGAGTAAGCAGTTTTGCTACCTTTGAAAAATGCAATATTGCAGTGCATATGATGTTGAGAAGTATGTGCAGTGTCGGAAGGAATAGGCACCTTGGCGACGACAGTCGTTACGAAATACGTGTACATCTATACTCTGCAAGCCGCTGTAAGGTGCAGCGCAGAGGGTACGTCCCATTGTACTAGTTATTAGGGTTTCCTCCTGTTCCGTTCACATATGGTGTGTGGAAAGGATGATTGTTTGTTTGGTTGCCTCTCTGTGTGCAGTATTTTCTAATCTTGTCCTCATGATCCCTGTGTGAGTGATACGTTGGGGCTTGTATATTCCTAAGGTAACCATTTAAAGCCGGTTCTTGAAACTTTAATAGACTTTCGTGGGATACTTTTACATCTGTCTTAATAGTCTTGCCTTTTCAATTCCTTCATTATCTCTGTGACAAGTTCCCATTCGTGCTGCCCTTCTGTATATACATTCAATATACCCTGTTAGTCCTATCTGGTACAGGTTCCCATGCTTAAGCAACATTCTAGAATGGGTTGCACAACTAATTTCTATCAATCTCTTAAGTAGACTGATTGCACTACCCTAGTATTCTACCAGTAAACTGTCTGCTTTACCCATGACTGAATCTGTGATCATTCCATTTCATATCCTTACAAAGTGTTACACCCAGGCTATTGTATGAGTTGTGCGATTCCAGCAGGGCTCTTTCATATTATCGTCACAGGATACTACATTTTTTCATTTTTTTTAAGTGCATAATTTTACATTTCTGAACATTTAGACCAAGTCGGCAGTCTCTGCACCATGTTGAAATCTTATCAAGATCTGACTGAATATTTATGTGGCTTCTCACAGCTAGTACTTCATTATAGGTAACTGTATCAGCTGCAAAAAGTCTCAGCTTACTATTAATATTCTCTGCAAGATCATTAATATGACATGAACAACAAAGACTCTTAACAGACTTTCCTGGGGCACACCTGAAGTCACTTCTACATCTGAGGATGACTCACCATCCGAGGTAACATGCTGTGTTCTCCCTACCAAAAAGTTCTCAGTCCAGTCACAAATTTTGCTTGATACCCATATGAGTGTACTTGTGACAGTAAGCATAGGTGTGGTACTGAGTCAAATACATTTCAGAAATCGAGAAATATTGGCTCTACCTGATTGTCTTGATCCAAAACTTTCAGTAAGCCATGTGAGAAAAGTGAGAGTTGGGTTTCACATTATCGATGTTTTTGAAAACCGTGCTGGTTGGCATTCTGTTAGGGATACCTCATTATGTTTGAGCTCAGAATATGTTGTGTAAGATTCTAAAAAAAACTGACGTCAAGGATCTTGAGTGGTAGTTTTGTGGATAACTTTTACTACCCGTTTTGTAGGCAGATGTGACCTATGCCTTTTTCCAAGAACTGGGCATGGCGTTTTGTTCAAGGGATCTATAGTAGATGATAAATAGCAGAGAGATAATTCAGCTGCAGATTCAGTATAGAATCTGACAGGGATTTATGACATGAAATGTATTCACAGTTGCGAATATGGATGACCGCCAACTCTATAATAGAATGACAACAATGAAAATTCATGCTGGACCAGGACTCGAACCCAGATTCTCACTTGCAAGCAGTCACCTTACCATTATGCTATCCAGGCATAATCCACGAGTAGACTCTAAACTTCCACATGTCGTCGACGATAGCATGCAGAAAAAATCTATTAAAATAGTGACTGTCCAAATCAGTATATACTAGCTAAATTTGCACAAAGTAAAAACTAACTGATTTATTGATGGTATAAACGTTTGAGAGAGGAATTGTTACTTAATTTTATGTTATTTTTTTTCTTCAACAATTTTTCCATAAATTTCCTTACATGTTTCGACCATGGGCCCTCTTCACGAGATGAAATAGGTGGATGCTAGATATCTTGTCATTGTTGTTAGTACAAATTTCAAATGCAAACATTGATGAGGTACTTCATATTGGGATATTTTGTGTTCTCAAATATGTCGTTAAATTAATAAAATTTATTTGATGAGGATTAACATACAATAGAATTGCAAAAGACTACTGTATGTCATTTTGCACTCACACATTCTGATTATTATTATTATTATTATTATTATTATTATTATTATTTGTGTTTCAGGTTGATGTTCCTGCATTCCCCCCAAAGGATGGTCCGAAAGCGTCTGCCTCTGTCGTCAGGGTAGGCACTGGACCGCCACCTGGTGCTAAAACCGTAACTCCTGTTTCCTCGGCAACTTCTACTGCGTCGGACGCCATGCCCCCGCGGGCGGGAGGCAAGCCGCCAGCACGCAAGGAGGTCCCCGCCTCTGCCATCCCTGTCCACAGGTATGCTAGTGTGTGGCCTCCCTTTACACACTAGTATCATGGTGTGTGGTGCTGTAATTTTAAAGTACTGGAGAATCTCTGGTTGTGTGCGGTGACTGTTAGCTGGCAGGTGGCAGAAAAATGGGGATAAAAGTAACAATACTGTACCAGCCGCCAAGGAAATACACAACTCGAAGTTATCCCTCTGTCCTGCACCATTGCTGGTTAGTGACAATTTCAAATGTTGGTAAAAGTTTCAAAAAGAAGTATGTGACACCTGAATTTTTAGTCTAGAATATAATCGAGTACTTTCCAAAAGAAAAATCTTGTGTGAAAATGTCGTGCGTTTCTAACGAAAAATGTCATCACAGATGAATTAGTGTATCGCTGGACCTCGTAGAAACTTTCAGCAAGAAAACCTTAAATAAAGTTATGAAAATAATTTTGGCAATATCATTATCATGTGAGAGTACATTTTATGCAGGAGAGACCCTTTGGGTGACAGTGTGCATGTACTTGGATGCCTTCTTGATGGGACAGAGAATGCTCCATTCTACCTAAACATTTATTTGCAGCTCTTATTACCCCCTTTGTCACTGCACCTATCACATAAATTGCTGGTATATGCTACACAAAAGTAATTGTAGGTACTTTCAGGCCAATGTTTCCTTTGAAGTCAAGCAAAGTATATTTTTGCAAGTTGTGTTGAAGTATACCGAGAGACTTGTCCTCAGCAAACACTCCAGGACATTTAACACAAAACTTCGTTCTTGCTAGTGCAATGACCTTGCATTACATTAAACATTTTTGTTTCTGAATCTGTAACTGAGTAAGCGAAGAAGACGAAGAAAGGAGGTTTCTGAGTAAGGATAATTAATTTTTTCACTGAAACTTCTCGGTATTTTTGCAGTTGTTGGATATTATCTTGTATTGTAGTATTGAAATACAGTTCTATGCCCTAACAATTATTTCAAAATTGTCAAATTTTCGGTTATGTCCCTTTCTTCAAGAGTCAAAACAAGTGTTCACGTCTAGAGGTTTTTGCAGATGTTAACTACACTGTCACACAATGTTAGATTGTTGTCAAATGTCGTTTTGCCCTTTACGCACATTGACCGGAGTACTATTACACTGGGCCATTGCTCCTGCATTTCTCTCATCACCGAACACATGCCAATGTACACTTGCTCGGAAGACTGGAACCACATTGGAACACACACAGTTCCACAGAAGCACAGTACATTCAGCTGGCACTGATGGAATACAGTTTTAACAGCGCACATGCAATAGTAAAGTTACAAGATCGGCAAATCACAGCTGTTAGTACCGGCGTACTGCACGGACTGGGCGTGATGGGGTGTCTAATTATGTGACAGCCACTCCAGCTGAATGTAGCGAGATGATTTGGTTGGGGACGGGAGGCAGAGTGGAAGTAGCCGTATGTACAAAAGTCATTGGGCTCAGTTTATAATGACCACTTTCGCTTTTCTCTATGCAGACGACATTGTAAACTCGGAGCTGGCAGATGACGTTACATTCAGTGCATCAACGTATCTCTTAATGAAAACTGACTTACCTGCAAAGTGGAAGATTGCGTTTGATATCAAGTGTAAGATGGTTTAAAGTTATTTATATGTTCATGTAGATAATCGTTGGACACAATATTGATTGCGATTGGGAACAAGTGAACATCGTACCGAAGTCGTACACTTTCTTCAGACTTCTAGCGATACAGTTACTGCTGTCAGCTGATGCACTGATTTGTGCTTAGAGTGAACAATTAATATATACCTGAGATAGCTCAGCATTCCTAAAATGTGCAGTATGAATAAAAGTGCATTTTTTTGGGTACTGTAACAGCAGGCCCAACAAATGCAAATTATTGGAATTAAATTCTGCTCATATTTGCAAACCATAAAATTTTTCTTTCTTGTTTCGTTTAAACATTTTTCAGCAATCTGTGGGTCGTTATTTTATTCAAATCTGAAGAGACAAGATATTTCATAATCTCATTGGTAGCTGAAAATTCAGAGGAAAAATAGTTTTACACCTTGTAAGAAACTACCAAAGGCCTTGTTTTCTTAAAAATGTTATCAATCATATTGTGTTTTCAGATTTCAATAAAATAAAAGATTTGTGAAGTTCTGGCTGAGTGGTTAAATGCTGCACTGCAAATTCAAAAGTCTGTAGTTTATTCTCCAGACAAAAGTAGGATTTTTATGTCACTCATCACTTCTTTCACCTCTCGAAATATTTGGGGATGTGAAAAATGCTAAGTTGTCCCATGGTTCGGAATGCATAATAAAAAGTAGGTTGCCTTATAACTGTCTGAGTGAGTCAGTTAAAAGGTAGGCGGAAGTGAATGACATCATTCCTAACAGAACTCTCTCTAATGAAGCACTGTGGCATTCAGAACAATTGGTGACTGCATTACTTAACTTGCCTGCCACCAATGTTATCAGACATGTTTGGCAAACAAAGTAACGTAAGAGAGATTTTGTAGTTTGCAAAAATAAGGGGAACTTCGCCTTAAACCGAGCATGAGATGGGATCACATAATATTGGGACGGAACAGGACAGATATCTTTTAGTTGTAGATGCTGCAATAGTACTCATCCTGCAAAAGATGGGGTTCTGTAATTCATGAGTTTATATTCTGAAATACGCGCTCCGCTGGAGTTCACTTAATGTAAAGGACATTGCTGTCTCCCCATTTGGTAGTATGCTTTGCAGTTGACTTTGGTTTCAAGCGACTTTAAATTACGTGCTGTTAGTTAGTACCATGCAAGTGTCAATGCATGGCATCAAATGAGCACCACAGACAAGGATGGTATTTGAACTTAGCTCGATTTCATTGGGGTATTATTTACATATGAAAATGTTTAAACATTTTGTGTTCATGAAATGCATTATCTACATATCTTAAAGGGACTAGTAATGTTGTTTTTCAGTGCAAAAACTTTGAAAACTGGTACTTTCTGCACTATGCAGCTTGCAAACACCCCCCCCCCCCCACACACACACACACACACACACACACACACACACACACATATGCTTGTTGTTGTATCTTCCAAAGTAAAATTTCCATTGATAATGCAAGAAGAGAGGTAAAGGTAACAAAGTGTAATGCAATAAGCGTTTTTTGAATGTGATGGGGGATGTTAGGTGATAATTTTGGAAGTGACAGAAGAGGCAGACACAAAAAAAACACACGGGGCTCATTTCACCAGGGACGGTCCCCCTGCGGCAGTGCGGGCTCCGAAAGGGGGCGAGCTGCCGTCGGCAGTTTCGCGCTCGACAGCACCCGTGTCGACGCCACGGCCTCCGTCGCGCTCACCCACACCTCCAGTGCTGCCCCTGGCAGCTCCTCATGCCCCGACTGCAGCACCGCCGCCGCCGTCCTCGCCTGCACCGGTCCCTGCGGCTGCGCCGACTGAAGATTCGCGGCCGAACGGTGAAGTTCCTGAACCAGCACCACAGCAGATAGAGAGTGAGTACAAGTAACTGTTATCACGTTTTACAGTCTCAGTATGAGAGACGGTGGCAATGTTTATGACCTGCACTGCAAGTAGCACTAACTTTCTGAGTGTGTGACGTAACGCCTACGAGTGGCCGTAGTATGTGGTGCTCGAGGGTATCTTACGTGCGAGTGACACGTTATTGCGAGAACTAGAGCCATTCGGCTGACTGATTACGGCATCAAATATTGTCGTTAGAGAATAGACAACTATGGAGCACATTACCTCAGAAGGCCCTTCTGTGTGCTGAGCGTGTGTCATAGGGGAGTGTGTGGGGGATAAGGTTTGCTTGTGCGGCGTAGTGACCCGGAGCAGACGATCTCTGTGTTGCCGAGTTTTATTACAGAGAGGTGCTTAGTAAATGGTGAGTAAAATTGGGTCACTACTGAAGTGCGGTTTTGTCCTGATCTTGTGGAGAGCACTTGTCACTATACTAAAAACATATGGCTCCACAGGTTAGTAAGGGGATCCACACAACAGTTGAGGTCTGTCTGACATGACAGTAACTGTAAGAAACCCGAATTAAGGCAGGTTCTGTATACAAAGTATTAAGAGAGAATATCCACAAGTAATTACCAATTCATATCTGTTGCTGAGGGGATACTGCTGAGTTCATAAGGATGATTGCTGTTCTGTAGGGACATCAGAAAGTAACTTCTGTGTATCTTCCCACAGTGAGACCTGTACGTAACGGGAGTGGTGTGTGGGTAGAGTGAGTAGTAGTTCCTGATGTGCACACATAGTTTTGCTGTTGTATGGAAGAAAGAGGTGCATTATGCTGTGAGACTGAAATAATGCTGCAACTGGAAATTTTTTCCAAAGTTGAAATGCACGGGACAGTAAGGTTCCCTGAGCAAAAAGTTTAAATTTCACTCGTATTGACTATGAAATTGTGGCTGTACACGAACCAAATGCAATGTTGCATCCATTCGTAGTGAAACTGTCAACACAATGCCCCCACAGACATGAATGATGCCAGTCAGGAAGTCAAGATATTGCACCGTGTGATTCCATCTTACAGCAAGCTGAAAGAATATCTGAGGGGAAAGATTTTCTAACAGCGAGGGCTTATGCACAGTGGTTCTCGTATGGCTCTGTGGCTGAGGAGCAGATTTCTGTCTCCGAGGAATTGAGAGATTGGTAGAATGTTTCAGCTGTTGTTTACTGAGGCTTGTGATGTTTGTTGAAAAATAGTGACCAATGTGTCTCTCTGTAGGGACAGCATTTAGTAAAAGTTCCTGAGGCTACCATGAATATATGAAGTCGCTACATATATTCATCGGTGTGATAAATTGTTTTCAGGGCAGTGTTTCTTATATTAAGACAAATTTTCAGCAACTGGTAAAATTATTTGGAGTAATGCATCTTGAGCCTTGAACTGTGCATGTACAACTTTATTTCTCAACCAGTTAATGCTTATTACAAGCATCATCACTGAAGGACTAGAAATAAAATAAGACAGAAGATATTCATGGTGTAGACAGTCAAATATTGTGTGCATGAAGAGAAAATCACCTACAGTACTTTCAGAGATGAACAGTCAAAAACCAAAATGGCATTAACATTAAAAGGGCACCATCATATGTTGCATGTAAATAAATGTCATGATGAAGTGTGTACATACATTGATACTGACTTCATGATATTCATACAGGTAGTGTCACGAATAGAAGATAACAAACAATATAATGGAAGGAAACATTCCACGTGGGAAAAATTATATATAAAAACAAAGATGAGGTGACTTACCGAACAAAAGCGCTGGCAGGTCGATAGACACACAAACAAACACAAACATACACACAAAATTCAAGCTTTCGCAACAAACTGTTGCCTCATCAGGAAAGAGGGAAGGAGAGGGGAAGACGAAAGGAAGTGGGTTTTAAGGGAGAGGGTAAGGAGTCATTCCAATCCCGGGAGCGGAAAGACTTACCTTAGGGGGAAAAAAGGACAGGTATACACTCGCACACACGCACATATCCATCCACACATACAGACACAAGCAGACATATTTAAAGACCAAGGTCAACAGTTTGTTGCGAAAGCTTGAATTTTGTGTGTATGTTTGTGTTTGTTTGTGTGTCTATCGACCTGCCAGCGCTTTTGTTCGGTAAGTCACCTCATCTTTGTTTTTATATAGAAGATAACAAACAGGTATACATTGTCAAAATATCACAAAAGATGACATACTGAAAGAATATCAAACGCAAAGAAGGATCATCACATACCAACAACCTTATTATCATGCAAATGGTTAGCAGCAACAGAAATGGTGTCCGAAACTTGAAGTTTATCGGTGACCAAACAACACTTAGCTTAATTCTAGTAGTATCCAATAATAAATCCTTATTATCAAAATGTATTGTAACAAGATGTAATGAAAAAGGAAATAAACATAAGTAATTACCAATTATGTGTACTACATATAATTTTAGTTTTATTTTATGTCTATCCTCCAGCGAAGATGTACGGAATAAGTGAAACCTGTTGAGAAATAAAGTTGCTTATGTACAACTGATGGCTGAAGATGCTTTACTTAAAGTATGTGATGGCTGTAAACATTTAATCTTTATAAAGTTCTGATAAAATTGTTTTATTCTTTCTGCAGGTATGGTGAGGTTAATAAGCCACTCAAGTGTGTGTTATAGGTGGCAAACATGGCGAGTATTATGTCAAAAAGAGTCAGAATTTTGAGAGCACCTAAATTGTGCTGGGCAGAGTCGGAAGCACGTAGCACTCACCCCAGTCTTGCTGTCACTAGGGTAGGCAATGGCGGGAGTGTGGGATGGGACAGAGAGCACACTGGAATTGCCACAAAGCATTCTCCCATCTATTTCTGTGTAAAACGCATCTTGCAGTTGCGTTCTAATACGAACATCATTACAGCTTGTAGCTCTCCTGCCGAATACTGCCACCTTTGTGATGGTGCCGAAATTAGTGTTTCTATTCAAGTGGTGGCTGCCGTAGTGGAAGTCACGAACTGACATGCGTCACTTGTGTAAAACAATGCCGTAGCTGTAACGGCAGCTATGTTTTGTCACATTAAGGTATGGCAAACTGAGATCATTTTTGTGTCCACCTTGGATACTCCCTGTAACTGCTGCGCCAAGTGGAAGCACCACTTGCTGCCGGAACATTGGCCATCAGGGGGAGTTCCATTGTCCCTCACATTGGACATGCAACAAAAAAAATTTTGCAAGAATTTTCAGTATGATTTCTATCAGCATGCAAAGGATAATTGAAAAATAGTAGGTTCTAACAAAGTGTGATTTTTTTATGCAAATGTCATTTTCTTGTCCCAGAAAATTCACACAGAAGCGAGCGAAGAAAGTAGACTTTTGATTCAGAATGTTCACATCAGATTCTGACCAAAATCGTATGTAGAATTTTGAGTAAATCACATTCAAAACTTTGGGTTCAATTTTTTGTAGTTAAGCTTATATTTACAGTCGGCAGTCCGTGGACCATACAATACTCCTTCCAGAATAAAAAAAGGCCCTTCTCCATTTATGTGACACTCTGTATGAGAGTTTTAATGGGCTCGCCTGATACGAAGTTCTAGCCCATTCATAATTTCCATGATGCATGTTAGGCTGTCATTGAAATTATGTATGCCACATTGCCTGCGATGTTGACTATTTCTTTTCCCCCACCGAATGGGTTTCGGAGAAATTTTTTCGCGTAACAGCTTGTAACTCGATAATGGAGTTCCTGGTGAAATTGGTGTGAACACTGCAATAATCCCAGAGAACGTTGTAAGCCAGAAATAGAAATTTTCGAAAATTTCGAAGAGAAGTACCCTGCTAATGAAGTGGATACTTTTTGTCGGTTGTAAGCTATGGCAAAATAAATGACCACTCCCTGTTCACAGTAGTTTCTAATGTAACCTGATAAAATCTCAGTACCAGGGGAGTGAATGGTCTCATTTTCAAGTTAATACTTACACAATTCATGTAAATTTATTAACACTTACGTCCAGTCAATTTTCAATACATTATGAGTAAAGGACATGAAAACTTAACATTTATTTTTGGCTGAATCCACTGTGTGTGTGTGTGTGTGTGTGTGTGTGTGTGTGTGTGTGTGTGTGTGTGTGTGTGTGTGTGGCGCCCTATTATTCGTAGCCATGCAAGCCACACTTCATAACCTAACAGGCACTTAGCGTAGAAGTAGAATAGATGATAATTCTATTCACGCATTAGGGAAAAAATTTTCGCAGTGTTGAAAGATGTTGACATGTTTAGTTTCCTTGTCACCGTGAACATTACAAACTGTGAAAGTGCACACGATTGGAGGAATCGAGAATCCCTTCTGTAATTGTGATGGTCGCAAATGAACTCGGTAAGGGGCAAGGGTTAGCCTGTTCGCTCATTTCAGAATGAGATCAGAAAACAATTAATAATTTACAACATGAAGAATTCATAATGGTTACCGTGCAATAGGTTGGAAGAACTGTAAATGAGGTACTTCAGGGCTGAACTCTGCCAGAATATGGCACGACTACTGTTGAAAACGCGAATCTCTTAAAACTGCCCTTTTAAAGCACCTGCATTCCCTTTGTTTACGTGGGGCTCCGAAAACAGGATTTTGTAAAACTGATTCCCCAATTCTGCTTTTGGTTGATCCTGTAAACACTCCAATATTGAAGTGTGGATCTAGTTGCCGGATGTTAACTTCAGTCGACTTTTGTTTTGATGTAAATGCCGAACTATTTCTGAAACGACTTACATTGTCAGACTGCCTCATTTGGGATGGTGGAAATCAGCTAATGTGGATGCAGTGGCTTTATATGAGACTGAGTGTGAAGTTATCTACCTCTAATATTCAATTTGAAAGTTTCGTCCAGCAGGCTGACTAAATTGGAAATGAGAATGGCTGAGTTCCGTATGCAATATTTTGACTGCAAAACTGTTTCAGCTTTTAATGTGCAAAGAAGACAGTGAAAAAGTTTCTGAAATTTGGTTTTCATCTCCTGGAAGCTGTGTTGCCTGGAAACATAGTGATTATACCAAATTTTGAACTTCAGCCAACAGACGGACATAAGTGTTTCTTTGTCCTCAGTTGGTAGGTTTCACAGCTGAGTCCTATGAAGCATTATGAGGCATGCATAGAGACAGTTCATCCGTCCACAGTCGATGTGGCACCAGAGCTCCGAGAACATCTGTACGTCGTCGTGTTCACACACTTCTTGTTTTGTAAATAGTTTCGTGGTGTGCCAGCTAATGTAATTTCTCTAGCTGACAATTGTGCAGATTTCTTTGTTCTAAGGTGCTACATCCGACAACAGTCGTATATTGCGTTACGTGACGTTTATCCTATACAGACCATTCTGCTGCCTACTGGTGGCACGCTACCAAACAATTGTGCTCACTAATGGGTTGTTCTATTCGTGCATTTTTTATTTTATTCTTTTTTAAATTTTAGTTACATATTTATGGAGATCCTTTCCAAATGCAGCTTTGTCGGATGACGTGCAAATCATTTACTGAAACAGGATGTATATGTTCTGGGACAACCGGGAAATCTGGAAAACCCAGGGAATATTTTCATCTGGGAAAAACCTGGTAATTTTTTAGAATTCCGGGTATTTTTCATTGTTTTAGTTTTCAGTTAAAGTTTTGTAGCTTGGACTGGTCAGAACTGGTACTTGAACAAAGAATTTTACTTTAGCCCGCTACTGCAAAAATAATACTGCAACAATAAAACATAAGAGGAAAAATAAAACTTGTGTTGCAAAGGAAATGTACCATTTACAACAACAAAACACAGTGCAAACACAAATGTCTGCCATCAGCAAAATGTGTCAAAGGCTGTAGGAGGAAGACTATGCAGTACTTCATAACAACAAACAACTTCCGACGTACACGACGTCACAACAGTATATATTAGGTTCGTTTCAGCAGTTGCCTGCGGGCTTATGCCTATGTGCAATTGAGTCGCGTGTGGGCAGTACCTTCTCTCGCTTCGGGCTACTTTATGTGCAGCTGTTGGCTCCATCAGCAGTAGCAACAAGCAGTGATGTACTACCTGGAAAAATTTTTCTTCTAATGCGCCCAAGGTGCCAGATTCACGCATGTGCAGAGCAGTTCTGAGTTGTAGTGGGATTAGGACCAATCTCCAGGTGAATTGTATTTACATTTAGTGATTTTGCTGTTGCTTCTCGGCTTAGCAGCTCTCGCGTCAAATGAAAACAAAACATATTTCTGTGGCTGTGAGCTATAAAGTGAATTTTTTTTTTCCAGGCTTTGGTAATCACTCATTGCCTTCCAGAACAATGAATTCATTTTTGTTGATTTGCTAAAAAAAAAATCAATTTCTTTTAAACACTATTACTAGTGTCAACAGTTGCGGAATTTCAAGTGCATGTTGTTATCTTCTGGGATGTATGGCATTATTCTGCCAATGGCCTTGTCAAAGAGGGCGAAGGAGCGGATAGAGGTTCAGGCACTCTCTTGTCCTAGGGGTGGGGAATCGACCCTAAAGGCGGAAGAATCAGCAATGATAAACGACATGAGGATGCAAGAAGGCAATGAAAACCACTGCATTAAAGACACGTAACGTGTATCCACAGGATATGTGGCCTGTAATTGAAGAAGTGTCATGATGATCTCTCCATTGGCAAAAGATTCCGGAATAGTCCCCCATTCGGATCTCCGGGAAGGGACTGCCAAGGGGGAGGTTACCATGAGAAAAAGATTGAATAATCCACGAAAGGATAACGTTCTACGAGTCGGGGCGTGGAATGTCAGAAGCTTGAACGTGGTAGGGAAACTAGAAAATCTGAAAAGGGAAATGCAAAGGCTCAATCTAGATACAGTAGGGGTCAGTGAAGTGAAGTGGGAGGAAGACAAGGATTTCTGGTCAGATGAGTATCGGGTAATATCAACAGCAGCAGAAAATGGTATAACAGGTGTAGGATTCGTTATGAATAGGAAGTTAGGGCAGAGGGTGTGTTACTGTGAACAGTTCAGTGACCGGGTTGTTCTAATCAGAATCGACAGCAGACCAACACCGACAACGATAGTTCAGGTATACATGCCGACGTCGCAAGCTGAAGATGAACAGATAGAGAAAATGTATGAGGATATTGAAAGGGTAATGCAGTATGTAAAGGGGGACGAAAATCTAATAGTCATGGGCGACTAGAATGCCGTTGTAGGGGAAGGAGTAGAAGAAAAGGTTACAGGAGAATATGGGCTTGGGACAAGGAACGAAAGAGGAGAAAGACTAATTGAGTTCTGTAACAAGTTTCAGCTAGTAATAGCGAATACTCTGTTCAAGAATCACAAGAGGAGGAGGTATACTCTGGAAAAGGCCGGGAGATATGGGAAGATTTCAATTAGATTACATCATGGTCAGACAGAGATTCCGAAATCAGATACTGGATTGTAAGGCGTACCCAGGAGCAGATATAGACTCAGTTCACAATATAGTAGTGATGAAGAGTAGGCTGAAGTTCAAGACATTAGTCAGGAAGAATCAATACGCAAAGAAGTGGGATACGGAAGTACTAAGGAATGACGAGATACGTTTGAAGTTCTCTAACGCTATAGATACAGCAATAAGGCATACCGCAGTAGGTAGTACAGTTGGAGGAATGGAAATCTCTAAATAGGGCCATCATAGAAGTTGGGAAGGAAAACGTAGGTACAAAGAAGGTAGCTACGAAGAAACCATGGGTAACAGAAGAAATACTTCAGTTGATTGATGAAAGGAGGAAGTACAAACATATTCCGGGAAAATCAGGAATACGGAAGTACAAGTCGCTGAGGAATGAAATAAATAGGAAGTGCAGGGAAGCTAAGACGAAATGGCTGCAGGAAAAATGTGTAGACATCGAAAAGGATATGATTGTCGGAAGGACAGACTCAGCATACAGGAAAGTCAAAACAAACTTTGGTGACATTAAAAGCAATGGTGGTAACATTAAGAGTGCAACGGGAATTCCACTGTTAAATGAAGAGGAGAGAGCAGATAGGTGGAAATAATACATTGAAAGCCTCTATGAGGGTGAAGATTTGTCTGATGTGATAGAAGAAGAAACAGATTTAGAAGAGATAGGGGATCCAGTATTAGAATCGGAATTTAAAAGAGCTTTGGAGGACTTACGGTCAAATAAGGCAGAAGGGATAGATAACATTGCATCAGAATTTCTAAAATCATTGGGGGAAGTGTGCAACAAAACTACTATTCACGTTGGTGTGTAGAATATATGAGTCTGGCGACATACCATCTGACTTTCGGAAAAGCATCATCCACACAATTCCGAAGACGGCAAGAGCTGACAACTGCAAGGATTATCGCGCGATCAGCTTAACAGCTCATGCATTGAAGCTGCTTACAAGAATAATATACAGAAGAATGGAAAAGAAAATTGAGAATGCGCTAGGTGATGATCAGTTTGGCTTTAGGAAAAGTAAACGGACGAGAGAGGCAATTCAGACGTTACAGCTAATAATGGACGCAAGGCTAAAGAAAGACACTTTCATAGGATTTGTCGACCTGGAAAAAGCGTTCGACAATATAAAATGGTGCAAGCTGTTCGAGATTCTGAAAAAAGTGGGGGTAAGCTATAGGGAGAGACGGGTCATATAAAATATGTGCAACAACCAAGAGGGAATAATAAGAGTGGACGATCAAGAACGAAGTGCTCGTATTAAGAAGCATGGAAGACATGGCTGTAGCCTTTCGCCCCTACTCTTCAATCTGTACATCGAGGAAGCAATGATGGAAATAAAAGAAAGGTTCAGGAGTGGAATTAAAATACAAGGAGAAAGGATATCAATGATAAGATTCGCTGATGACATTGCTATCCTGAGTGAAAGTGAAGAAGAATTAAATGATCTGCTGAACGGAATGAACAGTCTAACGAGCGAGTACACAGTATGGTTTGAGAGTAAATCGGAGAAAGACGAAGGTAATGAGAAGTAGTAGAAATGAGAACAGTGAGAAACTTAACATCAGGATTGATGGTCACGAAGTCAATAAAGTTAAGGAATTCTGCTACCTAGGCAGTAAAATAACCAATGATGGACGGAGCAAGGAGGACATCAAAAGCCGACTCGCTATGGCAAAAAAGGCATTTCTGGCCAAGAGAAGTCTACTAATATCAAATACCGGCCTTAATTTGAGGAAGAAATTTCTGAGGATTTACGTCTGGAGTACAGCACTGTATCGTAGTGAAACATGGACTATGGGAAAACCGGAACAGAAGAGAATCGAAGCATTTGAGATGTGGTGCTATAGACGAATGTTGAAAATTAGGTGGACTGATAAGGTAAGGAATGAGGAGGTTCTGCGCAGAAAAGGAGAGGAAAGGAATATGTGGAAAACACTGATAAGGAGAAGGGACATCTGCTAAGACATGAAGGAATGACTTCCATGGTACTAGAGGGAGCTGTAGAGGGCAAAAACTGTAGAGGAAGACAGAGATTGGAATACGTCAAGCAAATAATTGAGGACGTAGGTTGCAAGTGCTACTCTGAGATGAAGAGGTTAGCACAGGAAAGGAATTCGTGGCGGGCCGCATCAAACCAGTCAGTAGACAAAAACAAAAACAAAAAACAAAAAAAAAAAAAAAGGGCTACTATCCTGAGATGTGAGTGTTGGAAATAAGACTGAAAGTCGACCGATAATATTATTGATAATACCTTCTCGTAGAATTTGCTGTGCTTTCACGATTAACTGTTTGCATTTGAAACACCCCTGGCGAAAGTCAATCGGACGTTCTATCGATAGTCACACATCACAGATTATTGCTGCACGGTCTTTGTGCTTCAACTGCGTGTTAGCAGTAAAGCTTTGTTTTTGCTTAGTTTTATGCGGTGTTTGCTGAGGTTCTGATATTCGTGCAATTGTGTGATGGAATTTTTGAAAGATTTAGTGTTTTCGAGATCAGTTCAACCAAGAAATGATATCATCAGTCTTTCAGGAATGCATATTCTGCTGAATTTCTGTGTATTATGTGATCGCAGAAAGGTGAAACATTCGCATTCTGTTGCATGTGTTCGTGCAATATAAACATCGCTTAACGAGGAAGATCTGAGTTAATAAATCATATTAAATCCATTGAATACGTCTCCAATAAAGAAATGAAGCATAACAGTAGGAAAAAGAACTTCGGACGGAACACTTAACACGACACAGCATGCTAAACGGAATGTCCTAAGTCACAGGGGGACTCAAATGACGACAATCGGAAGATAAAATGTGTTGCACAGCTTGGGTGCGATTCAGAATTTAATTCAGCTACTGGTATATTGACAACAGATAATAACAACAAAGTACGTGCACAGCATTTGGAACAGCCGCAGCTAGAAGAAAATGCTACAGCCGTTGCTATTGGTTGTCGCACACCACGGACAGTGTGCCAGACGCGGCACGGACCACAGAGGGAACACTTAGCACAATGTAGGCATAAATACCCGACTCGTTCCACACTGGAATCGGTATCGGACAGTACCTGAAGGAGACTGAGTCACACAGTTGAAATATCATGCCGGAGAGACGTGAATAACCGGCAGATACCCGATTAATCAGCATGACAAAGACAAATCTTTTTGTGTGTCAGCCCTTACCTCTTCTCTGCGTGTGATTATATCATAAACACGTTTCCCCTCTGTGAAGAACTACTGAAGCTTGCAAAAGTTGAAGTAGTTTCCAAAATTCAGGGTGTATAATTTTCTTTTGTAGAATTTTTTGAGGAAGGTTTCCATCATTACTACTGAGGAAGAGAAGTGAGTCAGTTGAGGATGCAATGAACGTGTTCCAGAGCCAATTTATGGTCCTGCAGGTCGATGACTCTGCCACTGTTGAGAAGACACATGTACCAAATGGGCTCACTTGATGAGCATTTGTGGAGCTGATGGTAGGTGATCCAGGCTAATGGTTTCTGTTTTGACTCTACCCCACAGCTTTACTGAGTGTGAGCCTGTTTTCAGCTTGTTGAAGAATCACAATCGGTTTAGGTCCTCCATGTCAAATGAAACTCTGAGATCCGTTTCTGTTTTGAAAACAAGAAGCAGAGGTCCATGTTACATGAATAGTTTTCCTTCAGAATTTTTGTATAGCGTGTAAACTGTTGCCAAATGAACACTCATCAGCAAGTAACGTGTGCAAGTACCTAACTTCAGAGTTCGAAAATAGTGAGCTTAAAATGTAGCCTACATTATACGTGTTAACATTATACGTAATCTCTATTGTGTTGTCTTTTCTTGCTATGTTTGAACACCATACAATGCATGCACACATTAAATTTTTGCGATTTGGGGTGTTTTGGATTTCTGTTTTTGAAAGTAGGCAGGTATGAAATTTTAAGTTACACATGCACAATGGTGGTTGTATTTAAAACTAAATTGGGGTACTGTCAATTCAAGGAATTGAAAATATAACAATATAAGATTTCTTGATTTATTTGAATTTACAAAGTCAGGCTTAGCTTCCCTGCAATTCAAAATCAATAAATAAAAAATATATTTTCGATTTACAGATTGAAGAGCCATAGATATTATCGTACTTGTTGTTTCCCTCTAAACTGCCTTGATGTGTGTCGCTGAGCACTGCATGCCATGTGCACACTGGTGTGGCCAACATTCTGTCCCTGTACTCGTTTCACCTTCACTCTGAATCTGGACATCATAACTAATTACCATTACCTGTGCTCAGGTTTATTGCTGTAACGTCAGGTCGGTAGGGGTCTCCTACATTGTGCTAGGCAAAAGCTGCTCTTAAAATGTGTCACATAGTGTAGTACCAAAGATTAGCGTGCTAATTGGTCATCCTTAAGCTGCAAGGTGTGGTCCAATGGAGATCGAACAGTGTCACATATAGTATGTCAAACATAATATGAACATTTCTATTGATAAATTGAAGTTTTTGTTAGTCATCAAACTGTAATTGGTATCTTAGTAGAAACACCAAAAGGTTCTGTTAAAAATTGATGACTGATCCATTCAGAGTCTTCTATAATAAATTATGTCCAGCCATGCATTTTACCACTGCGTGACTCTAGCTAGTTTGTTTAAACTTACGATTTATGAGATTGCTTGATGTTAACAAGAGCAAGCTTGTTCTACTGATTGTTGTTGATGGCCTTATTTTCAAGATTCAGAATGTGAGTGCACTAAATATTCATTTCATTCTGTGTGGGGCCGTGTTCTGTGACCTTATAAAATATATCTTTGGTTTTCTTTGCCAATGAAACTACAGTGTCACTTTTGGTTCTGATAGAAAGAGCAAATTGTTGTTTAACTCTGATTTATTTTGCTCCTCAATTTTCAGCAAAACATAAGACATTTGGTTGTGGGCACATTTGTTTTTTGAATTCACTGTGTGTTTTAGTAGTTGTAACAGTTGTTTTTTGTTGCACTTTGTTGGAAAACCTTTGTCGTCGTTTTGAACCAAGTACTGTATAACCTCGCTTTTACGTTGCCGGAATTAACATTTTCCTGCTGTTTGACATTTTTTGTGGTTCCCATCAAATTTCTTCTCCACAATGTTAATTTGCACTCAATTTTGTATCAACAGCCTGCGACTGCACTACAAAAAAGTGTTCGTGGAGAAAAAAAATGACTGACGGTGATGCAGGGATGCTGGCCGTCCAGTAGTGTTTACAAATATTACACGGTTAAGTTTCATGACACCAGGGCATTCAGCAGATTTGAACTGGTAAATGTGTAAAGTTACAATAATTCGTGCCATATCTCCCACCGCCGCCAAGCTCTACTTGATGTGATGGCTGGTGGGAGTAACTAGGTTTGTTTGAATAAGGCTATTTAGTCACAACTATTTACGGCCTGTTTCTGCTGTGCAAACGTAGTTCCATGATTGTTGTGAGCATCGTGGCACATTTGTCAAACAATATTTAACTTTAAACTTCCTGGCAGATTAAAACTGTGTGCCCAACCGAGACTCTAACTCGGGACCTTTGCCTTTCGCAGGCAAGTGCTCTACCATCTGAGCTACCGAAGCACGACTCACGCCCGGTACTCACAGCTTTACTTCTGCCAATATCTCGTCTCCTACCTTCCAAACTTTACAGAAGCTCTCCTGCGAACCTTGCAGAACTAGCACTCCTGAAAGAAAGGATACAGCGGAGACATGGCTTAGCCACAACCTGGGGGATGTTTCCAGAATGAGAGTTTCACTCTGCAGCGGAGTGTGCGCTGATATGAAATTTCCAGGAAGTTCCCGTGTTAAAGTTATTTCTTTGTTGTGAATTTTCTGATGTGCAGTTAACACAATTTGATGTCAAAATTTATGTTCTTCCCTGCCTTGTAACCTTGCACACCCCTTTGTAAGTGTGTTATATTTTGTTCAGTATATTAAACATCGTGCAGTAAAACAGAAGCAAGTAATTATTTATTTATCTTCCTATGGTAGCTGAGTAAGTCTCCATTAAAGTTTCAAAACTAAATAACGTAGTTACAAGAGAGTTGGAACTTTAATAGTGGTAACTACTCACTTACAGCTCATACGAAATAGATGCGTATTTCAAACTTTTACCGACCTTCAGAGTAGTCAGCAACATTGTGTATAACCCATTGCCACTGTTGTGGAAGTCGTAGGATACTCTTAGCAGTGCCAGTTCTGTTGACAGTGATCTATTTGCCTGACAAATTTGTAACAGTTCTGAAACGAATGCTGTGGAGTGTTTCCTTCAATTTAGAAATAGAGTTGAACTCGGAAGGCTTAAGTCAAGGGGAGTGCAGTAGGTGGTATAGCACTTAGCAGCCGCATCAGTCAAACAAGTCAGTAACAGGTTGCACTGTATGTGCTTGAGCATTGTCCTGTAAAATGATGGTCAGGTCCTGCAGAAAGTGTCGCCACTTCTTTCTCTGTGCTGTTCATTTTTGGAACACAACCTACGACCAGTTTAAAGACAGAAGTGACAACACTTTGTGCAGGACCTGACCATCATTTTGCAGGACAGTGCTCAAGCACATACAGTGCAACCTGTTATTGATTTGTTTGACTGACGAGGCTGCTAAGTGCTATACCACCTACTGCACTCCCCTTGACTTCAGCCTCATGAGTTCAACTCTATTTCTAAATTGAAGGAAACACTTCACGGCATTCGCTTCAGAACTGCTACAAATTTGTCAGGCAAATAGATCACTGTCAACAGAACTGGCACTGCTAAGAGTATCTTAAGACTTCCACAACAGTGGCAATGGGTTATGCACAATGTTGCTGACTACTTCGAAGATCAATAAAAGTTTGAAACACGTATCTATTTTGTATGAGCTGTAAGTGAATAGTTACTACTTTTAAAGTTCCAACCCTTGTATAATGGAGACTTTAGCAACATCAGTTGAGTGGTTTGGGTAGTAGCAGAAGATTTAAGCTGATTTCATCCTGGAAAATCAGTGTATTTAAACAGTATACCCATCATTTTATTCCAGTTATACAACAGAGTTGTGAAAATATTCATGTTACCAGCTTTTAACTGCAGAGTGAAAATGACTGCAGGTGGAAGCAATAGTCATCTATAGAGCTTCAGCAACAATGAGGTGTTGTCGTAAACATCTACAAAATTCTGTCATGTGATCATTTGAAGTAGACACGCAAAGCAGCAGCACGGAGCCCGCTGTGCATTTCTGATATACTCTTTTGCCAACTGCTGCTGTTCGTCTTTTGATCTGGGAGCCACAGCAATGCTGCCAGGTTTTCTTACACATGAGTTTCATGCATGAAATGTGTACCATAAATAAGTTAAATGCAGCAGTTAAAATTTCAATGTACTCAACTCGTCTAAATGTTTACTCTGATCCACTTTGTTACATATTGTAACAGTTCTCTCCCCTTCCTTCATTCCACAACTTGCTATTTTCATATGGGGGAAAAATTCTCTAATTTTTCACTTAAATCACTGTACACTGCATGTGCGTTTGACTAGAGGTGTATGAAATGTAACTTAAAGCGCTTCTACGGTCCCTGTTTCCGTACCGTAACGTGGGCATCACGCTTGTTATGTTTTGGTGTTCTCTGTTCGGAAATAACTATGCCATATGTGGTGAACTTGTATTTATACTTTTGTAATACCAAAATATACACACACTTGTACGTGTTGCCACGCACTAAAGTTCTTTCCAAAATGTATTGCTTTTTGCTGGATCTAGGCGGTTGTATAAATCTTCACCTCACAGAGGACTGTGATACATGTTACGGCTCTGATGGAAGGTATATTGTCATTATCGCTAAAATGTACTTTTACCCTGGTAGTAAATGTATTATTACGCTGGTAGTAGTGTATTTCCACCAGAAAAATGTATTTTTCAAAAAAATAAATCAATAAATTACCGGGAAACCGTGAAATATCTAGGAATTTTTTTTTTTCTTGTCCGCGTATACGTCCAGTCTGACTTTGATAGTCAACCTGCGAGTTACACACAGCACCTGTCTTAACAGCATCTGTCACTGGAGTTAGATGATTATGCCTGTGACACTTTCACTTTCTCTTAATGAGGGTGTGACGAAATGCGCATTTCTTCTTTCGATAATTATTTCTCCCACGAATTGTATTTAGTACGGACCCTAGACTGACGAATAATATTAACCCTCGAGCACAATATAAAATTTCATTGTATCATTATGGTGCTATGGACAGATGTTACCTGCAGTAATGATTACTCAAGGCATTAACCAGGGCAGTTTCATCAGATCCCAGCCAACCCTTTTATTGATTACGAATTATTTTGTAGAAAACTGCCTCCTTGTCCCAAGTGCTGTTAGTGTGTAATTTGGATCATTTTTTAGCACATACAATATTTTTTTCTCATCTATGTTGCTGGTTATTTTATATTACTGCTCTTCACTTGAATTTATGACAACACAATTTATTACTGTGTTATCTGGAGGTATAGATATGGGCACGCAATTATGAAATGACAATGAAATGGTGCAAAACAATTTCATATGTGGTTGGCGCACTTTACTCACAGGTGTGCCCACTCTAGGGTTAAAGTATTGGTCAGATGATGAGTTCCTAAGTAACATCTATTGTGGATGCCTTACACTTCCTGAGAATTATTCCGGGACTCTTTCTGGTATGTTACCTGCGATCAGCTCTATGTGGTTATTTCAAATTAATAAACGTGGCTACGTCCAGTCATCTACAATTGTGTAATGATACACAAATAGGTCTTTCTGCTTAATTATCCACAGTGTGTTAAATTTGCTTATTTTGAGGGTCAATTGGCAATCTCTTCGGCAAGCAGGAATTTCTGCATTTGGTTAAATGGTTTTCCACACAATAAGTGAAATGTGCTCAACATCACAACACCAGAAATTGGTGACTGCCACAAATACATTTTTGGCCAGACAATATGGACTAGCACCTGCTAACTATGGGCTGATAGTTTCAAAAGTCTGACCAACTTTTAGTAGGCAGGTTAAGGCCAAGAAGGCACTACTTCGGAATCAGGTTTCAGTCAGTAACATTGTGTTTTGATATTACCATGGCACCTGTTTGATGTGTCACACTTGTACATAGTCACAATTAATTCCCTCTCAGCCATAATTCTAGGCAGCAGTCGGAGGAAGATGTAGTAACATGGGGGATGAGCTGTCGTTGGGTCAAGTGAACCTGTTGTCAGTTGCTTTGTCTGAACGTGAAGGTGTCAGTGGAACTATGTGCTGTGCCATAATAGTTGCAATTTTGTATTACTGCATATTGTATGTTACGTTCAAAGTAAAGAATGTAATTACAATCGACACTACAAAAGTAATATAGTGGTTGTTTATAGCACTTGTGATATGTGGCACAGCAAGCATTACCTTGTCCCTGATGTACTTCATAGTCGTGTTTCGTGTAAGTTGGCTGGAGTGTGGGTTGAGGGGGGGGGGGGGGCTGTTATCTGACTTCTTTATTAGGATCTTCTCTCGCCTTGAAACTCTAAAACTACTTTCTATAAAATCTCTTTGCCCAGTTTGAAGTCCTAATCTGACCTCTTTTTTTTTTTTTTTTTTTTTTCATAGGATTATGCTCCAAAAATTTGTGTTATTGAGACATATAACCTCTTTTGCCTAGACTTGTTGATTGCTTGTTTAGCTTGTGTTGTCATCAATCTTATTTCTTCTTTACTCGAACGCTGACCAGGAATTATTACTTCCAGATATTTATACTTTCGAAATGCCGCGTAGTATTTCCATTTGTGATACGGGATTTTCTTTATTTCCTGTAGAATGATAATGTATTGTTAGTCTGCCTGTATTGTATGTTTCTAATATTTTCATCATGTATTCTGTATCGTAGTCATCTTCAGTCAATATTACTGTAATAGTCAGCTGAAATTATAGTGGGGGGAAAAATTGTTAACAAAAAGTGTGATGGTGCCCTACAATGTGTGTCCCTATTTCTTTTAATCGCGGGTAGAAATTGTACGCTGTGAAGCACGATGATTAATTTTCACTAAGTTCAGCATAGAGAACGTAAGTGATTGAGTGGTGGTGGTGATGTGATGTGTTTACAGTTGGTGTGGGTCGCGGTAGTTTCGCAAGAAGCGTGTGAATCACGGAATGGCGAGGCATATTTAAAGCCGACTGTGAGCGTATGGGAGGTGACGTGCGGTTTACCGTGGTGAGTCACACTGGGAGCCTGCCAGCAATGCCGTTACATGGCTTTTGTGCTCCACGGTCGAGTCAGACAGAAACTAGCTGCAAATGCGCACGGCCCTCACTGTTGCTCCAGTATCAGCGAAAAGACCCAACTAGTAATTGCAGCTCAGTTTAAAAAAAAATTCTTTCGTACACGAAATGATTTTCAATATCCTACTAATATTACTTCCTACCGATTAAATGTGTAAGTACATTTAAGTAGCTTCGAATAAAGTTGCACGCGTAGTCTTAATTCGTCGATATGTGCATTGGAGCACTGGTTTAAAACTGCATATTTGTAAAGGCTAGAAGGGACGCATGAATTCTTTTTGTTTTGAGTAGCATTCCAGGATAACATGTGGTAGAATTCTCGTAGTGGCTACCAGTTCGGTAAACCTGCCTGATGGTCCAGTCTTTGGATGAAGTCATTTAATGTAGCCAGCGGTATTTAAAAAGATTTTAGTTTAGTACTAGCGTCTACTTTTTCTGGCGCGAGATGATCTATATCTTACTAATCTTTGCATGTAATAAAAGGTGTTACGTAATCGAGGAGTAATAGAAGTAAGGGTCAATCACTAATATGAACCCCTGAAATTTTTCCATTTGCTAGTCTGTCGCCCAAAATGTATCGTAACATTATTTTACATTCGCATTCCAGAGAAACGTTGTTTACTGGAAACCACTTGTTAAGCAGTTTGGTTACGCTGGGCGACGTTTTTGTTTTTAGGGTGGTTGCGACAGACCTTGCCTTAATTTGCACCCACCATGTTTGTGGCTACCAACGCTACCTGTGCGACAATTTTCAGGTTGGGGAAGGCTGCACGCGCAAGGGGCAGCTGCTCCGAGGAAAGGCGTTGGTGGCCACGTGTTCGGCGAGTACAGTGTGACCGAAAGTCTGGCCTCGGGCAGGGAACGCTGCACCTAGTGTCTTCTCCGTTCACTTCTAAATGCGATAGTCCAATAGTGGTCGTCTGAAGAGAACCACACGGCAATCAGTTTTTTGTAATTATATTTATGGTACGTGCAGTTCAGAACTCAAGTCAGTCAGCCATAGTATTTCGACGCGACCCGAAAAATTTTCGAAGAAATGGGCTTTAAATTTCTCGGAGCGTCTGTAATTCAGTTAAGTTTCGACGGGCCGAGTGAGTCCTTCGGTAGTGCTCGAGGGGGTAATCGCTGTTTCAAGTCTCGCTTCGGTCATTATTTTTTTTCCTTTTTTCGCTCATTTCGATTAGATATATGATAAATACATATAACGTTTTCTTGAAAATTCAATTCTTTTTATTTCTAATTACATATCGTACGCAGCATTCAAGTTTTAATTGCAAATAAACGCAAAAAGTCGCGACCATAAAAATGAAACATTTGTACTGTGTACTCAAAGTTGTGACGGTTGTTTTGTGTGTTTTTGAGGTGCTGATCACTGTGGCACGTGCCGGACCATATCAGTGATAAACGATGTATACAGTTCAAATTGAGAGTATTTTCATTTTTGCTCCAAAGATTTCGTTAGTAATACTTTCCAAAAAGTTAAGATATCCTTTATAAATTAGTTACAAAGAATTTTTATTTGCAATGAAAACCAAAAATTTGCGTATGGTATATAATTGGAAACAAGACGACATGCATTTCTCATGAACAAGTTGTATTAATTGTAATATATTGATAAATTTTGTATTTAAACGGTGTAGATGTATGAATTGGAAACTAAGGACCAAAGCGAGGCTCGAAACAGAGTGATTCCCAGTCTTTGGGGCTTCCCATTGGAACCACGTGACCCATCGAAAATTGTCCTTTTTTTAGTGCGGTGAAGTCTCTGAGAATTTAAGTAGTCTTTCTCGAGAGTATTTGATTTTTGAGTGCTGAACTGCACGTGCTATGATAAAAATATAACGAAAATATTATCGTCGTGGGTTCACCTTGATAGATACGTATTACAGTGTCAAAGTTCGTTGTAATCTTTTAAGTATATATCAAAAACGTCTCACATTATTTCGTAGAGACTTGTTGTTATTTATTGGATTAAGTTTTTTTCTGTTGTAAGCAATACGTGAAAGTACTGTAAGTGCATCACGTATTAAAGTCATAGCTCACAAATCCACATGGCGATTTCTCCATGTCGTCCTTAAACACTGGCTACGTCCTATAAACGTCACTTTGAGTAATACGGGCCTTCCTTGGTGGGCTTTTAGTTTGGTTTCCGTGTTGATTCATTGTAGATCGAAGTTTGTTATTAACAGGCTCTATTCCTTCCTTCACCACTGTTACTGTTATTACGAAGATTAAAATCAGCAAGCCAAACGCCGTTCTGTTTGTCGTGAATAAATCTTATTGTGAATTGAGTGAAAAAACTAAAGTGAAGCCGTTGTTAGGAGTCCATGCTGTTCTGTAGGTCGCACTATAACAACTCGGTCGGTCAAAGGAATCGACAGAACGATGATAGGCAATGAAAACCTCGTAACTCCATTCTGTGAAAACTCGTAATTCCAGTAACCAGTAACTCCATAGTGAAATAGAAATTTGTAAGAGGATTTCTCTTATCTGTTAATAGCAGGTTTCTACTATGTAGTTATACATGTAGAAATTTTCTGTATCATAGTATTTTTAAGAAACAGTTTTTGCTCCACCCGCAAAATTTACCAAAACGCTCCTATGGGGTGGTTTTCATTGCCTACTATCGATAGACTGCGCCCAGTAGAGCATTCCGTTGTTGAAAACAATCTTCCTGTTGATGACAACTGTACTTTTATTAATTTTAAATAACTTAATGAAATGCAGTTATAGATATGCTCCTAGCGTAATTATAGTTTTAATCCCAGAATTGCCAATAATATGCAGGTGCGAATGATGAAGTAACCCTGCTTTTGCAAGTATGGGAACATTTTTCCGAGTTTCCAAATCTACGTTTTTTCCCAAACATACATTTTTAGCTCTTCTTATTAATTTTGTTCTGCTCGAATGACAAATGCTCGACTTTGTGTAGTATCGGCAACCATGTATGTTGCAGAATCTGAACTGGGTGACCGCTCAAGTGAGCTGTCTCGAGAAAACCAACGTAAATAATTCTAAGAACTCTATTTGTCGGATCTAAAACTGCCCCAGTTTCGTCTTGTGAAGGTAGTAAACACAGAAGCTTCCTTCCAGGTGAGAAAGGGATCCGAAGAATATTATAATATTGCGCCGTAAAAATAATTACTGCAAGGATTCACCGGGAGTATCGTGTAACAATTGTATCACTTCTGAGTTGTTTACAACGATGTCGTCGATATATGTATCTATAAAAACGCTTTTGGGTGACTAATGGTGTGCGTTTGGGGCGCCAGCTAAGTTTGGGTTGATGGCATTTTGCTTATTTTCGTCGACATATGCCACTGCCTCGAGATATAATGTTGTCGCACCGATATTTGCAGCAGAGGTTGACTCCCAGCGCTAGTCACACTGTGGGTAGATCATGGAAATATTAGGATCACAGAATGTAAAAACAGTAGGTCTCTTCCAAAGATTTCCATTCCGATCTTAGCTGGGATTTTTCCTGCATGTCGTTGGCTCTCTCTCCCTCGGGCGTCACTGCATCAGTATTTTTGTACAGTTGTTTTTACTGGCCACGTGTCCAGCTCAATGCCACTTAAGTCTCGCCAACTGCCGTCCTCCATCTCTCTTCATTCATGATACCTTATTTGATTCAACACTAAGCATTGATCTCTCTCTCTCTCTCTCTCTCTCGCAGCAGGTGGTGTGTGCCATGAAACTTTCGCTTTACAGGGAAAGTATTTGTGGAGAACGTAAGTTTAACTGCCACGCAGGTGAGGATGAATTGTATTTGGAAAAGCGGAATGCTTCATTTGATTTGGAGGAGAGACGGTTCGGCGTGCTTGCCTTATGAGGTAGCGCTTAGTAATGACGTCTTTGGAACAAACGGTAAACTATCCTTCATTCTCTGTAGGATAGTGGCGAAATTTTTATGTTGATAGCAACACTCACAGGTACAGTTGGCAACTTGAATCTTACTCGTTGTTAGGCCAGTTCTACACTCAACTTCGTCAAATGTCTTACATAAAATCTTAGACTGTGAAGTGCGGTAATGGTGTCGCATCTTTTAAGTTAGAGCGTGGTTCTAGCCTTTAATAAGAGTTTTCAAAGACGTTAGACATTATGGTACCAGCCTTATGGGGGGGGGGGGGCGGCTCAAGTCAATATGTTGACTGTCTTAGGGCACGTGTTGACGTATTTTCGATATTGTCAAGTATTGACGAACTGACACATACTCCATGTAGATGTTGACAGATCTTCATGGATTAAGTTCGCCTTTGTGCATATCACACTCAGATTAAATTTATCAAATAGCCTTTTAATACAAAACAATTTTTAATAGACTAGTGCGAGGATAATCACGGTATATAGCACTTCAGAACAGTCAATGGAAACTTGTTTGTGACATGCTTATTTTATATTTTGAAAATATAGTACAGGTTGGTGAATTACACTGCATGTTTGAACAATTACACTGCAGTTTGAAATTACACTGCAATTTAGAAAAACTGTTTACACTTCAAAAAATACACAATACCATATACCAGCCATCACTTGTAAGAAGTATGCGAAATGTCTTTCACCAAATAATTACCGTATAAAACGTAAAACTTACGGTAATTGCCTGAACATATCTCTGTCAGGCAGATAACTGCTTCAGCCGTTTCCACTGAATTTTACTAATTGTGTTTACTGACATTACAGAACAAAACTTCGAGGATTCGAAAGACCAGCCTGTAGCCAGAAATGTCACTCCTAATCTCTAGTCGACACCGATTGCCTCTCATTAGCGTACTCTGTTTTATGTCGTATCAGCATTAACAACTTTGCTGTACGATGCAGGATTCGTCTGAAAATAATTTGTAAACTCTTTCTGAGCCGTGGTTCCAATTTATCAGTAAATTAACATGTTACCAGTCACTCATTTTTTCGAACCATTCTCGGACCCATTTGCTCTTTTGCGCTGTTTTCTGTTGCTCGCAAGCCATAGCGTATTTAACGGCAGCACTCGGTTTCTATTTGGCATTTGATGTCTGTAACTCGTAACACCGTGTTGTTCTGACATGTTCCACATCCTGGAGGACCTCGTCACTACGGATCAATTGGAATGAAAGTAAATCTAATCTAATGGACAATTTTTGTGAATACGGTTGTCGTGATGTGAGGTCGATACAGTATATTAATAGCTTGACAAATTGCTATTGTCAATAAATTTTGATCGTGTGCGGGCACCCTTCGGAATGTGAATTGGTGAGCGCCGTGTGCTTGGGAATCGGAGGACGACCACGTGTTGGTTGCGGCGCCCCGTATGAAGAGGGAAAAGGAAGGGGAAGTAGTTGCAGCCGCGGATGTCGCCCTCCCCTCTGCTGCGAGCAGGGGAGCTTCGGCCCGGTGGTGGGGCAGACGCGGCGTTGCCACGCGCGGCCGCATTCCAGCCCGCCGGCAGCATTCAGCAGCTGCTGCAGACCTGCTCCCGTTCCACCTGGCCGCACCAGACGTGGCCAACAAACCATTGCCTCAAGAGCGAATATTGCTTGCCGTCTTTGCAGACTCGTAGAGATTTGTTTCCGAAGAATGATCAGACCCATTGCGCTCACGGGGGCTCAGCTGCGCAGTTAGGTGATTCACGGGATGTAGATACCTGTACTAACTAAAAGGCCAGAAGGGTCACACCATCTCGGTTGCAAGTTGCTTGCGCACCGGCTTCAGGGGACGAGAAGAATGATAGCGCAACACTTCATATAATTGTTGACAGAAGTTAATTTTTAAAAATGCTGTCATGATCTACTCATTAACAGCTCTAATGATACATTAACGGTTTAACAATTAAGTGCTAAAAAATTCTCATATATGCATATTTTCTGCGATGTGAATATTTTCTGCATCACTTGTCCTCTTAGAACTACTGCAATGATTTTCGACATTTAGTTCTCTGGTGCTAGGAATACGTAAGCCTAAAACGGCGCGGCGGTGCTGACAGAAAAGTTTCTTTATCCTGAATCGGCCTTAAAAAAAAAATATATTCAATGAATCCTTGAACAATTCTCACTGCGAAAAATCGAGTCTAGGGAATGCCATAATGTGCTATTGCGTATGTCGGTAAGTAATTTGCCTCCTTCAGAATTTCGTATACGATATAGATAGATGATCCAAAACATTGTGACCACTCGCTCAAAAACAGCGATTCTGTGCGGCACCGATTCAGCGTCCTTCGGAAGGTTTTCGGTGGCAAGTTTCACCATGTTTGCACGGGTCACGCAATTTCCGTTTTTGATGGACGTTAGAGATGTGTTCTGTCGGTTCAGGTCGGGCGAATCTTGTGGTAGAGATAAGTGTGTCCCACTATCGTGGTCCTCAAACAGCTGTAGCACAATTCTTGCCTTGTCACATGGACAGTTACCTTGCTGGAAGATACCACCGCCGTCAGAAAACACCCTCTGTGTTCATTCAGTCCAGAGCTATTATGGTGCATTCCATTATTACGACGTGTGCTGTGGAAACCCAGGGTAATGTTCCCCATAGAATAAAGTTGTTCCCACCAGTTTTCACCGCATTCAGACATGGACATTTTAGTTCGGGCTTCATTCGAAAAGTGAGGTCTGGTCGGGGAGCGATGGAGAGGCAAATGGATCAATCGCACACTGGCTTAGAAAATGTAATTAAGAATGTAATGAAAATAAATTAGAGCTGGGCCGCAGTTGTATACAGGCAGATGGATCAACCAAGTTACGTGCACGGTTCCAAGAGGGAAGAATAGGCGTAATATCGGAGGAGGTGCTGGATGTTATAAACTTAAGACCATACAGCGTGGTATTCATTTATTGAGCAGCAGGTAATGGCTTTGCCTCCTCTCCCCCCCCCCCCCCCCCACCTAGGAGAAAATTCCATACAGCGTGGTATTCATTTATTGAGCAGCAGATAATGGCTTTGCCGCCGCGCCCCCCCCCCCCCCCCCCCCCCCAAGGAGAAAATTTAGTAACGCTTGCCGTACTTAGTCCATAACTTTTCAATTGTACGAACAAGGGTGTAGATCGCGGCAGATGTAGTAGCATTTTGGGCCTGCGTGCTACCTGGGCGCCATATTTGCGGGCAGTACTGGGACAATAGGTTCCGTCCTTTGCCGGTGCATACGGATGCCCTGTCAGGATTTAGGTTTATGTGGCAGCTGTGTGCAGGAGATGTTTCACTGACAGCAGCAGTCTTTACAGAAAACAAGACGCATTTGAAAGTAGTGTGTTAGCCCATTCTCCTCTGTCGGTGCGGTATATTGTATGTCGTAGTCTACATCTACAAGGTGTATGAGTACTCCACAATTGGCATTGATGTGCCTTGGGTTTAAAAGCAGTCATACGGAGATGTCAACGAATAGTCGTATGGTGCTGCTGATGCTTCGTTTGCGTATATCAAGAACGTAGGCCTTGTTATGGTTCCTTGGGGCACACCCCTTGTCACTTTGGTGCCTGCTCATACGATTTACATAATTTTGTGTGCTAGGAAATCGTGCTGTCTTTCACACAAGTGGTTTCTCCTAAAATCGAGATTGATGCTGTGAGAAGGGTTTATATCCTGCGAGAATAATGTTTAAGCATACTCGAGGAACCTGTAACAGATGCAGTCAGTGATAACGTCTGTAATTGCGTAAGTCATCTTTTACCCTTTTTGTGAACAGAGATGGCCAGTATTTGTATGCAATTACACTGACCAAAAAAGGTACCTGTGCATATAACAGGGTAGACGGAAAAATTTGGATGATTTTCTGCGTTGGGCTGAGCTGCAGGAATTGTCTCCTCCATCCTCATCGGACAAACAGAAAGTCATGGAATTGGGATCCTCCCTTAGGCTCCTCTATTACAGTACGATTGCGTTGTGAAGGAAAGAGCGGACGTGTTCAACTCTGCATTATTCAATCAAACCTGACACTCTAACTTCAGGGCAGATGAAGCAATTATGACGCAGAAAAGAAGGGGGAGAAACGATTTGCTTAATGGCACAATAGTGGAAGAATTATGAGAAAGAAGCAGGGTTACACAGGACGGGCGAAGCAAGAAAGATAATCTGATGTAGATTAGCACCGCCAAAGAAAGTATTTTTCAAAATTACAGTTATCTTTAGTAGTTATTGTAATGCAAACGACGTCCTTGGCACTGGGAGGTGCAGAAGAAGAGGAAAATATTACGACCAGATAAAGACTTGCAATATGGAAAAGATAATGCGGAGTTTGTGGCGTGGTAGGTAAGAAACGAAAAATGTGCAACACGGGGAATTGGGGAGGACAGCATTAACACTAGTCGGAAGGCCAGAAAAAAAAGCCGTGAACGAACCGTACGTGGAAGCCTTAGCCCTAGGACTGGTAGCCGCTCGTCTAATGGCGAGTCCTGCCTAAGAATAATAGTGGAAATCGGCGAATGGTGTCGGAAGCGGGAAAGTGGCGCATAATGAGGAAGGCGGGAGCCCCGCGAGAATGTTAATGGTCACGGCTAAGGGCGCACCTGCTTTCATTCTGTCGGCTTCGTTATCGGGCGAAAGCTCCGAAAAAAAATCCTGTTCACCTTCCGTCACATTTTAAATTTGCCATTCTAGCCTAGATGAGGTTTGGGACTGTAGTTGGCCTTTCGGGTTAAAATTGACTTCTTGTAGTTGTCTTCGGATAGTTATCTTATTAACATTTACCCTTCGAAGTTGGAGTAGATTTCACACCTCAAAGGTGGTAATCTGATGTTTTGCGGATTAACTTGAAGTTGTAAGACGAACACGTCTCGTGTCGATGTCACTCTTTTCGAGTCTAATCCAGGTTTCAAGGTATAGCCCCCAGTTACCCATTTCTTCTTATGGTACTCCGGCATTTCTTCTGACTGTTCCGGAAATCGTGGAAGGCGTAGTCTCAACACTTCTGCAACTCAGTGCATACTGCGACCATCTTCGACTAAGCAACAGCATCTTCAGGGCTTACGAACGTGTTGACTCCAGAGAGCTGATTACTGTAAGTACAGAGAGATCCTGGAAACACGTATGAGTGAATGGGAAACATTGCGTCACATTCAGCGATGGGTGTTCAGGTTGCGCGGGAAAAAATATGTAACGGCTACTGCAATATCGACGCTTCATTTTTCCCTCACTCGTTTTTTGCTCACAAAGCAACGCCAGTAACATCCGTTCCAAAAAATACAGAATAAAGAGCTACACTTTGATTACATAATTACACATCCTTTATTGCTTGTTACGGTTTTCGCTCCGGTTGATGGATCTCAGTAGTTACTTGGAGTGTGTCTTAGTATTATGTTGTGGGTAAGGAGAACTCCGTCCGAACAGGCCTTGAAGGTCCAACGGTACCAACCGACCGCCGTGTCAACCTCAGCTCATATGTCACTGGATGTGGATATGAAGGAGGGGCATGTGGTCATCACACCGATCCGCCACCCATTGTCAGTTTACTAGTCCAGAGCCGCTGCTTCACAGCCAAGCAGCCCCGTGATTGGCCTCTGAAAGCTGAGTGCACCCCGCATGCCCACAGCGATCGGCAGACTCGGTCACCTATCCAAGTGCTAGCCAAGCCCGACAGCGCCTAACCTTGGTGTTCTGCGGGTAAGTACCACATTATTATAAATCCAAAGGCTGTCCTAAGATATTTCTGTTAACATGAAAAACTAGGGTCACGGAATCTTGCCGATGTAAATTAGTTGATAGTCATTGGATTAGATTAGGAAATGATACTAAATGCAGATGAGTTGGCTGTTTGGGGAGGATGAGGACTGACTATAATCGAAGAAGAGGATGTAAAATGCCGATACTGACAGTAGCATGAAAGACATTCACAAAAATATTAATTTGTTTATAATATGTTTAAATACTAGGAAGCCTCTTATAAAAATACTAGTCTGGACTGGAATCTTCGCGATTGTGATACGCGTATGATAAGCAGATGAGACAAGAATAGGTTTTGAAACGCGGTACAACAGAAGAATTTTCAAAATCGGATAGGTAGATCTAGTAACTAACGATGTATTAATGAAATTTGTAGATAAAAAGAAACTGATGACGTGTGTTACTTAAAACACGAGAATAAGTTTACATGCTTGTGTTATTTTTTAGTGATAAACTGTAATTATGAAATAATGAGATCCAGCTAATATCAGTCGGCGTAAGAAATTATAATGTTATTATAATGTTTAATATATTGTAGTTAGATATCATTGGCTTAATATCTGGGCAACGAGAGCCCAAGTAACTGTAATAAAAAAAATCACGAAAATAAGGAGGCTTGCTTACAACCTGAGGCACCGACGAATGTTCGGTTCAGCAATGGACGGAATTGTGTGAGGGTAAGAACTGTGGATTGAGACGAATGATTGATTACAGTGAACAGATAGAAGTGTAGGTTGCAATTGTGAAGGAGGCTCGGACAAGATAGTGGAATCTACGTTAAACCAGTCTTCGGGCTGAAGACCACAGCATAAAAAATAAAGAGACTGTGGTCCAGAGTTCACATTGCACTGTAGGTGTTCCTCAGACTGGTTAAGTAACTAACCTTAAGTTTGAGTTACTTGCTGATAAATCTTACTGGTTTTATGGTCGTCATCCATAGAATTACTTTTGATCACGGCCGTTAAACCCAAAGGCTTGAACCAATACCCAGGAAAACGGATCGTGGAAGCCTTCATTGTATCTGCAGACTGAGTACACCTTAGTTATTGTAATAAAAGGTTTTTCAGTTCTTGGATAAATGTCGCTATCTCGTATTTCCCCGCCGACTTGTTTGTTCCAAAGGACAGTCCCACGCAGCTGTAGAGGGTTTCTCCATTATAAGTAGCGGAAATGGAGTGTAGCGAGCATTTGCTCAACTCAAGGGCAGAATATTAAAGGCCTTGATAGTGGGTCGTATGAAAAAAAGACTTTTTCCAAAGATTCTTTGAATAAGTTCTCAGTTTCATATGAACAAAAAAATAAAGCCTGTATTCTGATGGATCCTTCTCAATACGTGTGCTGCTTCTCGAGAACGTTCTCGGTGTACGTGCCACAACTGGCACTGAACACACGCGTAATCTTAAATTATTAATTCATTCAGCTGATTCAGGCTGGCAAACCGTGTAATGTGCAAGTATGAACTGGCATCAGTGTGTTCTAGAAGAGTTGCACTGCATTTCACTTGTGAGAAACTTCTGTAGTAGAAATCGGAGAATACTTTTCATATTCAGCAGCTTCCTTTTCTCAAACTGAGAACATTCTCAGGTGAAGTATACTCTCCTACTCTCATTATTCGTGCGAACCTGAGAATGTTGTCGCAAATTCCGAAAATAAAGTACATTTTCCGTTTTATTCTCAGGATCCAGTATCTGACGATTGTCACGTGTACAAAATGCTTAAAATGTCAGTTTCTGTAATGTGCAAGCAGCTGTTGCCTTTGAAGACAACTCTGTTCAGCCACCTGCATCAGTAGTGGTTCTTATTTTTCCTTTTATTCATAGTGAAGACAGACTGCAACAATAAAACGTAGATGAATTTGCAGTAATTGTCCCGCCAACCCTCCTGAGGCAGCACCTATTACGGCTTTAGAGGGAGAGGAGAGTAGACGTGAGTTTAGGAGAAGGCAGCGTCGTCCAAGCGCAGTAGTGCTCGCACCACTACCCGTGTTTTGTGCGTAACACGAAATCGCAGGCGACGTTTGCGGAAAAGCTGCCCGCTTACGTGATTTATTGGTATATTCATGCTAGAGTGTTTAACCTGCAACTTTAAATACTATTTATTTATCTGAAATTATGAAAAATGAAAGTAGATATGTACAGCCTACGACACTAGTAATCGAAAATCACACTGATTTTTTTTTAAATCTGTGTACACATTGCATTTATAAAACAGCACAGCAATAATGTTTACTTAGTGTAATTAATTGTGCCTGAAAGAATTGTCTGAATGATGTTCACTAGAGATAACTGTCATTTGTGTTTGATTCAAGATCATCATCGCCGCTCAAGGGCGTGGTATTGATATCTTCATCGATGGCCATTTCCGTTATTCCCACTGGCGTCCAATACTCGTGCCCCTACAGTAACTGGAAGGAAATACACTCCTGGAAATGGAAAAAAGAACACATTGACACCGGTGTGTCAGACCCACCATACTTGCTCCGGACACTGCGAGGGGGCTGTACAAGCAATGATCACACGCACGGCACAGCGGACACACCAGGAACCGCGGTGTTGGCCGTCGAATGGCGCTAGCTGCGCAGCATTTGTGCACCGCCGCCGTCAGTGTCAGCCAGTTTGCCGTGGCATACGGAGCTCCATCGCAGTCTTTAACACTGGTAGCATGCCGCGACAGCGTGGACGTGAACCGTATGTGCAGTTGACGGACTTTGAGCGAGGGCGTATAGTGGGCATGCGGGAGGCCGGGTGGACGTACCGCCGAATTGCTCAACACGTAGGGCGTGAGGTCTCCACAGTACATCGATGTTGTCGCCAGTGGTCGGCGGAAGGTGCACGTGCCCGTCGACCTGGGACCGGACCGCAGCGACGCACGGATGCACGCCAAGACCGTAGGATCCTACGCAGTGCCGTAGGGGACCGCACCGCCACTTCCCAGCAAATTAGGGACACTGTTGCTCCTGGGGTATCGGCGAGGACCATTCGCAACCGTCTCCATGAGGCTGGGCTACGGTCCCGCACACCGTTAGGCCGTCTTCCGCTCACGCCCCAACATCGTGCAGCCCGCCTCCAGTGGTGTCGCGACAGGCGTGAATGGAGGGACGAATAAAGACGTGTCGTCTTCAGCGATGAGAGTCGCTTCTGTCTTTGTGCCAATGATGGTCGTATGCGTGTTTGGCGCCGTGCAGGTGAGCGCCACAATCAGGACTGCATACGACCGAGGCACACAGGGCCAACACCCGGCATCATGGTGTGGGGAGTGATCTCCTACACTGGCCGTACACCACTGGTGATCGTCGAGGGGACACTGAATAGTGCACGGTACATCCAAACCGTCATCGAACCCATCGTTCTACCATTCCTAGACCGGCAAGGGAACTTGCTGTTCCAACAGGACAATGCACGTCCGCATGTATCCCGTGCCACCCAACGTGCTCTAGAAGGTGTAAGTCAACTACCCTGGCCAGCAAGATCTCCGGATCTGTCCCCCGTTGAGCATGTTTGGGACTGGATGAAGCGTCGTCTCACGCGGTCTGCACGTCCAGCACGAACGCTGGTCCAACTGAGGCGCCAGGTGGAAATGGCATGGCAAGCCGTTCCACAGGACTACATCCAGCATCTCTACGATCGTCTCCATGGGAGAATAGCAGCCTGCATTGCTGCGAAAGGTGGATATACACTGTACTAGTGCATGGCAAGCCGTTCCACAGGACTACATCCAGCATCTCTACGATCGTCTCCATGGGAGAATAGCAGCCTGCATTGCTGCGAAAGGTGGATATACACTGTACTAGTGCCGACATTGTGCATGCTCTGTTGCCTGTGTCTATGTGCCTGTGGTTCTGTCAGTGTGATCATCTGATGTATCTGACCCCAGGAATGTGTCAATAAAGTTTCCCCTTCCTGGGACAATGTATTCACGGTGTTCTTATTTCAATTTCCAGGAGTGTAGTAAGAACAAGATTCTGTGAATTTTATTTCGACACGCCACAAGTGACATTTTTCTCCCTGAGATTGTTTTTATTTTGGCTCACGCCAATTATATCGAATTTAGGTCTCAGTTGTAAACAGACTAATTTGTGGTCTCTGCTCTCAGCGTTTTTATCCACGACGTACTCTTTCAAGACTGGTTTGTTTAATTTTAGATATTTCATCCTTCCGTATAGAGTCCTGCAGGTTTTTTGCCCAGCTCGCAACCACTCTTTAACATCGTAATCCTGAAATCATTTTTATGAAGCATTCTGTCGACTTATCTGCTGTTGTATGACACATTATCCATATTGTCACAGAATTGAGTGGCGTATTAGGAACCCACCATATCTGCATAACGCTTCACTGTCAATCCCCCAAACGTAGATATCCTCTAGTTTCATCGACTTCCAAAAGTTTATAAGTTAGTGGAAACAGTTTCTTGCCCGAAACTTCCTGATAAATTAAAGCTGCATGCCTGACTGGGTTCCTAGGTTCGACTCCGGATCCGGCGCACAGTTTGACAGGAAGTTTCAAATCAGCACACATTGAGCTACAGGCTGAAAATTCGTTACCGTTTCTTGCATCTTGTTGCAGTATTTGACGCATTTGTTATTTAGTGGAAGTTTTTCTGGTGCGTTCAGTACCTCCGAAAATATCACTGTCGAAAAGAAGAATGGCACAAAGACAGATTCGCCGAAACCAATTTAACATTGGAAAACCTAAACTCATATAATTGGGACCACCAATTAAGGAAGTGCGAAATGAATGTACGAATAAATTGGTTTCACCGAAAGGGAAAATAGAATGCAAGTACAGGTGTCTTAAAATTTTACCTGATTTTTTGTTACCATATACATCACATTTGTGATAAGTTATAAATGCTGCTCCAAAAATTGAACAGTAATTAAAAGGCAGGCTCTTGGTGAGATAACAACGCTGCATTTTCCCCCTCTTACTGAATATATGGTTATATAATAAACAAGACAAGTTCAAAACTTGCATACGGCATCCTCAAAGTCTTCAATCTGAGTAAAGTCCTCTGATCTTAGTTAACTGAATGAAATAAGTGGCGACTGCTCCGCTTTTTAAGAATTACTGCACTTTCTAACAAATAGTTGCAGCAAGTTTATGAAATTGAAATTGCCCCATTTACGTGAAGTAAACTTGAGTACATTTTTGTTCTAATGTCAACATCGCGGCAAGCGCGTGCAGAATTTACGTCCTTCTGGAAACGAGCCTTTCGTGATACTTCGTGCCTAGAGGCAGTTGGTGGCGTTCGGAGACAAACTGATACCTTTCAGATAGTGCCAATTTTCTTCGCTTCTGGCAATAGTGCGTATTTTCTTCTCTTCTGACAACACTAGCGAAATCAAGTTATCGGAACCAAACAGCATGTACGGGAGTGAGAGAGGAAAAACGCGGTTTACTACAGCTTCTTCTCCAACGCTTCAGCTGTTATTGAAGGATCTTCATTGTCGCTTCAATCAGACAGAAATGCATGACTGCGAATTCCACTGCCTTGTTTCCATTGATATAACAGTAGTCGTCTCGTATTATTTACAGAGCTGTATATCAAACACATCTGGCATTGTAGATTGTTATTGGAGTGAAAGTCCGTTGACAGCCAACTGAAATTTACAGTAACGAATGAAACCAGTTACTTATTTATTCATTAGCAAACTGGCGATTGCTTGATGCCTCAGACTGTGTCGTATCATCCAGTGTCTTCACTTAGTCCCCTCCCCAATTGTCAGTAACCCTTCATTATTGTACAATGTGTTTCTCCATAATCATAATGCTTGGATAGTATTGCAGAGCTCCTATTTTCTTAATGTCTTGATAGGCTATCGTTTTCAGTGTAATGATATACTCCCGGAAATACCTTCAGAAAAGACTGCCTAACCGTTAACTTTGCCAAAATCGAAATCAAATTTACCTTTTCTGCAATGCTGCTCAGTTTATTGGTGCTCTGCATTTTACATGCTCTTCCTTTCGGCGGTCATCAGTTATTTTGCTGGCCCAGTAACGACCTTCATGAACTTTTCCCAGTTCGTAACCTAATTCTTTAAGGTTAACTGATATAATTCGACTTCTTACTATTACCCTTGTTTTACCCTGTTCGCAATACAGTATTCATTCCATTGCTTTCACGTTCTGCCAGGTCCTCATGTGTCCGGCAGAATTCAGTTGTCGGCGAACCCAAATGTTTTAATTTGCCCTCCCAGAACGTGATTACATTTTCAATTTTCTACAATGAGTTTATAGTGTTATATAAAAGTGTTATAAACGTAGACATACCTTTCTTCGGTGTGTTCTAGGATTAGTAGGGTCATTATTACCTCGCGTGTTCTAAGTTTCTGTGGAACCGCAACTTACCTTGGTCACTAATAAAGAAGTAACTGAAACGTAGTGCTTGGTGGTGGTGTTTCACTCCATGAACAACGAAAACGATGTAAACGATAAATCTTTCTCATTTTATTATTTTGTGGGGGGTTACCGGCGAGAAATGTTTGAAAAATTGTAAAGTTAGTAGGAACTCGATAATTATCAAATAATAGTTCGACGTAGTCTTGATAATACACGTGGCGTGAGTTGGCACAGTTTCAAACTTAAATGTTTGGTGTAATATTAAATCTTCAGAGTAAGACTAAACTCATCCATCAATCGATTATGACAGCATTTTAAATTTCAAGACTCGGCGGATAGTTACTAAAATATTAAGAATCAAATTTTTGTTGACCTTGGAACCTGTTACACGGACAACTTGCAGCTGAATCTGCGTACGTTTACTCAAATAGACTAATCTTTGGATTGGTTGCGGATCATAGATACGTGCTAATGAATATTGTGAGCCGCCAGTACGCATGCAAAAGTGCAATGTAAGATTTCTGCGAGGGGAGTGGAAAACAGCGGAATTTAACTTTGAGAGCTTTCCCCGCCGTGCGGGATGCATCGCAGCCCCCTCCGCCGAGTGCCGTGAACACGGTAGATATGGTCGTCCCCCTCCGCGGTGTACGCCATCGGAAATAGCGCTCCAAGGCACTCCAGCCGCGAAGAGAGGCCTTGGCGCGGCGCGCCGGGCGTGGTGGAGCCAGAACGTGCTAAGATGGCGCCCCTGACGGGCGCATGTGTCTAGCCGCGTGTGCCCGCCGGATCCGTTTGTTCACTGGACTGTTCCCGCTGCGGAACTTCGCACGCGATGGTGTTTTCAGCATCGCGGCGGCTACGATTTTAACACATAACCGAATCTATTTTTTTAGAGAGTGGAAAGTCTGTGATAAGTTATTTTTATACTCAAGTACGGTGCAGCTATTGAACAAATACTCAAATTGTCTTCCGTGAATATCCCCGGTGAATCTGTTAACGCATTCTACACGTGTCTCGATTTCAAGACTACTCAGCACGCAAAACTAAGAAGAAATGGGTCGAGGTGAGTGTCTTCTTACATAAAATTTAATATAACCGTTACATTCGTCGTTCCGATGTACCAGTAGTTGGCCGAGTTGTGAATAGCGCTCGGTATTTGTCAAATCCTGCCAGACCACATTTCTTAAGCTTTCCTTAGAAGCGTGCATGCTGGCTCGTAGGTAATTTAAGATGGCTGATCTTGCCGGCCGCCTCGGCTCCATTCACATGTCCTAATTTAGGTCTGAGAGCAGTTGCTAGTAAGAAGCGTCGTTCTTATCCCGCTCTTGTAACGTGTGGGTGACGATTTTGGAAGACGTTTTTCTGGTCTAGTGAGCCGCTGTTTGATGTAGTTATCACGTTAGCCTTTGGCCGCTGGACGCCCTATTCCGGGTGTAGTAGCCCACTTTTCTTCGTGCTCACACTGCTGCTGAATTGCAGATAATGGAATTTTACGTGGCCATTTTACAAAAATATAGAACGAAGTACCTTCAAATCTGCAGATTCCGTACTTGTTTCACGTAGTTAGAGATTTCAAAGTGCATGCTCTATTTGAAGGTCACCTTCCGTGTACCTTTGATCCTTGATTCGTGTAATCTACTGGAGTTCTCAGTAGAGGTTACAAATTTGTCGATTCCTTGCTGCGATACAGTAATTTTGCAACAGCGGAAAGAATTACAGGTTTGGAGAGCGAGAAGGATAATGGTTTCCCCAGGTCGTTTTGGCGGGAAACACCTTGTTGACCGTAGCCGTTTTTGTTAGTCATTTTCAACAAATAACGATAGTCGTGATTAACGTCTCTAAGATTCATTGGTGGCAAACAAGAAACGTAGTCTGTAACGCGAACACCCATTACTCTTGGTAGCCAAATGGTGCAATATGTGCTAATGTGACTGCCTAACAAATGTTCCATTGTGAAACTGGTAGAGATATGACGGGTGTTATCTCTGTGTGACAGTATTGCGTTTAACGTCTCAAGTCCTGGCGCCCGTGTTAGAACACACAGCTTCGTAATAGCGTTGTAAAAGAGTTCCACTGCCAAATTTGCCTTTATCACTGAAAGTTAAAGTTGTGTGTGAACCTACTGCAAATTGTTCAAAATTCTAAGAATGGCTAGAGATCACATTGTGAATCCAAAGTCATTCGTAGATTTTTCCCTTATCGCTTTCTGGTATCTAACGGTAATCTGTGAATGAAATAATGCGCTTTGGAGTCCATGTGTAAACTGTTCTGGCCCCTGAAAACTGTTACGGACGTAGGAAGCCAAACCGTACCACCTCCGTCCGGAGCCAGCCGATTAAAGCATTGAAACGTTACATCCAACATTCGGGATCAGAATAGTTTTAATTTTTGAAAACAATTCTATTATGTTCTTGTATTCAGATATACCCTATCGTGTGGGGCTGTTGTCTTTACTGAGCGAATGTTTAACAAACGTTGGTTACTTTTGCACGTTAGCGGATTGTTTACGATGCTTGGTTTACTTGGTACTGCTTTCGAATTGGGGATATTCAGGAGATAATTTGCATGTAAACTTACGGTGGTGATTATCTTTTATTACATCTTACATTGGGGCACTGTGGTGAACCTTCAAGTTAAAATGTTGTAATTCGGCATGTGTACACGACTTTTCTCAACGACAGCATGTTACTGCAGCTCCATTTGAACGGATATTTTCGGTGATAAGTTCACCCTTCTAGATAACGAAATTGACACTGTCAGACTGCTTCTCAGTATAACAGGCTTCACGATACACATTGTGCGAAAGCTGCCTCAGGAGTAGCATGATTGGCATGAGACTGGAGCGATTGGGTAGATTCTACATTAGTTTAGACTCCAGACTTTGGTTTATGAGCAGTTTATGGGAATGCACCGAACCACACCGCATTGGGTAAGACGGGACATTCGCTCGCGGTGCGAGGGCGCTATTTTTAGCGTCGGTGCGATGTTTACTCCTTCCTCTGTCCGCCTCTGGCCGAGACTCAAAAACAAGTTCGGGAGGGGCAAGGTTACTTCTTCGCCTGCGACAGGTCGTCGATGGAGGCATGAATAGCGATCCAGTTGACTGATAAGCATGTCACATTAACAGCAGGCTCAACTATTGTTAAAGCGACTAGTTTGGAACTGACCTAGACTATGATTTGCATCTGTGGGACATCAGAATTAGTAGTCGCAGGCCGCGTCTTTCTGTAATGTTGAAACCACAAGTTATAAGTCTGCTATCCAAAGTGTTCTGGTCGAAAACGTAGGGATGTACGTTCATTGTTTCCATGGGGTGGCGCTTCATTGTTAAAGCTGTTGTTTGAATCTTTTTTATTCGGACGGCTGCCAGGTTCCTGTGACCCTGCTAGTAGGAGAGTAATTAACAATCTCAGACGTTATCGAACAACATAGATAAAAGGGCATGTACCCGGATGGTACAGATGAATTTTGTACCGGGTAGTGCTTTTGTCGCGAAACGATGACAAAATCACGCTCTAATGTGTTTTCGCTGACGCAGTGCTATTAAATGGGCATGATATGTTAAGCATATATTATTGGTGCTGCGGAGAGAAGGTACACTGCACAGTGGATTTTCTGTACTCAGTATGCTATGAATGTAAACAAAAGGATAAGGCATAGTTACGCAGTCTTTAAGAATGTGGACATCTAAGAATGAGAATTGGAAGAGTTACAAGTGATTGAGGAATTCGTTTGATACATAGGATTGTAAGGTATGGCAGAAGCTGGAAAGAGCAGAATACAGCAGGCCGAAGTTGTATTTAATTTGAGAGGATTTACTCATCACCAAGTTAGTAAATGAGGAAACAGGTAATGAAAGCATTTGTTTGGATTGAAATTTCACGGGTGTGGAACTAGGGCAGTAGGAAAAAAAGGGAGAAGATGCTAGAAGAATTGGAAATTTGTTGCTTCAGAAGGCTGATCATCAGTGAATTACCAATGTAGTGCTGAGAAGAGTGCATGAAATCAGATTTCGGGTGGTACATCCAAAGGAACCAGACTGGTTCATTTTAAGACACAGCGTCATCGTAGGAACAATAATAAATCCTCCTGTTTTGTGGTCGTGATACATGAACCATTTTTGGATCATGACCAAAAATCCCAGAAGATACACGAATAACAAGAGAGCGGTTTTTTAAGTTCTGTTTCGTAAAATATTTGAACCATATAGTTTTCAGAAAACTGCCATATTATAAAGGACAACCGTTGGTGAACTAAAAAGCTCTCGTCAGGAGGTGAACTAAAAAGCTCTCGTCAGGAGGTGAACTAAAAAGCTCTCGTCAGGAGGTGAACTAAAAAGCTCTCGTCAGGAGGTGAACTAAAAAGCTCTCATCAGGAGGAGCGGGGGGTGGAGTGGCCGGGCGCTTCTAGGCGCTTCAGCCTGGAACCACGCTACCGCTACGGTCACAGGCTCGAATCCTGCCTCGGGCATGGATGTGTGATGTCCTTCGGTTAGTTAGGTTTAAGTAGTTCTAAGTTCTAGGGGACTGATGACTTCAGATGTTTAGTCCCATAGTGCTCAGAGCCATTTGAGCCATCAGGAGCTAGTCTACATCTATGATTACTCTGCAGTTGGCAGTTAAGTGCTGGGCAGTGGGTTCATCGAACCACTTACCACTACTGTTCCACTCTCGAACAGCGCGTGGGAAAAATGAGAGCTTACATTTTTACGTGAGAGTTCTGATTTTGCTTGTTTTATCATTTCTCCCTATGTATGTGAGTGGCAACAGAAAATTTCCGCATTTGGAGGTGAAAGTTAGGTATAATCACTAATTACTTCACGGAGGCAGGGATCTTCCGGGACAACCAAGGAAATCATACATGCAGCGGACTGTGACTGAATGCGCTACGTATGCGGAAATACGAGGACGTCAGAGTGGAGCGGCTGGCTACTGCTGCAGACCAACCTTAGATTTGTACATTAAAGAAGATAGTGTAGCGAGGAAATACGCTGCATAACTTAAACTCTCGTTTCGTGGTAATCAGCTATCACAGAAAAGCTACCGACCTGAGAAATAGTTGATACTTGCACTTGATTAAAACAAGATCAGTGATGCATTCTAAGTAAAAGATTATTGAAACTGTTTCGATCACTTGCTGAAAGTACATACGGTGGACTGGTATCGTCGCTGTTTCCATGCCTGTGCTTTCAGCTGTCCTGCCAGTTGTAAACAGCGATTTTCTTTATTTCCTTAGCTCTGAGCTGTTTGTTTTATTTTGGAAAAAACCGGCTTTACTGAAGCGTGATACATGAAAAGCGTGCACGAGAACCATTTAAGACAATGCGTGAGTGTACAGCAGTGTTTTGCAGACATTAAAATTTGTCCACTCTATTTGATTCTTTAAAATTACGATTATGTAGCCTTGTTCGAGGACCATCGGAAGAACTTGTGCGGCGCTTCGTAACAGCGTTGTCGTGCTATCCAAGGCGAACCAATCGCGAATGACCGAAAAAATTGAGTTGATCGCCATCAAGCAGAGAAATATTTCAAATTTTAAGCTTACACTGGCGCCTCGGCAGATAAAATGTTACATGGGGTGACGCATAAGTACGTTAATATTGGAAAAATACTATGCTTCGCGCAATAATGTAGGTAGAGGTAAAGTTTGACACGTGCTTGAAATGACATGGTGTGTTATTGAAACCAAGGAATGTGCACAATGACCGTGAGATGGCGCTTCTTATTATGCAATAGCGTAAGTTGTTTTTAGCAAAGACGATGTTCGGTGTAACACTACATTCCGGCCTTCGACAATACCTGCTATCACGGGACAACGTTCTGAACAGCATTGTACAGCAGATCAGTAGGAAGGTATGGCGAGAAATTGCCGTCGGATGTTGGCTTTTGGCATCCGTAATGAGGTCGGACGTTCGCGGTAGACGTGTTTAACTTCAGGTAACCTCAGTCAATAATTGCACGAATTGTCTTGTGACGTGGGAAGCAGTGACGGCTCAGCACTAGATCCTTACCAAACGATGGGTGCAAGACATCTTTCACACAGGAATATGGGGTGGAGCGCCACCCTGCATAAAAGCCGTACTTTCCAGCCGGTGTTCTTCAGCCAAATGCGATTCTGTGCAGTCGGTTTGGAAAAAATCGCATTACGTTTTTCGAAGAAACAGAATCCCCATCACGGGTGGTGTGGGAATCATCCCACCGTGACTTCCACGTCATGCACAGTCGGGTTCCCACGACAATTCTAAAGACCTTCGGTAGCCCACATTCTGCAGTTGCGTATGTTGCCACGCAGCCTCAGAGTGTAAAACAGGCCTCGTCGTTCGACACGTTATGCAACCAATCGTCTTCCTCCGTCAGTAGATCGGTGGCTAACAGCTCGTTATGACCCTGGATTTTGTTGCGGATTCCATTCTCCAGACGGTACTGCGGAGATGAACACGCTGAAGTATGCATTTTTTCCGGAACTGCCCGAGTAGCAGCCATTACGGGACCGATCGTCTAATCAACCCGTGGCATTTCGTGATTTTATTCGTAGCGATACTTGTCACAGAAACTTGAGTTGTTCGAATACCGTTCCTATGGCGAGAGGATCGTAAAACTGTTGTAGCATATTTTCCATTCTGATAGTAAACCTTTGTCTTTCCTGGTAAAGTCGGAGCGCGATTGCTGGCGCATCTGACTCCTTCTCACTATATCTAATTTAATACACGATTCTCATGCGGCGCCACAACTGTGTCCAGCGTCATGTTTGCCGGTTTTTGCATTTGTTTTTGTTTCAATAAAGCCCCACGTCATTTCAGGCATGTGTGCCAGATTTTACCTGTCTGTTTACATTATTCCGTGTACTGGTGCAGTTTCAAGTGTTCACGGTCATTAGGAACGCCCTGTACAGTTTCCGAAGGCCAACTGCAGGAAAATGGAAAATACAGCATATTTTGAATGAGATTACAACTGACCTTCAAAAGCCAGGCATTGAAAAAGTGCACATTAGAGATACACAGAACACCTAGTCGCCTAAAATAATGGTTTTCTTCCTGCTCTTCGAGTTAGTTTCTCTCGTGGTTGCTTCCTGATTTTTGACAAACGCGAGTGACGTGTTCGTCCTGTTGTGAATATTACGCTAATCATGTGCATAAAACAGAAAACGTGAGGAAAGGTTTATCATTACGTTAACTGGTTACACTCTATGCTTTTATTACGAGGGTGATTTGAAAAGTTCTCGAAATGACCACGATAGATAAGCGCTAGTAGATTCGAGCAGTGCTTAAGTACTTCGTAAAGAAATGTATGAACGCAATGGACATCCGTGGCGATTTCCAGAATACACTGGGGGACTCTGCTCCTTCATATTCAGTCGTAGCCAAGTGGACAAGTGAATTTAAATTTGGTCTGGAGCTTATATGGTGATAAGCGCAGTTGTCGGCCAAGATATCACTACTCCACAACAAGATTTTTTGCGCCAGTTTGTGACCGTAGATGAACGTGGGTGCACTACTATACTACAGAGACAAAACAGTCAAAGCAGTGGAAACATGCTGATTCTCCGCCACCAAAGAAAGCAAAGACAGTTCCTTCGGCGGGAAAGGTCATGGCATCAGTGTGCTGGGATGCGAAGGGGATTCTGTTTATAAACTATCTCCCCACTGGCCAAACAATTACTGGAGATTACTGTGCTAACCTCCTGGACAATTATCAACAAAAGATACGTGAAAAAGTCCAGGTTTAGCGAGGAAGTCACCTTCCATCAAGACAATGCGCGCCCGCACACGTGTGCCGTCGCCGTGGCAAAATTACACAGAGTAAGGTATGAATTGTTGCCACTCCAGCCTTATTCACCTGAGATGGCTCCGTCAGACTTCAGTCTCTTCCCAAAACTGAAAATTTTTCTTGGTGGACGAAGATTCACTTCAGAGGAAGCAGCAAATATTTTGTAGGCTTCGAGGAAACTCATTTTCGAGATGGGATCACGGCACTGGAACATTGTTGGACCAAGGAGACTACAATGAAAAGTAAAGTTTCAGTGATGTAAGTACTTTTCCTATTCCGTTCAGAGGACTTCACAAACCACCCTCTAGCACGCATGGATTTTACGAATTCGGAAGGAACTTGAGCATGCGTGGTTATACACGCTTTTTCATTCTTAGCTGCGTGTGGTGTATGGTAATATTTGTTGGTCTGTGCGGACGCCTGTCACATACAGATAATCCGCTAACGCGTAAAGCTATGTTGGTCAAGGAATGTGTGAACGTTGCATTCAAACGAATTTGTCTCCAGAACTTTTTGTAAACTTCCGACTACGTCGTTTCTCTCCTTGGAAGGTTTTCAATCACGGACTATTGGTCACATGCGTGAAAAATATGCTTGCACGTATTGATAATGAACCATTGAAATATGTCACAAACACAGGTGTCACTGGCGTCTCGGATCATAGGTGTCATCTGTATATTCTGGAAGACAGGAATGCTATATTTCGAAACAGGAGGCAAGAGATGCGAATCATAAGCTCTCAATAAAAAGCTGTAGCGCCAAAGAAACGTACGTCCAGCTAATGCAATTTATGGATGATAACTAGACCATGTAGTGATCCGAGACAAGAACCACGGGGGAGTTGAAAAGAGTAGAGTGGAATACGCTATCTCACCGAAATTGTATGCAAAAGGCTACCAAATAGAAAACGAAAAAGTAAAACAAGGAACGTACACAAATTGACAATGAACTTTTGAAGACAAAGTATGTTTGGAACCTTAAAAACGGGGGGGGGGGGGGGGGGTGTGAGGCGAGGCTGCAGGTAACCATGAAATTCGTGCTGAGGAAATTAGGTCTGACGACCGAAGATTGTGTTTACAAGATGAGTCTGGATAAACAGAAACGCATAGAAAGACTGGAAAGAAGCCATAAGTATTCCGATACATAAGATGAGCGACACAAGGTACTGACTAACTTCAGAGGGATTTTGCTACTTGAACGTGCTGTTGGACTCCATATATTACAACGTCGTTAGACTGTTGGACTTCGGGGATATGTTTCTAAATGTTCTGCGTGCGATGACTGTACGGAGTGTCTCACGAATGAGTGAGGGACACCCGGTACAGAAGCTAGGAATCGGTATCGAAAAAGTTTTCGACACAGCTTTCTCAAGGATATGGATTGTCACCATAGCAAAAGCCAGCCCCAAGACAGCGTACAATGCGAGGAGTGTTATGAATTCAGAGACGAAATGGAAGGTTGAAGGTGAAGTGGTGAACATACACAGATTCTTTTACCAGGGGAAATATAAGAGGCAAGTTACAGACCAACAAGAGTGTAAGACAGGCCCCAGACGCTGCAGACACTACGATATGTTGCAAAGGCAACCGGGAGACGACGATGGAACCCAAACAATCAGAACCGGCATCCGGCTGTAGGACGGCAAACGAAAGATCGTGGAAGAAAAGCACGAAAAAAACGAGGTGCACGCAGGAGCGCTATGAGTGTTTTTAACTGATTTCAAGCATGAGGTGGAAGACGACAAAATATCACGGAAGTAGGAAGAGGACGAGGTATTCAGAAGAAAGACGTGTAGTACTTTGTTACCTATGATCGTAGAGGGTTGAAACTGTCATGTGTACGGCGCTGTAGTGTGACTGCACGGTTTGCCCCAGTTTATTCAGACAGGCTTATTCGGGGTGTTTGGCATTTTCGACACGGCAGGCAAGGATGATGCAACTAGCCTATTGTGAATGTCCGTAAGCCGTTAGGCATGGTCTGACGTCGGAGCGGACCTATTGTTTTCGGTCTCTTCAGGTGCGTCTGCACGTCACACAGTCAGGCAGCTGAAAGGTAAAGCAGGGGTTTAAACGCCACAGTACTTCACTAGGCATGGTCCTATAACTTACCCAGTTATAGGACCTACAGTTTAAGGGTTACTCGGAACCACGATGCAGCTTGGCATTTTTCACATTTACCAACACTAACAGATATGGAAAGCGCTTTTAATACTGAACCGCACTACCAAACTAACGCATACGAAGCATTTTACTCCCGGGGCTTGGCCGTTCCTACAGCATAGCGCATCGCGCCCTCGGATCTTACTTCGTTGGGCAGTACCATATCGTAAGATGACATATTTTTACGGCACGGCGGAGAAAACACTGCGGTGAACGTTTGGCATTGAACGAAAAGCTTGGAAACTTAGCAGCTCGCCTTTGTACCTGTGGGACTAGGAGTTCTGTCGCGAAAAAATGGCATAGCAAGAAGCCCAGAGGTTGTTTGCGGAATTAACTTCGCTTTCCTGACTCATTAAAGCTGTCGTACCGGGAATCAGCCTGGAAATTGCTCGAAGGCAATGCCCTTAACGACAGTAAGGTCCCAGGTTTTGGCTCTGCAGACGCTCATGTCTGAAAACAGGGCGAGTCTCCATCAAGGTGTGGAAGATTCTTTGCTGACGCTAAAAGTTCGGGAGCAAGGCGTGCTCGGGTAGTTGTATGTTGCGCACTGTCGAAGATCGCTTGAACTCGACTTTTAAGGGAGAGGCAGATCTTGGGCCTTGCATGTTGACTGGTTGTTATAGCTGAATGGCTGAAGGATCGGGTATACACTTGTCATCTGTGATAGTAGTTTTTTCCAGTTCAAAAAATAGTACAGTAATGGAAACATCGTGCAGATGGAGAGTTCATTTTGACGTCATTCCAAGGTACGGATTTTATCGCTGTTCGCTTTAAACAACTTCTTGATGTGAAGGCTACAAGAATGACACTCTTCAAATTGAAATTGGTGAAAATGATACCGTAATGTTATAGTTGGCATTCTCCAGGAGCAATTCCGTGAACTTGAAATACTATAACTATGATCGAACAAGTATTTCAGCTGATTAATACAAATTTGTTTTCCATTGCAGATTTACCGGTTGCGACACTTAAGACTAAAACTAGGCTACTTGTGTTCACATGCTTTTAGAGAAATTTGATGACGAATCCGACCTCTGTGCAAGTAGTTCACAGTGATCGCACAGAGGTGGTTGACATTCGCTGCCCTGCACGTCACCCCATGCCCAATATATATATATATATATATATATATATATATAATCTCTCTCTCACACACACACACACACACACACACACAAAGCGCGCGCATGTGTAAAATTATAGAGCAGCAGCAATGGTAATGTGGGTGGCTGTGCGAGTAGGTCTTTGCGAATGAATCACCAAGCTTCCACGCCGCGGAGCAATCTCTGACACCTACTTGCATAAGGTTAGCAAGAAACACGCGTTTCGCATTTGTGACAGCGTCTAGTTGAACCGTGTCATAGCTCGTGACTAGCGGTTTTGTGGTCAAATAAGTGTAAAAAACTCGTTAAATGCTTTCCAATATCAGCCATTTCTGGTATTAAATGATGTGGCCTTTCAAGATTCTGAGCTGAGGTATGTCTGCACCAGTCAGATGAATCAGGTCTTCCGCAGGTGTGGCCCATTGGTATGGCGGTCATCCTCGTGGCTTCTCTCTTGGACTCCATTTCAGTACCGCCTTTGTCAGTCAATGGCTATGCAGACGATCTTATTTATGGCTGTTCTTATTACGTCCAGCCTTGTCGTTAAATATGGGGTGTCTAGGAAATCTGCTTATTCGGATCGCTAGACATCATTCGAAACAAATCGTATTAATGAGTGTTATTAAAAGATGACAAGAGTGATGTCGCAATCAAAGGGCGACATACAAAATAAGCAGTTTCCGTGTTACATCAACGCTCGCGCTTATGTCCTCTTCACATAGGGGCGGCTGCTGTCGCGTTGTCCTGGAGAGCGGTCGGTCAGCGTGCGATTGGCTGACGTCTTCTCACAGCCATATCTTCTGTCGTTCCCGACTGCCCTTCCGGCGCTTCACTTAACGCACTAACATTTGTCCCGAGAATGTCACTAACGTCGCTGATTTGCCTTCTGGCACTTTTTGCCTTGTAAATCTCAACGCAGGCTTTTCCATTCCTCATTGTGCAGTTCCAAGTTTCCGTCATGTACGTCCTGGTAGCAGCGGATTACAGAGCAGTTCCGATTTAGTTTTGCTCCACAATGCACATTGAAAATTGAGCAATAACGCTTCGTATATTAGAGAGTAGTATCTATGCAAAGGGCAGATTAGTTTTGAATGTTCTCATGCCTTGGACGTATGTCGTAAACTGGTAACCGTGACGTCACGGAGGTGCTGCTGTGATGGGTAACTAGAATTGACCCTAATTCTGGTAAGAACATTAAAGGAATCTTGTAGACCGATTGCCTCGGCCTCTTACCCAACAGGGAAAGCTATTAAGTGTCCGGTGGATAAGCTACAATTCACCTCTAATGCTACACCTCTAATGCTAGCTGCAACTGGTATATTCTAATTAATTGTCGGTGCTCTTCATACGCGACGTATTTTGCAAGGTACTCAAGACTTGGGGTAATTTGACACCAGCGAAATTTTCCTCAAATTTTGTTTTCCTTATTTCACTGCCCGTAATTGACAACCAGTGATGTTTACGGCGTGAATTTTGGTCTTAAGCAAGCAGACTGCTGTTTGCCAAAGTTTCAATGCAGTTTCCCGGAGCATCGATAGCTGACTTTCGTCGGTTCAAATTTGACAGGTGTCCATCTCTCACAGTTCAAAGTTGCTCAGAAAGTCACTAGTTGCCTTAATGTAACGATATGTTTACCAGGTTTTACATTCGTGCGAACCGACATGTTCCTACTGTTTCGGGGTTCAGACGAAACCCTGTACTTCATGGCCCCGATGTGACATCGTGTCAACAGAGCAGTTGAGATAATCCGGTCTCGTAACCACAAAGTTACCGGTAGTATCCCCGTGTTTGAGACCATGGCCAGTAGTTTTTACCTGAAAGACTCTTGACAAGTGAACGGTGTCCATGCGGTGAAAAATTATTTTAATTTTTAGGTCGTTTGGAGGATACGTTACTTGAAAGTGTCACTTCACGACCATTCCCGAGTGTTATGCATATTTGCTCGAAGTTGAAAATTGTAGAAGACATAGTGTAACGGAATATTTACTTTGTCGGTAGGTAGATGGAGATTGGTGGGTTTACAACACTTAGATTTGAGACAATGTGTGGAGTGTCACTTTATTTGCCAGTCCTTCAGAGTATTACTGTCTGGTCAGTTACATTCTGTACCTTTTTAATTTTCAGAATATTCTTGATATTGTAAGTCCACCTACATTTCGAGTGGACACAGCACGTTATGCTGCTTGCAACTCAGTACGTTTGCTAGGTTTATGCCGGTGTAGGTCGGCGAGTATTGTGTCGTATGTAGGAAGTGTCCTAAAAATGACCCGGCCCCTACCCATTGTCACCGCGGCTTCAGTGCCAGTTAAAACATAGATGGCGGCGCTATAAATAGTGTTAAGCGAAGGCACCTCATATTTTTCTCCCACTGGCTTGCCATTGAATGGGCGGCCGCTACTAGTTAGCCACTGCGGCTCACAGATGGCAGCTCTGTGGCTTTGCGTGCTCTTAGTAACTCTCTCCTAGTCCACTAGGTCTGGACCTAGCGAACTGAATGCGCCAGTTGCAATGGAATAAACTGATTTTCAGATTACTTCCGCGTTATGTTGAAGTAAACTCTCACATGTACATAGGATTTCATTCGTAGCGTAAAATTCAAATACACTGCAGCAAAATATACAAAGCCAACAGTCATTTTATTAACAAGTAACGTGGAACGAAGTTCATCATATTCATAGCGTATGAAGTACACGTCATAATAAAAGGTGCCTGAACAGTCTCATCAGTAGACAGTGCTCCACCTGGCAGCAAAGCAGGCGTATATTACTCTCGCACACAGTCATAAAGATGCCGAATGGCATCCACGATAGAATTTCCCAAGCGTCTTGAACCTTTTGTTGGAATTTGGCAGTGGTTCTTGCAAGCCCTGGAGAACGAGTAAATTTGCGCCCCATCATGCCCTATAAGTGTTCAATTGGCAAGTGACTGATATTACTGCCCAGAGCAGTTGGTTGTACAACGCGAATAGCACGTTGCGTCGCAATGGTGTCATGTGTACGTGCACTGTCACGCGAAAATGCACATCTCCCGCGATGAAATGGCAGTAGCCTGTGCAATGTAGTGGGTACTGTTACTTTACACTGCAGCAATACCAAATGTAATACCGATTTATAGCTGATGCCCCCTCTGTCAACATCATGTAGCCTGGCTTGGGAGTTGTCATGGGCGAATGCATTCTGGAAAAAAAGCAGCTGACCAGGTCTTCGCTATACAGGGTGCCCTTCACTCGCATACAGATAGAACCTACTCCAATCACTGAAAACAAATGTGCGGCGTTTCACACTCCAGTCAGTTTTCATGACCATAGTAGCAGTCAGTGCTTGGCGGAGTCGTGGTGCCTGTAGTAGGCTGGTTAGAAAAACGTCTGAATCTTGCTGCACTACGAAGATTCCTGATGGCCATCGATGACGCTGCAGGTGCAACATGTCCTGATGATTCTCGGCTGTTCACCGCTGCTCGCACAATGCGTCTAACTTTGCGTGCGCTCTACTACACCGACGTCCATAAACTGGTCTACGGGTATGGAAGGGTTCCACAGACCGCTGTTGAAAGCAGCGACGTATTGTGCCCTACAGGCGCAGCAATCCATCGATACGTCAGCCTATACTATGTGCACTGTAATGTCATTGGATTTGGTTTCACGTGCAGCTGCAGCCAAGCTGTCTGGAGGACGGTCAAGTACGACAATGACAGGACTGGGCGATGGTACGTGACAGCAGCTGTAACGGCGCGTTAAATTGAACAGCAGTGGCCACCCAGCTGGTCCAACTAAACTGCGGTGATGGGGGCAGCTGCAGTTAGGATGAAAAAGACTCGCAGATAAACAGTATAGTTTCGAATATCATTAGTTTTTTAATAGTGACATGTTATTCGGCAAAACTCCGACCATACTGCACCCTTCTGACGGGAGGCATAAAATACTCTCTTAGCTAACATAGCATTTTAATTTACAACAGGAGTGATGAAAAGTAACTTGTTGTTATGGTCTTCAGTCCAGGGACTGGTTTGATGCAGCTCTCTATGCTACTCTTTCCTGTGCAAAGTTCATCGTCTGCACCGCACGTCCTTCTGAATCTGCTTAGTATATTCATCGCTCGGTCTCCCTCCACGATTTTTACCATCCACGCTGCCCTGAAAATATTACTTAAACTCATTCGTCTGGTAATATGACCCCGTTCCTCATCCGAATGAGAGTAATAAGTTTGGGCACTCCAACTATCATCTGCTTCATTGATGAGCCGATCAACAGAATCCACGAAGCCATCCAGACGCCACATTTTCTCCGTGTATGGCGTAACTTTCTGTATCCCGGCAGTCTAAATGCTTTGTTCTTCCTTGAGACAAATGCCGTAATTTGCTCCAGATAAGTTCATATTGCAGTGATATAGTGGCAACTGCAAAAATGCATTTGTTTGGTGTTCTCAATGCAGTGAAAATTGTTTTCCGAGTCTGCAGTACGCTTATCACTCTGGCTGTTGAAAGACCACATATGTGGTGTAAAAAACGGATCTAGTCCACATAAAGAGTACTTAATTTTCATTTTTGTCCCAAAATTTTTTTTGGCTAATTTAATTTCAATAAAATAGTTTATAAAATATGGGAAATTAATAGTGAAAACTGGAATTTTGCGTGCAATGTGTATTAGAAACAAGATGCGCATTGCTCATTAAACATGGTGATTAGACAATTCATAAGCAGAATTACATTTGATGAATTTTATGTTTAAAAGATGTAGGAACTGCAAACTGAACAAAAACAAGGTTATAGTGAGATTTGAATCTTCGATCCAAGATGAATACCGATTTGCCATTGCACAGCGCTACTATTTCAGCTATACACATCCTTTTCTGAAATTCACAACTTCAGTAAGTACAGATACTCCGAAAACTTTAGACCTCATTTTCCCCTGTAAACTTGTGAATGCCATTAACAAACTGTTCCTCTCTTTAATACGCGCATTAATTACGGAGCAGTAAGCATCGCCAACCATTTTCACATCAGAGCGCAGCAGCACAGACTGAGACTGCGCACGATTTTTGAAATAAAAGCGACGTAACTATAAAATATGACTAAGAAATCATGATGTTAATACTGTAGAATAATTTGGGTTTCATTCAATGTAACCTATGTCGAATACATACAAACTTCTAAGAGCGGTGTACATGTGCTACAGCTGCTGACCGATCATTGCGCTTTTGTTTGTTCACATTAGATATATTCTTTTGATGAGCGAAGTGTAGTTAGTACAGTGCGACCCGGTTCTAATGGCTGAACCGGCTCACAGGTAGTACGTGTTCGTCGTTGGTTGTACTCTATAGACTGAATGTTGTGAGCACTGTTCGTCTCCAAACTTGGCACAGTCTGCCTGCAGAGTCAACACAAGGTGCAGAGAGGCCTCTTGATCTCCGGCGACCGTGTCAGATAAGCCACCAACACCACAGCCCTTCATTATGCGCATTTTTCACATTGGCGCCACTGAACAGTTGCTTTCTTCCCCGGCAGTTGCGGTTCCTGTACAGTGTACGTGGTTCAAACTCATGTTTCGGGAGAGTCCTCGTTTGCATGGACATATCTGTCCCAACTACCAATTGGGAGACTTCGACGCTGTCTTCATCAAAATTCAAACGTAATGCAAATGGAACATCTTTGTTAAAGGACAGTTAATAAAAAATGCAATTTTACCTTCTTACAGAGCGGTTCAGAATCTTCATACAGAGTATGATTGAACCCGGCGTGTTGTGTGGTAGGCGGTTGCCTGGCAACGAAATTCGCGTGTTCCGTTATGTGGTAATTCCGTGGGTTGTTTTTAAATCATTTCGTTGATGTTAACAGCGTAGAGTATAAGGTGAGTATAACCCGTATTATTACTGGACCTAAAGTTTTTACCCTGTGTTAGATCACTTAAGCGACTTTGTACCTAGTATTGTGTCCCAGAAGTTGCTGGCACTCCCCAGCGTCGCTATTAATATAACGTCTGCTTCTCATGTACTAATCTGTACATTTAAGAAATCTATTGTCTTTACTCGCTACAAAATTTGGTTGGCAGTAGTTTATCGCTCGATTTTGACTAACGTCCGTATTGCATTGTCATATCTTTGAGAGCAATCTATAACAACTAGGTCTACGCTCCGGTCTCGTTAAGCTATAATAAAATCATCCCAATGCACTGAAAATCTTGCAAACCTTTTTTGACAGGGTAACACTGGTCTAACATTCTGCTTATGTCACTTTCTTAATAACATATTAAACCAGATCAGCCCGTAGCACCAGGCAATAAATAAGTCTGCCAGAAACTATCAATGAACTGTCTTCAATGATAGTTTCCCCTCTGTTTTTCCCCTCCAGTGCTACAGTTCTTAAGTAACCCGTGAGCAATACAGATACAGCACTAGTTCCTTCGTGGTAAGTTCCGGTTAGGATATGATCTGACAGTTCATTCAACGAATCTCAATGTCGTGCTTTGCCGTCTTGTGGACTCCATTCAGGGCGACAAACTGCAGCGAATGCAACATATGTGAATTTCCGGCGTGAACGTGCAAGCAGGCCAGTTGGAAATACATGACAGATATCATGTCTTAACTAGTCTGAGCATTGTTGTTAGCTTTTGGACCATTCGTAGCAGTGTATCCGCAGCCAGCAGAGATTCTGGTATTCAGCATTTATTCTTTTTCTACCATAAGTCTTGTTAGTTCCTTCAAGGGAGAGCTGTGTTCCCCAGCATTTAGGAATATAGTCCAAATCAGTTTTGTAGCGTGAAAATGTAACAGCAATCTCCCTCCATATACTTTTCCTTATTGAAGCAGTGCGCCAGAAGTAGTGGCATAAACTGTTAGATCTGTGACGTCTCTTTATAGTTACTCCAGCACTTTCAGCTACATTTATCGGCATCCTCTACTTGTCCAAGATATTCTTTGCATTCGGAACCATGAACCAGAATTGTGAACGTGTGTGCCGGCCTGGGTGGCCTTGCGGTTCTAGGCGCTTCAGTCTGGAACCGCGCGACCGCTACGGTCGCAGGTTCGATTTCTGTCTCGGCCATGAATGTGTGTGATGTCCTTCGGTTAGTTAAGTTTAAGTAGTTCTAAGTTCTAGGGCACTGATGACCTCAGCAGGTAAGTCCCATAGTGTTCAGTGCCATTTTTGGGAACGTGTGCGTTCTTATCCTCCTCCTCGTATACATTCTTGAACCTATGTGTTGCCATCCTTCACAATTTACACGACTGCTCAAAATCTCTAACTATTGGACTAGGGGCAGTAGATTGATTTAATGCTTTAGACCCAAGCAGCTAGTGCGAACATCTTCTACACCTTTCAACGAAAAAAATTGTGGCTTCCCATGAACTTGGCTAGTTTCGCCAGATGTTAACATAACTCCTGTTACGCGTACTTCTTAGTATATAGCATTCTTCAGCTAGTCATGCTCGTTTGGAATCATCTATTTTACATTTTGAACGATATGTCTTATGCTGATCTTAATTTTTGATCTCAGTATAAAAAATGTATTGACCCAGGTTTTATGTGGTGTTTTTCGTAGATCGCACGGCGTTGTGGTGTGTACGATATAGCAAGTAGGAGTAAGGAGACCTTTCGGAAGGCGGGCTATGCTGGTGAAAGCCGGGCCAGTCAGTAGGACAAACCGGTTGTGCATTATATTGCATGCTGCAGCATGGCTGCGCTTCTAGTTGAAGCGATACACGGCTGGGTGAGCTGCTTGCACGCGGATCAGTCACGCCTGTGTTACACGTCAACGTCCAAGAACCACTCAGACGGCAGGAGGTAGCACCAGCAGTGGAGGGTATATAAAACGTCGCGGAAAATTGTCCAGTCGTCGTAATGAGGAAACGGGGCGATTTGCTGACCCAGGAGCATTATCATTGGCTTTCTGGCCAAGGGTGGAAACATTCCCGAAACGGCAAGGTTTGTGTATTGTTCGCATGCCGCCGTTGTTAAAGTATACTGTGCTTGCCGAAATGGCGCCCCAGAACCGGCGCAGGTGCACTACGGGCCATAGATATCAGGGGTTAACAACGACTGCGGAGATGTGTACGGACGAATAGGGTTGCGGCTGTTGAGCAACTGACCGCCCAGACGAATTACGGGGCTACGGACAGTGTTCCCTCAAAGTCCATTCGCCGAAATTTGCTGCGTATAAGCCTCCTCCGCAGCAAGCATTGGTCCTCACAAGTGAATCGTGTATTATGATGAATCGGGCAGATGGTTGTTGGCGTCTAACGCAAACTCGCTGCGACGAACATCGGAAGGGCCCCGGCCGGAGGATATTCTCCTGGCGATCTCGTGATTTTGGAAGGCCCCGTGCACCAACAAAAGTTGCGTCTATGCATGGGATCGTGCCCATCCCTACATGTAGTTTTTCCTCTGCGCGATGGCATCTACCAACAGGGCAGTGCAGCGTCTCACAACTTGCGGTGCGTCATGCAACTTCGGGTGTACATGCGTGATTTGAAGAGAATCAGGATATGTTTACAGTACTCTTCGGATTTCTACCCAGTCGATAATCTGTGGTACTTCCTAAATTGGGCTTTTGGCGACATGGGCCCTCAAGCGAGAGGAACCTAGCATAGCTGGCCCCGGGACTGAAATCAGCGGGGCTCCACATGCTTGTCGGAACTTGGCAGAACCGCACTGACTCATTCTGTACATCTTGCAGCAGTACCTGCTGCAAAAGTTGGTTATTTGGGCTTTTGACAGGTGGTCACACTGTGACTAAAGTGTACTGTGAGGTGGTCAGTGTCACGTGGTCAAGTATAATACATTCATAAGAGAACTTTTTTGAAGTGAACTGTGGCTCAGGTACGAGTGGAGTTGAAGGAAGCTCGCATTTTGGTTGACAAATTTCTGGCTACTGCAGAACGTTACATTAGGCCCCTCACATCTGTGTTCTGTAGAATTGACACGCATAAACTCTACAATATATATGAAAGTCTAGTTACAAAGATTCAAAATGTGAGGAGACAGTTGACGCAAAGTTTGTTGTACGACAGTTTTTTGGTAGCTATGTTCGTAGTGAAGGTGAGAACCATCCCCACAAAGAAAGATTAGGCAGCAGTCTGGATCACTGTACACACAGAAGGCACAACTCCTAACAAAAGCTACTCAGCTATAAGGAGAAAGAGCAGCAGCTGCCGCAGATAGTAGAGGCATTCTTTTTGACACCCATCAATCCACAGTAGGCCTATTAGTAGTACCAAGGTCACTCATTTGCAATTGTCTTGGGTCCTCCATTTATTTATGGGATTAGATAAGTGTATTCCCGCAATCTCCTCCATCACATGTCTGTAGTAATAGTATTGGCCCGAGAGGCACAAAACAGCAACAATACCATGTTACAGAAAAGAAGTAGCGATTCTCCCAGTTCGAATAAGGTAATAATGCTATGAGCCCAACATACCCATTGGAGATTGACCTCTGTGGCAAGACTCTAAATTGTTGTTGGGAGAGGGACTCCGTATTCTATCCTGCGGGTTAGCTATGTAGCTCTCCCGGTTGGAAAAGTACGGTACAACTTTTTGTGTCAACTGATGGGAGATGTTTGTGCATGGAAATTTACTACACGCAATCTGTGACGATTACCGTTTCTGTAGTGGGGAGGGCAGTCGAGATGTTTTCACGTATCAAGGATATGCCTTCTGACAAGTTGTCTTCGATAAAATTCTCACACAAATGCGGATAATTCGCTTCTGTAATGAAAAAATTCGTTTTAGCAGTAGCTGTAAGGCTTCCTTGCTAGCTTTCATTCATCAGCTCTTGCGTTACCTATTCAACGACTGTGGATAAAGAAGAGGTGGATAAGAGGGCATTTGTGGGGTGTAATGCTGTAGAACTGGGCTCGAGCCCCCATTCAGTTAATTTTTCAATAAAGCATCGCTGGTTTGATAAATTAGCTGTTCATCACTGTTCAATAAGAGCGGTTTTCAGACAAAAGCAGCCACATTCCCTTATGTTTTGTTATCTGTACATCTTGCTTTATGGATCGTCTTACTCCGTGGGAATCCAATTAAGAACATTATTTGCCTTGCTACGATCGGTTCTGGAGGCTACATGCAACGTCCAGCTCCATCAAATTTCTGTCATAATTACGTAAATCAATTCCCTAATACTTAGTCACAACATTGCTCGCTGGATAGTATACGAATGCACTACAGGCAATGTTTACTTTTATTTTGCAACGTTGTGGTTTTCTGCGTTAAAGTTCTTCCGACCTTCATTTAAGTTCATCTATACCACTAATACACACAATGAAATGGGCAAATGTATTCAGTTACTATACCTCCCAACTTTTCCAATATTAACCGTAAATGTATTTCGTATCGGTGTTCCGTGAGAACTTTTGGTAATGACGAATTGCTTGCATAACCCGACTTTCACGTCTGTATTTTCAGTTAGGGTGAGGATATAAAATGCAAGTAATACAGTTGATGTGTTACTTTACGCATACTAACTACTGTGTAACCATTGTTTGGTTTTGAAGCTCGAGGAGTAGTAGTAGTAGTAGTAGTAGTAGATTAAACTTCGCTCATGTACGCCTTTTATGTCGGCAGTTCTTTTTAACGCTCAGAAAATGCAACAGCACGTTTGTACCATTGTCATGGGTATTTCAATCCTGTAAAAGTCAGATTTAATTTTTGTCTTTCGGATTTGCAGACGCTACTGTTGCTGTTCACCGAAAGTACGTTGAACAACGCCTTAAGTTAATCTTCTTTATTATACTACACTTTGCATTAAAGCCCTGTCCTCAGTTTTTCTAGCTGAACTGCACTACCTGAAGCAGCATCTTACGCAAGAAAAAAATTCAACCACAGAAATACACCTAACGATATGCACACAAGGTCTGAAATTCATGTGTAATAAGACACAAATATTAGTGACTGAAGATGGTGTTATATATACTTTCAGGATAGGAATTGACATTAAAGTTCTCCCAGTGAAGTATTTGAAAGAGGAGTCGGAGTGAATATTGTCTTCAAAGATATGTAATGGAACGTAGTCGAATTCAAATCAGGCGATAGTGAGGGAATTAGATCACGTAACTGGGATATAAAATGCAGACTGATTTGCAGCAGAAAAAAGCGTTATCAGAAAGAGTTTAACACACGCAATAAATCGATTAGGAAGATTTTTTGTAGGAATTGGACCGGACTACAGCCTTCTATGGAAGTGAAACTTAGGCGATAGTAAAAGTAAGAAGAGAACGACTTCCGAAATTCTGTGCTCGGGAGAATGTTGAAGATTACTTCAGAAGGTCGCGTAACTGAGTTATAGAATCCAATTTGGAGAAAAGAATGGCATCATATGAGATTCGTTGATTTTATTTTTAAGTCGTCGATTTAGTATTGTGTGGAAATATGGGGGTAAAAATTATAGATTGAGATGAATACAGTAAGCAGATTCTACAGTAGTTCATTGGCCATCAGGATTGCACAGAATAGACTAGCGTGCAAACTGCATCAAACCATTATTACTTCACTTGTTTTCCAGGATAACGTTAAAATACATATCAGCATGTTCTTCAGGACAAACAATGAATAAACCTGCATAATTATCTACTTCAACGTCTACTATGGTATACGGGGTAGTAACTAGTTAGACCAGTGAATCAGTAGAAACAATTACACATGGTAATTCCAGTTGCATACCAGTGGAGTTTGTACACACTTTTAAATGTCACAAGGTTAAATCATGTTTGTTATACAGAAGTGAATAAAGGTACACACTTAGTCGGAGGTGCTACAACATGTATGGGTATTCAAAGACCTGTTGATAATAGGCGGTTCTCGAGTCCGTAGTTTAGTTTAGTAACTGACTCTACACGTCTAACAGTTATTATAAAGTAGGACCCAAACTCGTACATGAGGCTTTGAGTTCCCGGATTTTTCTTACTGCAACCATAAACGATCGCTCGTTGGACTGTGGAACGTTCTGGGAAACCTGGGTAATCGTCCGTCAACTCCCGCTTCTTACAAGGTCAAATCCAGGGTCCTGACGAACTTACCCAGTAGCTTTCCTGTGCCCCATTTGTCGTAAAATACGTGATTTGAACATTTTAGATTTTTAGAACGTTGGTGTAACGCGGGAAAGCCGCTCAGTTGCGTGCGGTATATGGTCAGTATTAGGCAAAGGAAAGAAAAATTTACCACGTGCATGACCTCTGCTTCTCAACTTCTTTGGCGAGCCGAGGCGGATTCAGCCGAAGACTGCCGAAGTGTTCCGAGCGCGGCGCGGCCGATGTGAGCGGGCGGCACACGTGTATCTCACGCCCGCTGGAAAGGGACAGCTGTTAGCAGCTCTGTTCGTTTAGCAGTTTTCTCGTGCGTGTTGTAGCAAACAAACAGTTTTGTTATCCGGATTCGCCTGCCGTCTATTCTCGTTGGCAGTGCACTAACCTGTAGGATGGCTGACGCTAGGTATGTATGAAATTTTTGATTAGAAACCAGGGATTATCCAATAGTATTTTAGTCATCAGTGTTTCGTTAGTGTGAATTTGCCCATTTCTGAAACGTCAGTGAGAAGCGTGTCTGTTTTTGATCTAGCACTCATTTAATTTGGCTGCTCGAATATGATATAAAATATTTAGGCAGAGAATACAGGCACTGATCAGTTAAAAAGTTACGTAATTCCATTTTTTCCATCTGTTCGTAAGAGTGGCATAGAATTGTCAGTTAATAGAAGAGCGAATATGTGGTGAATATAACGGAGAGTTTATATTCGTTCATAAAACTGCAGTCCATGTTTCCGAAATACCCCGTCACGACCGTTTTTACGACATGTAAGTTTTCGGCAGGCGCCATGTTCTTCGAGGTTGGGCCACCTCCGTGGGACCCGGCAACCGGTTGTGGCATGTTTTAACGCGGACAGCTGTACCGTTATCCCCCAAGTGGCGAGTCGAAAGTACAAAAAGTCAGCCAAGCTATGTTACTGTGCCACTCGCACCCACCTGCCAAATTATGCGGGTCAGGTGACGTCAGCTGTAGCTGCTTCCTGGAGGAGCGAACACAACCAGGTTGCTTTCTCAGTTAAAAGTATTTAAAAAAAAGCTGTACATGTTAGTATTCAATGTTCCTCTCGAAGCTGCCCACGAAACGCAGTCTCGTTACAGTACGTTGTAACTTACAGAACAGCTGTTCTTTTATGTGCGCTCGTATTAAGTGGTAATTTTAGGTTTCATGACCGCTTTTGTCAAGTCATCTATTCGAAAAAAGGCTTAATGTAGTTTCGATGAGAATGTTGAAGACCTTGTCACTTCTCATTTACCGTTACTTTCGCATCTCGAAAGACTTGATTAATACGAAAAATGACAAAATGCGCTGTGGTGCGTTAAACTACAGGTTCTGTACAAATTAGTGCAAAAGAAAAGACAATCTCTGCAAAGGGCCACATCAAGTAAAGCACTGCGGTGTTCAAGCAACGTTCGGATTCGCGCGATAAAGTATAATTTTTTCCTCATCCGTTCGGATTGCCCAACAGGCATCACTTAAAAGGTGGTAGCCTTTTCTAGGGAAGCGAGCCTTACGTAGGTAGCAGTGAAAGACCTCTTGACCTCGTATTCAAGGACAGTGACGAGAAATTTGGTTGGGTTTGCTGCATTTAAAGCCATAGCAACGGGATAATGAAATCTGTTCACCGTAGACGCAGAGGTTATCCCGGGTCGCGCTGTGGCACATCGATGAAAGGAATAGCGTTGAACGTTTTTTCAGGCCGGGTGAAATTTATGATGTGGAGTGACCAGTGTAGTTAGATTACAGGAACCCTAATTTAACAGATCCGTTCTGTCGACGCAAGCAAATGCTATGAATATTTCTTCTGGAAAGATGTTTGCTCGTTTAATCCCTACAAATTTTCCCCTAAGAAAATAGAGAGACTGCTTGGGTGACTAAAATATATATTTCTTCATACTTGCCCATGTATTTAAATCAGTTAAGCAGTTGCTCACGCTTCTAGTTCTCGCGCAGTTCCAACGACATTATATATACGATTTACTGTACGTTAAATATTACCAGTACAGTAGTTAACTTCACACGAAATAGTTCGCATGTCAGCAGGGGTGGTGGCGGGGTGGAGCCTACAGCCCCCTTCCCCCAATGTGGAGTATCATATTACACTGGACAAAACGACTTCAGAAATCAGCGAATATATTACTGCAACAGATTCTTTTTTATAATTATGTAGCTGTATATGTTGCAATGTATTTCAAACACACAGGCTACTGTTTATGGATGAAAATTCATCCAGTGAGCGAAATCGTTTTATTACAATGTAACTTCCATTAAGCCTACTCCTAACTTTTCGGATCTTGTACCCATTGCTATATATATCTGCTAGACCATTCCCAGTATACAAGTAAAGGACACAAGCTACACTCCTCTGCTGCCCTTTTAGGTTGCTTGCTTTTAGCCCTGAGTATTGGCGTCACTGAGATCGGGAAATGGTCGCCGGTATGAAAGAGTACAGCTATAATAGCGGTGTTCTCTCCGTCCTGATATGACTACTATAACAAGTAAAATAGGAGTTGATGGCGTGCTTAAAGGGCATTGAAGAATTAAATTTTCTTAAAGCACCACGTTTTGGCACTGGAAGAAGTCTTCCTGTGCCGGAGTTTTGACGGCGACGAGACGGAATCTGTGGGACCTGTTAATGACTTCGTTTAAACGTTTCCTCGTTAGCAAAGAGCTGTATTGCTTACGACACAGTTATTATCGATCCAGACGACGTAAAATTATCAGCTTAGTTATCGGATAGGAGAATTTTCATTACTATCGCATTTTGTTTACAAGGTCATTGGTGTTATTGAAGCCAGTGCCACTTGCGGTTATTAGCACAATAGATTACTAATCTCTTTCCCTAATATGAATGAATTAAAAATTGAGATAGCAGCACCCGCATGTAACTGAAAGTTCAGCTAAAAGTGTGTGAGCAAAAAACTCCGTTGTCGACTTCCTACCATATGTACGTGTTAGCGCCAATAGGTAATTGTTATTTAGCGAATCGGTGGATAGCTTTATGATTATACTTTCCAGGACCGCACAGGTGTTGCAGATTTTCGCCCTGCAAAGAGGTTGAGTATAGATGGCTGAGATGTTGCCAATGGAGTAGCCAAGATTAACAGTAAATTTTTGGAATATATTTCCGAAGGTAAACCATGATTTGGAAGATGGAGCCTAGAGGAGTTGAGGTGTGGGGTAGACGGTGCATTGCGTCAGGCGTGCAGTGAAAGTTTGCATGGCCTGCGGTCAGGGCGTTGGCTGCGATGTCGCCAGGGCCACTAGACGGCAGCTGTGTACCTGTGTCTGGCAGTCTCCCGGTTCTGTGCGCGTGTACAGCCGAAGCGAGCACTTAGTGCGCGATCGTACTGCACTCCAGTAACATTTTGAATGTCAATACTGCCTGTGGTGCTCGCTCACAGGTTACAAAAAGTGCGAACAATGTGTCGCCATTTCCGTTTTCGTATCTCCGTACGTGGGGTTGGGATATTCATAATCACGTAGCATTGAAATGTCAACTACGTGACGCATGAGCACGGTTGAACCCGTGGCCTCGAGGTGCTAACACACTTCGGGGAACACTCAACAATGGCCCCAAAAGACTTGGTTCCCATTTGGGCACAGGACCTTGCGGGTGTCACACCGTAGAGTCGTAATGTGAATCTATTGCTGTACCACCACCCTGTCGCATATATGAAACGGAAGAAATTGTAAGTACAACTAACCGAATTTAAAAAATGTAAGGGCTGTTATCGACTGTATAAGAAGTGTAGCCGTATGTTAAGTGTTAACACACTAGGACAAAGTATTCCATTTAGCTGTGACCATGTCGTAAGACTGTAGCTCACAGCGTGCAAATTAATGCAGACTATATTCATCCAGTTTCTGGAAATCAGAGCCTGTAGTGATTTCCAGCAAACTTCCAACAAAATTATGAACCTATTCGAAACTTTTTCCCCGACATCCTCCACAGTGATGAAAGGAAGTTAGATTATCGCTTTGATTTTCGGCGTCCACATTGTAAAACTGCTGCGCCGGGCATTGTGTTTGCATTCAGTATTATGCACAACGTAGCAAACATTGAGGTGTGTGAAGTACTTTTCCTAAAACTGAGCTGTTGAAGTTGTTCTACACGTGGATGCCCGGTTCTTCGAGGAATCTGTAAGGTACGGGGTTGCTCGTGTTTCCTAACTACTGATATTTCTTGCAACCGCAAATGTCTCCCGCTTCACGCAGCAGTGTAGTTAACTTGCACTAACTACTTATGTACATGTACTTTAACGCTAGAAACTGTTGCCATACTGCTGGGACATTGGCCTAGATTCTGTAGTCCCGTGGCTGGTGCCGACGTCGTGTGCACTGTCGCCTGCCTTCGGCCAAACTAGTCGCTTTGTTCCATGGCCACACGCCCGTAGGAAGTTGTTACGTTGCAGCGTCTGGTGCACGGGAATCGAGCAAAAAAATTCAGTGGGCACGTCAGAGGAGCGGCATTACAATCCCTCCGGCCATCCGGGTTCACCTGGAGCGTTGTTTCCTCAAACGGAATGTCGGGGTGGTTCCCTTTCTCATGTTGAACGTTAGTCTTCCGCCCTTCATAGGAAATTAGCCACACGACTGGAATATTTCCATCCTCCAGCTAGTCTTGTCTTGCCCATATCTTCATTCTATTCCTATCAGATTCATATACGACGGGTGTTCAGTAAGTAATGCAACACTTTATTGTACCAATTTCGTTTGGAAAAAAAAGCAGAATTTGTTGACACCGTGGAATATTCCCTCTTCAGTCCATATAGTTCGGATAGTTGGCGGCAATACACGTAACTTTACTGAGGTGCGTTCCCGGCAGAAAGCTGTCATGTTGAGTTTCTTTTGGCTGAAAGCCAGAGCACCGTATATATTAACAGGCGCTTGCAGTATGTCTACGGAGAACCGGCAGTGAAAAAGAGCGGGGCGAGGTGTTGATCATCACAACGAGGTCGTACTCCCGCATGCCACGCAGCTACGACTCCCGCAGTGTTGGAAAGTGCGGACACTCATTCGAGGTAACCACGCACACTCCTCGCTGCACAACTGGAAGTCTGTTGGTAGTGCTGACGCACCCGACCTGTAGTATGACGTTGACCAGTACACTGGTACCATGCGGGCATGCAGACCCTCCCAGTAGGGTGGCATAACGCCGTCGCATTGAGCGGAGATGAGGTTGAAAAATAGGGTTTTTACGCAGAAAATTATATATGACGTTATGGAAAATGGAAGTAAAAATCGTGTTACAGAAGTGCGGAAGATACGTGTCAGTAGAGAGCTTGTTAAGGATAGGCTAATGTGGAATACTACTTCAGACCAGAAGACAACACTGGCTGTGACTTTTTAACAATTGTTTCTTAGCCCAAGTCTACCTTGTCAACATTATTCGTCTCGAATTTCCTTCGAAAGCCGCTGTTCATACATTAGTTGACAGATTTCGTGAACTATGAGTTTCGCGGCATTATTAATCTCTAGTTTTCGATTCGCTCTCTGCAGTGATATGATATGTGAGGTCTCTGCTGTTGGGACAACACATGAGCCACCTATACAGCCGAGACAGTGATACTGTTCTGGCTGCGGGACTATCACAATTTATGCATTGGGTTGGTAATATTGAGAAGGTAACATTTCTTGAGTGAAATGTGCCTTTAAGCTTCTCTCTCTGGCTGCAAGATGCTGTTCGCCACGGTGGCACTGGCGTTGCCCATTCACTGGTTTCGGGTTAAACGGAGTATAAATGGCCATTTTGTTGAAAACTTTTAATACTTTTATGCAACTGTTAAAGTTGGTGTAAGATTTATTGAGTTTACTATACTGGAAATATGTTTAGGTGCATAGGACTTTCTAGGATTTCAGAAAACATTCGTCTGTTACAAATTATTTCTCAAAACCTGTACAGTCATAAAAGGTTTCAGCACGATTTAAATTGTAATGGAAACTGTGCTGCCGAAATTAGTAGCCCAGGGATAACATTTGTGACTCTCGGTTACTCGTGCATGCGATACTCTCGGTATAACTAAGGAAGCGGAAGCTGTTACCACTGCTGATAGCAAGACCGTTTTGAGTCGTTTGTTGGACACTACTATCAACTATGTTCAGGCCATCAGAAGCAACAAATATAGTCTAAATGTTATGGAAAAGCTTATTTGGGCTATCTTTTCCGTCAAGCGGCAGATTGTATCACACCTTTCGTTCAGGTGAGTGGTGTAAATATAAAAACGCTGAATCGGATGGAAGTTTAGATAAGTTTACCCACGAGAGCTCGTCACTTGGTGTTACATTTAGAGAGATTTGGCAAATTCAGATCTATTGGAGAAATGTCGTGCAGGGAAAAAAACAATTTGAGTGAACCAGTCAACAATGTATTGTGGAGAAGAGTATCTATGTAAAGAAGAGTACCTAGAATTGTATTTGTGGTACTATACATTGGAACTTGGTGTATATGCTGTCGTAACATTTAATGGTGGTCTTGAAGTAATGGCTGGTGAAGACTAGTCGGAATAAGCGAGCCGTACAAGGCTGAGGTACGCCTGAAAATTGTCTGAGGCTGCAAGATGTTTGAAGTGTAGATAATGAGTACCGTTCTGCCTAGTTTCGGCAATTGTTTATATAAAAATGGGAGTTTCAATTTGAATTACAATTTCTGAAGAAAGTTTTTCTCAAATGACCAGTTGCCTGAGAAACTATAGAACACTTTTTATTACAGTTAATTTATAATAACCTTATGCTATGGCATCTGTAGGATGGTAGCTTGTGTATTTCCAGTAAAATGCACAGAAACTCGAGTAAAAATGCAAGTAAGAAACAAAACAGAGAAAAATTAGGTGTAAGTACACAATGCATAAAAAGTTTCATTGGGTTCTCATGTAGTACTTGAGAAAATGGGTCTCGAAATTAGCAAATTTAACATTAGTGGGATACGCCATTTGTGCTCCCCTTAAAATAGCATACTATTTATATTTAGTAGCCGTGTTCGTTAGTCCGTGTCGGTTCGGTATACTGGAGATGTTTATTTTTGTAACATTGTCAAATGTCAACATTATGAGAAGTTTCATCTGCATGTGTGGAAGAGTGGAAGTGGAAGACGGATTGTAGCCCGTTAAACACGTGGACTAGAATTATGGTAAACTTCCTTAATATGCCAGAAATAAAATGGGGGGGGGGGGGTCCGAATTAAATCAGTGTGGGGCCGCACACGACACTGTATCACTGAAGAGTCGCACAGCTTGGTGATCTCTTCTCCCAAACAGGACTGGTGAAGATTTATCTAGCCTGTAGGTACTCACTATCATATGTGAATGCTCAGTGGTTAGTGCACCTGTCTGGCAAGCAAGAGATAGTGTCCCGCTGACAAGTGATCTCAAATTTATGTACTCGGTAGCAGCCTGCGTTATGCAGGTGCTTTTTCCACGACCCTGTCTACGAAAGATGGTGCCCTGCATTCTCTGTTGATTCGCAACCGTATGCAGAAGGCTAGAAGCTGAGATTTGCCTTCAGCATTTCGCCGAGCTGTCAAATGTTCCACTCAAGTTGGCGATTATGTTATTAGCAGGCATGAGTTAGATTTTCAGCAAACTGGGTGGTTTCGATTGGATAGAATGTGTGTGTGTGTGTGTGTGTGTGTGTGTGTGTGTGTGTGTGTGTCTCCCTTTGTTTTGATGAAGTAGCTGGATGGTAAGAGGTAAAGGTATAGGTATGGCAATCTGCCAAAAATATGGGAACTAAGCCAGTGCAGTCAGTGGCGTCCCACGCTCTATAACGTGATAGGCTGACACTGATGATGGTTGGCATATGCGTGTTTCAGCGCAGTGCGAGTGCTCGGCCGAAAGCACTGTCTATTGTCGCCCCATGTTTGTTTACGTGTCAATTTCTTAGTTTTTAATGTTTAATAGGAATTCCGCTGAGGGAGTTAATTGTTCAATTTTTACAGTCTCCAGAGCCTCTGCAACGTGTACGAGAGAACTGCAAACGAGTATTAGCGACTTCTACACAGTTTGACCCACTCATTCTCGTTTTGGTCAACGTGTTCTGCTTGCTACCTTACGGTGCGCATTATACCCGTATCACATGCCTCGTTGTAATCGATGTATTTGATCCATCTTTGTAATCGATGCTGTTTCGGCATGAACAGGCACGCGCGCCATAACCTCGCGAAGCGTCGCTAATGACTTCGATTTCCGGCGTAAATGTTACTTGACTGCTTGTTAGCTTACACTTCGTATTTCAGGAAGTCACAAATCTATATATGGGCGAACAGGGTGGCCAGTTCATCAAATCAGAAAGCAAGACGCCCGATAATATGCTGCGTAAAGCTGTGATGGACATTCTGGCTTTGTGGGCGGTCCTGTTGAACCACGACGATTGCAAAGGGATATTCTTAGGACGCATTTCCTGCATTTGTAACAAGACATACCGTTCAGATGTTGGATAGCAATGCCATTTGCATGAATCTCTAGAAAGTGCTGACGAATTGAACCGTGCAGGCATGCCACAGTACACACTACGCGTTCGTTTCATCACTGGTCGGCGCCCAGCACCTAAAGTTTTTTGTGTATTCACATAGCCCTGTAGATCAAAATTGCCTCACCAGACATGAAATTGAGAAATTTTGGTTTAAAGTCGATCATTTTCAGTGAGTGTACTGTGATCTTCAGAAGCTGTCTTTGCTGACCTCTCTACAATAATTGTTGCATTTGATAATCTGCTGCTGGTATGTAACTTAATGAAAACGATCGGTGTCAAATTGTTGCCTAAAAAAGCGCTGCGTTCGTACGACACTCATCGCATACAAAAAACGTTTCAGCTGCGAAAACAATGTTTGACGAACGACCCATACTAAGTGATAATGATATGAGCGCCACTACGGACTTGCACGCGTATCAACACGCTACAAAGCCATGTGCAACAATGGCGAGCAATTTAAAACTGGCCGTGGTTTCTGCAGCACCTTGTACAATTTGGTAATGGTTCCAGATCAACGAATAATCCGGAGAATAGCTCGAAAAAGGGTTTTGTTAGACAACCCGAAAGCAGATATACGGAGTGTGATTTTAACTGGAGACATCCAGCGTCCTGATAGATTTGCACGGCGGCTGCCACCTGTTGGAGCCAGCGCAGCGTAGCAGGAGCAACGAACCCACCAAGGTCGCCGTCTCGCAGGCCGAGGCCGTTACCCTAACCCACCTCTCCTTCTTCCCCTCTATTGGGTAGCTGTGCCAGTCTACAAGGTCTCTGGTTCGTTCCCTAGTAAATTCCAGGATTTTCTGACCTGTAGTTCAGCTGTGGGAGTTACAGTGCAACTGTTTCTAACGGTGTGCTGTTAGCTTTCTTGCCGTTCAGTACGATCGCATTGATACACGACTTATTCTGTAGTTCCTGATGCTCCGACGTGCACTGCCTGGCGACTAGGCTTGAATTTAGTAATGGGAGACTAAACACTACAGTTTTACAGTATGTCTGGAACACAGGAGGAGAGTAGATAATTTGAAGTGGCCTTTTGTGTGCACGACTTCAAAACTGCCAAGCGCGAGTCGACATCGACAAGGTTTTGGAAATCGACAAGATGCCGTACAGAATCGTAAGTTCGAACGAAGCTGTATGATAGCACTATGAATTCGTAATCGCTATTAAGGAGCTATCGTTTCTCATTATCACCTTGTAAAAGAAACATTACACTATTTTCCAGCAATTACGCAGACAGGTCTTTTAGATTTCCTGTTGCATCCTCCCGTGGTATTAACCAGCAGTTCATGTTAGAGCCGTTCCGGGGCGGGGAGTGCGCGTGCCCTGTACCCTATCCGCCCGACAGTCGAACGACGTGAGTTGAGCCGACGAGCCTGGATCTGGTTTTTAGGCGGTTTCCCACAGCCCACTTGGAGAATACCGGCCTCGTTCCAAATTCCTCCCAGTTACACGATTTGCTAACATTTAGAGAATTTTCACTCACTTTCCCACGAATAACACTACAGGCACGCAGTTGGTACACACATTCCGCCACGGGAAGATATTGGGCGGGCGAGAGAACCCTGTGGCGACAAGGTGATCAGGTCGCCCTTTACATTAACCATGTGAAATCCCGTTAATGGCCAAGGCAACCCAGGGCCGGTGCCAACGTTAGTGGCGACCATGTGGCTCACAGTATTGCAGTACGTTGCCGTACCTGAACCGGCACTGGTTTGTTACCTCTTAAATTCGATAACTGTTCTGTAGTAGTCTGTCCTGAGTGTTACAGTGAGCGCACCTTAACATTCTGAACTTTCTTGGTAAAATGTGAAACAAGTATCTGATCTTTACACTAATAGTTTACATTGACAATGGAGCTATAACGTACTGGAACCGATGTGCAGTCAAGAAACTGTATCCCGATCTCGGCTTCACGATACTAATGTTCTAAGCATTTTCCGCATTTGGTACCGAGGAAAGCATCTTGTCAACTGAAGCGCGTTAAGCAGTTTTTTTGAAACTGCTACATTGACAGATTTGTGGACTGTGATCTTCCAATTACGCAACCGATGAAAGACGACTTGGTGAGAGTTCGTTGCACCCACTAGCCAAGCAGGCCAGGTTTGTGGCTGCTTTGAGAGCACAAAATGCGCTGTCTAGCACGTTGTTATTATGCGTTGGGCAGCGACGAATTCGTGGTGCACGCAGCCTATGAAAATACTCTACACACCATAAATGTCACTGTCTTGAGTGTGCGTAACATTAGCAATGACACATTTCGGAAAGAAAACGTTCGTATTAATAAGACTTTCCAGATTTTTCTCATTGTCGACTAGTTCAGACAGCGCAATTGTATACTACATATTTCGGCTTTTTTATGCTACATAATTATTACACATAGTGATGTATAATGGTTTTATTTCAGAAAACCGTTTGATGGAAAGTTTTATCTGAAACAAATGAGAGGTATGAAACTGCTCTATGCGTTGACTTCATTTAAATATAAACGCATTGCATTGTATGAGTAATTTCCGTTTCTTCTACTGTTAAATACTAATAGATTTGGAATAGGTAAACTTAAGTGACCGCTTGGTCTGAAGGTGATTTTGTTCCATTCCAGTCGTCCCGAATGTATCAAATAGTTTTACGCATGCTAGTACATTGATAGGGTCTGTATTTGTAATCAGACTTCGAAATTGAAATGATAAATACATTTTATACCGTATCTGAAAATAATTTTTCCTTGAAAAGTGGTTTGCTGTATCAGCTTTGGCTCCGTTAAGTACGTCTACAGAGAATTTTCACTTCCCATTGTTTGAACGTGCACACGAAAATATTACGTCTGCAATGAAGAACAGAATTCGCAAAGTCTGACAAGATACAGTTACGTGTGCTGCAAAGTCGACAGTACGCGGAAAGTAATTAACGTCCTGACGATGAATTCATTAATGACGGATCAAAAGCTGATTGGAAGTATAGACGACTTCGAACATCCATTTCCCGAGGAACCATCAGTTCGTCTGACTTGTACGATTTTGGGAAGTCGCGGGCAAATGTAAACGTTCGTAGCGAGATAGAAGTTAGACACCATATTTCGTAATCGTAGTCCCATGCTTTATCTGGTTCAGTTGGACATTTCCAGTTTGAATAAATATCTCATTGGTGCTGAGGTAATTGTCCTCTTCGCTTCGGAAGTCATCCTGGAAAAATTAGCTTAATTTTATGCCGTTAGGCACCAAACGAGTTTCACTGAGGCGACATGTCGTGGTACACACACACACACACACACACACACACACACACACACACACACGGCAGTGCATCTGAAGAGCTCACTCGTTCTTCGGTGACTATCGTGGTCAAACAACGGGAACTAAGACTTCGAACGCGGAATGGTAGCTGGAGCTAGACGCACGGGGTAGTCAGTATTTAGAGATCCAGTGTCAAAAGTGTACCGAGAGTACCGAATTAGAGGCATAGCCTCTCACCACGGACAACGCAGTGGCAGATGACCTTCGCTTAACGACAGAAGCGGCGCTATCGTAGAGTTGTCAGTGCAGACAGACAAGCAACACCACGTGAAATAATCGCAGGAAGCAATGCGGGATATAAGACGAACGCATCCGTTAGCATAGTGCGGCTGTGGTAGCAGATGGTAGCAGACGACCGGTGCGAGTGCCTTCGGTAACAGTATGACATTGCCTGGGCTCGTGACGGTAGACCGGAAAACAGTGGCCCTATCACACGAATCCCGATTTCAGTTGGTAACAGCTCGTGGTAGCGTTATCGTATGCGGCGCAGACACCACGAAGCCATGGACCTAAGCAGCTGGTGATCGCTCCATAGTGGTGTGGGCTGCATTCACATGGATTGACGGATATGGTTACTGAGACAGGTGTTAAGATTAATCAAGGAATACCCTCAGTTGCGAAACTGTCGAGTTGCAATTTACAATTTCTTTATTGATTACTTCAACTATTTAGTCATTTCTTTTATCACTTGACCAAGAACAGATCAAAAAACTAGTAGGCATGAGTGCCTTTTCAAAACAATTTATTCTGCAGTTAACGGCCAAGCCATTTTACTTAACCCTTACTGCATGATTTTTTTATTTTTCTGAAAAAAATGTTACATGTTATGTTCGATGTTCTGACTTCATAAAAAAATGCTTAAAAAATTCTAAATCTTATGTAGGGGCGGTTATTTTAGAATTAAGGGTTTGTGCCATATATGGGACAGCATGCAGTAACGACTAATACCATGTGATACCAGTTTTGGGATTGATGATGCACAATGTGGAAAATACACAGTAAGATACGTACATGAACTAGCTGAACTCTATTTATGTAAAACAATTACTTTCTATTCATTACAATACACACATTTTGAGAAAATAACACATTGTTTCCATTTTTCTCTATTCGTTATGAACTTGATGAAGCAATTTCTCTCCTTATTCAAGCACAATGTTGTACTGCACTTCATACACGCTATATAGGATTTTCCATTGCATTCTGGATACTTGCAACGACCACGGTTTTCCAGCCAGATAGGCATGTGATGTATCCCATCCAGTCGCGCCTGACGCTGTGGAAGATCTGCTGTAGGTCCTCTCTTCTTCTTGCAGTCAAGCTGTTTTTGTATTTCATTGCTTGGCCTACGACGTTTCTTGGATAAGGATTTCCCAATTTTACAGAGGGCCTCTGCAACTGCGACCTTGAAATCAACAAGGGGCATGTAGTCCTTATTTCTTCTTCTCCATAACAGCCTGCTGTTCACACAAGCCAAGTCAACTAGATGAAAGAATATCTTCAAGTACCATTTCTTTGATCTGATTTGAATTCTATAATATCCTAGCATAGAATCTAATAGATCGACACCCCCCATGTAGTCATTGTAGATCATCACAGAGTGTGGACATGGTACCATTTTATATTCTTTTTCCTCCCTGAAAAGCCTCTTCATCTCTCCTTCTGGTTTGCGTCCAACGTAAGTTGACAAAGTGTTGACTACTTATTATCAAACCAGGAGACTACTGACAGTTGCACACTGTCTACTGTTGCTATCTTTTCCTCCATGCTGCCTCGACCATTCATCTTCATTGCTGCCTCCTTAGGTAAAATGCAACCACGTACTCGATTGGATCAGACTGCATGTTGTGCCATATCCGTCACAGACCTATTTTTCAGTATTATATGTATTCTAATGAACAAATATATAAACTTACCTCTTTATAACTGTCCACAGATGTCCTTTTTCCTCTGCAAATAATATAAACACTGAAATCAATCGTTTACTGTGCCTGATTGCAACTGTTTGTGTGACCAAACTTGGATGTAAACAGCTAGCAACACAAAGCAAAGATTCATAACACGTAATTCCTTACTCTCCCAACAGATGGCATACACTACTTGCACAGTTGCTCTTGACTGTGTGCCTTATCTGTCCCAACATGCAGTTTGGAAATATATTCTCAGATATGAGATTGACAAAGAGAAAAGTGGTATGTGCCATTTCTGGCACATTATGCGGTAAGGGGTTAAAACAGGCTTTGATAAAGCATTTAATAACCAAATTAAAACTTTCCAAGTAATGAAACAAAAACCATCAATTTGCATACAATTTCGCTACCGAACATGTAGGGAGCCAACTTCTTTAAAACCTTGGCACTAGAAGATATTAAATTACAAGGGCTCGCTAACAGGGAGGCGGAACTAGAATTTTCAAAGGATGCCAAGTAGATTAAAACAAAGTAGATACAGCCATTCGCTTTTTACAATAACTAACCATTTTAAAGCCACGTAATTTTAAAAACCCACCAATGAAAGGCAAACTAAACCTTTTTAAACAGTGGCCAAAAACAGTAAAATATAACCACTTAACATTTTACAATAACTAACAACTTTAATACCATGTCCTGCCACCAAAATGCCGTGGGATAGAAATAATTAACCGACTGGGTGTAAGGGCGGCCACAATTGTCAACCGAAGGATGCTCAGGCTAGAAGCGGACCAACAGACCCACAACGCCTCAAATTCAGCAATCACATCGACCCCACGCGAGGCTAGGGGAGGAGGAAGAATCAAATCAGGAACCATAATCCCTGCCCAAAAATACACTTCCTCCCAGGCAGTACTAATAAGAAGCTAAAAGATCACTGTCTATAATTACACCGGAGACAGGGACAGGAAACCCGAACGCAGGGGGCCACAAGGCAGAAAAGACGCTGGTTGCACAAACCAAACTTCTTCAATTAACATCCAAGCCTTTAACCAACTTAACTTGCAGTTTATCAGAGAAACAGCAGGTGAACTCAGATGCAAAGGTTCCTCACACCCGATCGTGTACACGTCGCCACCGTACCCAACTGAGCGCAGTCTCGCAGCCACGCGCTCTGTCACCGGAGCCCTCGTCTTCTCTGCACCCACGGCGGCGGAATACCACTCCTCAGGTTAGGAGAGTTTAGTCCATCATTCCCGCCCCCGGACGGAAAATTTAAGACATCCGTTGCCGCTCCCACCAAGTAGTGACTCGGAACCACAGCCGTGGCCCCCGGGTGCTCACAGCAAGAGCTTACAGCCTTGTCCCGTCAACTCGTCCCACTCGTCTCGCACCACCAGGATAGACCACGAGGCTTCTCGGAACAACAGCCAACTCTCCAGCGCCACGCCACGCCGCGGTTTCTCTAATTCTTGATTTTAAAAACAGACCGACCGACTCGCCACAGCTAGGCAGCCAACCGGCCATCCCCCCCCCCCCAAAGATTTTATTTCCGTACACAAGGCTAACAGGAAGCAACGACTCGATGATCGATAAGACCAGAGGGGAATCTCAAAAGAATCTTACGCAGCATAACGATAAATATGCAAGAATCAATTAACGATGGAATGGAAGGACTCAAAACAATCTTTACTGCGCGATATATGTTGAGAGCCGACACACGGCTCAGGTACGTTCGCCTACTTGGAGGAGACCATTTGCAGTCATTCCTGGACTTTACGGGACGTAATCGAGAGCGTGCACAAAATCCTACACCGGCACGACTGACGAATTACAGACGACTGTAGAGGCTGCAGGGGACTTCCAATGAATCTTAGTCCATGCCACTTCCAGCTGGTTCACTATGCTTTGCAAAAGGTGGTCTCATGGCTTGTCATCTCAGTGTTTTATTACGACTGTATGTATTCCAGGGTCCGACTTTCAATCCGTATCTTTCACCGCTAACTGTGCTGTCAACGTAAAAAAAAAAAAAAAAAAAAAAAAAAAAAAAAAAAAAAAAAAAAAAAAAAAATCCAGTTGCGCCTTCCAGTTAATGTCAACCATTGGTGCCCCTCCCCTCCCAAAAAAGTCAGTTCTTAGGGCGGGGGAGGACAATAGCATACCGCTTCCAATATTCTTTCAATTTTTGAAAAGTAAACAGGGAAATTTAGTTTTGACCACCTCAGTTGTCTATTAGCATATCATGGGCGTGGTAATTGGGCAGCCAACGAGCCTTACGCCTGCGTCGGAGATGCTTTTGTGTTAATTTCTGCTGGAAAGTTTTCATTTTGCCGTAATTTACTTTCTTAAAATTAAAATTTGTCTCCTAATTTCCGTCGAAGTGAACACATTATTAACACTCGAATCTTACCTCGATTAGGAAGTATCAAGTGATGTAAAAGCAATTTCGGGGTCGCAGTTCTTTTCTGTGGTATTTCGCGTATATTGTGGTAGATCGCACAGAATGAGTAGAATTCCGTCTGGTTTTACTGCGTTTCAACGAGAATCTGGAGTTCCGATCGCAGAGCTTTAACGCATTGTAGTTGTTCCACGGATCCTGTGAAGGAAAGCTGCTAGTGTAAAGGAAGGATTCTGATTACGGAAATCGTTGGTGGTTTGATAGCTTTTTTTCTGGAAATTGTTAGATACCTGGTAAGTAATTTTGAGAGAATGTACGGCAAGGGGCAATGAAAATCTCGTTGCCATGCGAGGGCGCGGTATAGTATGTTGTGCAAAGCTCTGTCGTAAGGGAGTGTTGGGTAGCACGCTGAATCCAACTTGCTGAAAGATATTGGGGTATAACGGTAGGCAGTTTCTGGGCAGGTGTGCCACTTTGTAAATGTATATATCCGCTTGCAGTGCTCGCTCTTGACGCTAAAGCGACGTCAGCACAGCTCGAACCACACTTAGACTTGTCCAGCTGTAATTCAAAGAATAACATTGTACGTGCATTTTCTAGATTTCTGTACCGTGTAACACTCTAGACGTTGGCATTTCGTAGATACTTCCCAGAATGAACATCCCTTTGACGAAGAAAATACCGTGTAAACATTTCACATTGTTTTGTTGTAGAGTAAATACATTACAGTTAAATACAGCTTGTGACGCAAAAATTCGTAGCACGAGCTACGTTTATTATCCATAATGTATGATAAAGTAACAATTAGACGTATCGTTAAAGCAATCTAATATTTATACTCATAAACCTGCAAAAACCCACTAGCAAGGGCGGCCCATACGTTGGTTGTAGTGGGGTGAGAGACCTGGGATAAGGAGTATTGTTGGTATTTTGGAAAACGAATGCCTGGCAGTAAGAAAATTCCACTCCCAAATCTGTTAAAAAAAACACGTTTTCTTAAAAAACCTATTTTCTGCCCCTTAGAGCGAGGCAGCTATTTATACAAAACTGTATCATTACGTCCCATAGCCACGTCATTTCTAACAGCGTATTGCGTGTAGACAAAAAAGCAAGGTCATTAGAATTTTAAAAACAACCGCAGAAGAAATAGCAGGCGTATTGGGGTGACGTGTGACGTCACGTATGGCGTCACGGATGAGGGGTGACGTCAGCGATAGTTGCGACGCTGCCGTGGCGCGGCGCCACAGCCGCCGGGGCTAGGCTTAATATAGTGAGAAGGCGCACAGTAGCAGCTCGGCTGGGGCCCCAGTGACGTCACAGCTCGCGAGAGAGAAAGGAGCGCCAGGTATGGACGCTGAGAGGCGCTGTTATTGTCGGACCGCGCAACCTCCGCGAGACAAGAGATGGTTCAGAGGTAATTTTACAGTGCTCTTAACACGTTAATTTGAGGCTCAATAGTCCCTGGGTTCCATCTCTGACCAGTTCGAATATTATGTCCCACTCACAACTTCTCTCACCTGGGGAAATATTTTCATATGAAACTCGCCAAGTGGCGCCGTAATTTGTTGTTAAACTCAGTAAAGCACCTCGTTCAAATAAGGCTTTTTCGTGGCGAATTGACTTTTTATACTAAAACTAACAACCTATTTGATTATTGGGAAATTCTTGAATAAACGTTAATTTTTAATATTTTCACTTGGCTTAAAACTCTTGTGGCATATATGGATGCGTACAAATATTATGAGAAGTGGTTTGCCACTCAGTAGCTGAAATTATTTTTAAAATGCCAATATTTCGGCACACGCTTTGAACTGCAGGGGCGTTATTGTTCTTGAGAGAAGTATCCTCTTTCAATATATAATATCGGTATGTGTATAAATTCTATGAAATTTTTGGTAAGGGACATAGTATGTGTCCCACGTAAACTGGTGTGGAGATAATTTAAATGTTAATCACATTTACCTTTCTGTGTCATATTAACTTGCAATCTACGCCAGTAGAGACTAGGAAGAACTTGTAGCTAAGCAGCAAGACGAATCTGTTCAGTACAAATTTGAATGTGACTGTACACACACACACACACACACACACACACACACACACACACACACACTCACTTCGGAGTGTCGAGTATAAAATCAAAGGTACTTTGTGACCAGCTTTCAATATTCCTCGACATTTACCACCTAAAGCAAAACATTGGCTCCATTTCAGAAAATATGAAATGTAAGTGATACGATTTGGTCAATTAAATGCTCACGATCTATACTTGCCCAGTAAAGAAAACTAAAGAGATAAAAGTTGCAAATGATGCTTGTGTCTTACTGCAACATTTTATTAATGAAGGAATTCTTATTTTAAGAAACGGGAGCGAGGTCAAAATGTTTCTAGTAATGTCTGTTGCCTTGAGGAGTTCTATTACAAATTGATTCTCCAGAAAACACGCTCACTCGCACGCACGAGAGAGAGAGGTTGAATACTTCGTACTAAATAGTGAGAACGTCTGCATTTGTAAATGCAGATCTCCATTTGCATAAGTGATGTATACAGTAGTATGCCTCCTTCGTGTGTGTTGTTTAAGGAAACATTTTTTCGTAGTTCTTAAAGTATAATTGTTAGCACAAACACAACCAGTAGTGCCCACAAGAGACTTCCACCTATGTACTGTTGTTCTGCACTCTACTGTTTTTAATTTCGGGAAACATCTTAAGGACATGGGTGGATTCCAGAGCAGGAACAGTTATTAGTAATTGTTTCTTCTTGCCCACAGGTAGTAAACAGTCTTCTCGCTCGAAGTCGAAGCGCAGTCAGAAGATGCGCGAACAGAACAAGAAGGGTGCCGAGAAGGAAGGTACGGACATGGATGCATTCTCGGAAGCTCCTCCCTCTGCCCCCGCAGCCAGCCCCGCGCCAGCAGCGGTTGTGGAGAACGCCGCCACGCCTGTGGAAGAGCCGGCGACCCAGCCGCCACCTCCTGCAAATGTTCCCGCCAGGTGAGAAATCTCCCAGCTTTGATATTTGTAGTATTTGGCACCACTGTTGGTTGCTTCTCTTAATTACACCTATTTGTGGTACTTGTAGGCAGGGACAAATGGTTTTTGAGCCCGGAGGCTTGTACTGTCAACATTAGCCACATAGTTCAAAAATTTTAAACGTAAACTTCATTTTTATGACAGTGTGGCATAGATCAAGGTACACTTGGCTCATAAATAAATCTCTTCTGATATTGAAGCCTTGTGATTACACATACTGTCTAGTGTCACTCATTCTCTCTGTGCTTTAAGCTCAGACCTCTTTTTTTTTTTCCTTGCATTGCCACGAAACTTGTCAGACCGCGTTGCACTACCCAGTTGCATATTCACTAAATGATTTCAACTTAGGGATATGCTGCATAATGATACAGAAATTGTATTAACAAGGGCATGCTGAAAATTAATGCCTCCTTTTTGTGAAAACTCTTAAAGCTTATTAAATCAAACTAACTTACTGCCGTCATCTGCATATTTATTTCTCAACTCGCCCTGGTGACACACATTCCTCAAAGAGTGAACAGTTGATTGATAGCATCACTGTAGAACATTTGACTTCAGTGACAGGGCCACAACTTCACTTCTGCTTGCACTGTAAAGTGACATTTCGGAAACAGATGAAAATTGGATGGGGTTCAAGTTGGGTGGAAATGTTGGAAGGATGATTGATTGACAATGAGCCCGGATTGTTGTAGATGTCACAGTGTTCATGTGTGGCCTGGCATTGTGCTGATGGAGAGGGTGTTTCTTGTGTGGGCAGTTAGAAACTCAATTGCATCACACTGTATTTCATGTGCTGAGAGCTAAGTTAAACATAATCGTGTCACATGCTACAGTATATATCCCTTTAACGGGAAGCATGGCAGTTGACAGATTCCTATGCAGGAAGTCCAGTACCTCAACCAATTTTGATAACAGAATAAAAAAATTTAGCACCTTTGCTTTTTAGCACATCGCTGTAGAACTACCGATGTGTTTGGCGGACCGAACATGCCTTAAATTTGTGGAGACTAGAGAAGATAGGCGAAAAAATTCATAATCTTTGTGTGTGCGTGTGTGCTTCTATCTCGGCACTAAATGTGCATATGGAATTACTCCATCAACTGCCTAGATTATGCTTGGTAAGATATGGCCTGAAATTAAATTTATCTTGTCTCTCCTGTAGGCTGTTACATTTCCTTGCCATTCTCCACTCTTTTCTACTTCAAGGGTTCAGCAGAAGAAAGTGCTAACTGCCACTTCAATAACAATTTCATCATGTAATCCGTATTTTTGAATGGGGCACATTGAGTTTGCCATATATAGTTCTAGGAAAATGTGTGCTCTATCTTAATGCACTATTCTGCGTTAGCACTATCTTTTGCTGTCTCCATTGTGTGCTAGAGCCCTTTCATAAACAGTTTGAAAGCTATGTTTAGAGGAAGGTGGTGTCTGCGGTGTCTATCAGAGTGCGGTAAGGATTATACCCTTTGCCACTCATTATTCTTGGTAACTCTGGTAGTTGACTTTGGTCAGATCTATGCAAAAATTTTATTTAATCACTGAATTACAGAACTCGGGTGTAACTGAAGCACTTGAGTGCCAAGAATTTTGAAGTGGGAGTTTCATGCTTCATTATATTTTGTGTTATTTTGTCGTCCTGTTTGTATAGTGACCCAACAAACCCATTGGAATTCTGCTTGACTGTAGCAGAGTTCAAAATTATTGTTGGGATAGCAATTCGTACCATATCCTCCAGGTCAGCTACTTTAGCTTGCCAGGGTGGAAAAGTACGTGACAAGCCGTTATGCTGACGGCTGTTGCAGTAGTCTGTTTTAACTACAGGATATTTTTGAGGAACTGTGGTATAACCATGTAGCAAACAAAATTACTTAATTCATCAGAAATTAATTTTACTGTACATTTGAAACAGCACCCATTAGGAATGATTTTTTCATGTTGGAAAAAAGATTCTTTCGGATTATAATAAATGTTGTGGTGTGGTTGTCCTTCAGCGTAACACAATTTCTACTTTTGATCAGTTGAACGTGTGACCTCCAACCTCTGCTTCAACACTAAAAGGCTGGTTTACTCGATTATTTAACAATATTTGGCCAGAAAGCAACATTTTCCTTTGATGTGCTGTGCGATGTATCAGGAGAGCATAGGACATCTTGTTATAGTAGTTGTGATTTTTGTTGACATTATTAGTCTTAAGGTTTTTGATGCTGCACTGTAATACTTTCTTGAAGTTAGGGGACTCAAAGAAATCTTGTGGATATTACATTTTCACTAGTTGCTGCCGTAAATATTTTGTAAAACATGTTAAATTAGAATGTTCTCAGGTGACAGTGTCAAAAACACTTGCCCCTGTGGCATGATGTATGATTTCCACTGCAGTGGACAGATTTTTATGGCTATTTCTCTGGAGTTTTGAGTCATCTGTGAGGCTGAAAATACACGCAGGGCACATTATAAGGAAGAAGTGTCCCCTGCAGTGTACTCTGTGCATTTGCACCCTCAGAGCTAATTGAAAATGTTAGAGAAGTGACCAGTAAAGGTTCCCACTGTAGTGGACGCTCTGTGCTATAGGGTTAATAAAATAACTAGTGTTGGGTGATACAGTTTCGCCGCTTTTGAAATTGTTTTGGTCCGTACGTGTCAACGTGAATAAAAATAATTTGTGATGGAATTTCGAGCAGTGCTCTTAATGAAATGTCAGCACGTTGTACATTTAAATGAATGTTCGTGACTTTTGGCAGAGAGAGCACACCTCCAGCAGTCCAGGCTGCAGAGAAGCAGCCACCCCCGTCTACCTCACCTGCCCCTTCGTCGACACCGGCGAGGCCCGCGTCACCGCGACCTGCTTCGCCGGTTCCCGAAATACAACCCCCTGTAAAGGTGAGTGTGATTTCTATGTAGGATAGTTTGCTTTTGATGAAAATTAACGAGTTTTATTGTTGTGAATCTTCACTTAGGTGTTGCCAGTAATGTGTCTAACTAAAATTTATTTGAAAGGTCGAGGTGGCAAAGTTTTGATATGTAAGGAATGGTGCAGAATAACTATTGAAGATAAGTGGTGGATGCTCTTGCATCATTCTTCTTTGAGGACCCACAGCTGTGTGAAATTAGAATAATTGTTTGAAAATGATGTTAGTATCATTACCAAGGACGGATCGATAGTGTGTTTGTGTGGCTATAGATTTTAGCTTCTAAGCAAATACACGTCAATGTCGAACTTTCTGTGTAAAGATTGGGGGCCTTAATTCTTTTATTTCTACTGGATTTTTTCCGTATATTTTTTCAGGCAGTGATAATTTTGTCAGTTTGCATTGTGGATTGGAATCCACATGGTAATATGGGTCCCCCTTAAAACAAGCTATCACAATAGTTAAAATGAGGTAACAAGAGCATACCACCTGCAGCAGGACAGGTTAGTAAACCTCTGGATGGTTTAAACTAGCCTTTAGACTGCAGATAGCTTTATTTTTAACCAGTGCTGTTACATGTAAGCATAAAAAAAATATAAGTTCATTGGGTATTTCTGCATTTTCAATTTCTAGCTGGATGTACCAGCAGAATGCTTTAAGTGTCAGTTCATATGTCATGTGACTGAAAGCAACAGCATAACATCAGTTTTCCTGAGAGATCGTCAGATACTTAACGTTGCAGAGCATCAAACAGTATTTGCCAGTATTTAAATACTTGAATACTGCCAACAAGTAGGATCTGTCCAAATATTCTGCTACCTCGATGTGTTTAGAACAGGGGGCTTTCAAAATTTACGAGGAATATTTCATTAGAATTTATCTGGCACTAGGTAACCACATGTAAAAAGCAATATAGTTCCCCTACCAGTGCCTCATAATGCATTAACACAAAGCCATGATGAAGCCTGTATTATGTCATGCCAGACTGGAGTTTCTGAGCTACTCAACTGACTGCATACAGATCCTGAGCTGCTCTTGGGTAGAAATATCCAGGAGGTTACCTCTCTGCCCTGTGTTACTAGTCCAGTATTGATCGGAGAAAACGTTGTTTGGTTTATTGATATGGGACACACTCATTTTGTAAAAGCACTTGAGCACTATTAATTTAGGATATGGTAAGATTCCTTACATCATACTGGCTTGAGAATTTATTTTTGTGCAGTGAGGTGTTCTGCATGTTCATGAATTACTTAGACAAATTTTTGTGATGAACCATTGTTGTTACAAAAGCCTCCACTGAATTATGGCGTGTGAATATGCAAGTGTGGGGGCAGGTCAGATGTTAAGTTGTCCTTGTGTTCATCAAAGCAGTGTAGGCCACTTGTGGTTGTGTGAAAGGGAGAATGCTGCTGGGAAATTGTCATTGCTCGAGCATGTACGGTTCTGTCAATACTAGTTTCCACCTTTCAGTTACTTGAGGCTGCTTTGATGACCTCGAAATCGTTCAAACTACACCATTTCTGGATGCCGCTGTGATGCACAGATGGACTAGTGCGGATTGGAATTACTTGTATGGGAATAAGTAATAACATACAAATGTTTGATACCCTTTGCACCAGTGAAGCCTACTTCGTGCCTCTCTGACTTAAGACGTATTGTTTCCAGTTTCTGTGTTCACTGAGTTATACATCGTGAACTTGTCAAAGAGCTACCACTAGTCTGGAATGCCCTCCTAAATTATTCCAGTCTTGCATTGAGAAGACAGATCCCCTTACTATTGGTATGCAGTGTTTGAGTGCTCTCGGCATGGTGGAAGTTACATTTTTACTCTTACTCTGTGGCAGCTGACTTCAGCTATGCAGTCTTGAGGTGAGTTACAGAAGAGTTGGTTAATTTTCGTACTACAGTCACCTGTGCCAACTGGTCAGTTGGTGAGGCTACAGCCAAAATGTAGTTCTCCCAGGGGGCTCCCATCATGGGACTGTATGGATGGCAACTATATGGGCCCCTATCTATCTGGTATTACTTCCCCTTAGGTGTCAGACTTCTTGTCTTCTTTCGTTCGGCTTCCCTTGGCCAACTTTTTTTACCCCAACAGTATTAGATTTTGAGGCCTGATAGCGTCTTTCATTTTTCGTTTCCTGCCTCAATGTGGCATTTGCTTACTGAGGGTATTAGTAGAAACCTGCTTCCTTCCAGGAAGAATGGGGATCCTCTAAACCTAAGGGACCATCCCTGAGTCGTGAGGCTGCTCGCACTCCACTTTACGCTTTTGGATACACCACAATATATTTGCATTTTTGTACTTTGATAGGAGCCTTTTTCAACTGATTAGAGTAAATCGTCTACAAATTTGAAGTAAGTCCTGTTGAGAACTGTTAGAGATATTTGGTAATGACATTAAATGCCTTGTTTCTGCATGGTGGTAGAGATCAAGGATGAGATCATACAAATGTATTAAAATGCTAGAAGGTGCATTACAGCTGTCAGCTATGAAAGAAAAAGAACTTCAGTGTCCACCAGCAGTGCTGGTTGGTATAATCTGTCAATAAGTGTTTTGTAGTCATTTGCTGCAGGTTGCCCAGACAGTTCATAATCTCCAGTTTGTGGTTAAAAGTATTTCCTTATATTGTTAAGGAGTAGTCATTATGGCCTACATACTGAGTGAGACTGTCACTTAAGAAACAATCATTTGCACTTGCAACGAGTGCATCAGTGTGTGTAATGGGTGGATGAGGAATACTGTTAAGGAATGTTGGCTGAATGGTAAGCTCTCCTGCAGAGACACCTGTCTAGCTAAGAATAATTTACGTCCTAATTCCATTGTAGATCTACTTCTGAAATGATATACATTAGTAAAGTGCTCACTTCTCAGCCCCCTCGTTCACTGCTGTTAGCCTACCAAACGGGCCTGTGCACAATGTCCTATACCCCGCACGAGGAATAAATTTTCTCACGGTCTGTAAAACTTGGTCATTTAACCTTGCCTGGCTCATTCTACACCTGCATCTGCAAAATGTTCCCAGTACACATCCAAACGTTACGCAGAACAGATTAGTCATTCGTCATAAATGAGCAGACAATGTCTCTGCCTTCATTGGAAATGTATGAATTTCAGCATAACCTTAAGTAAACTGTGAACATTAACAGTATTATAACAGTAGGGGAATGTCGTCATTGGGCAAAACATTTCAATTTGATACAGACGTAAACTTCATTTGTGGCTTCAGTAGAGGCTGTATTGTTGCTGCTCATACAGTAGTATTTTGACTGTTGGCACTAATTTCATCTGTGCTGTATTGCCTTAAGTAAAGAGCTTTTTGTGGTGGGTTGGTAAACTTGGCTGTGTTGTTGTTGTTGTTCTTTACAGTGGATGTACACTGGGATCTTCAAAAATGTCTTAATTCATAAATTATAGTAATGTGATTGTGGCTGTACTGCACGACATTAGTACCTGTGGGAGACAACTGTGGACTACAACTGTGATGAAAATATTCAGAAGTTACATGTGCAGTACGCATTTGGTTTTCAGTCTTCCTGTGTTCTCCTCCTCCTCCTTCCTCTGTTCAGTCCAAAGACTGGTTTGATGCAGCTTTCCATGTTACTCTCTGATGTGCAAGTCTCTTAGTCTCTGAATAACAGACACTGACAGCTTCTGAATCTGCTTACTATATCCATCCTTCAATTTTTGCACTCCCACACCTCCTGTTACTAAGTTGGTGATGAAAAATGTTGTCCGAGAATGTGTCCCATCAATCAGTAGTTTCTTCTAGTCTGGTTGTGCCGTAAATTTTGATTCCAAGTTCCATTCAGTAATCTTTTGTAGCACCAAAGCTTCTATTCTCTTGTTGTGTAAACTGTTTATTGTCTATGTTCTATTTCCGTACGTGGCTACACTCCAGACGGATACCATGAGAATAGACTTCATAATAGTTAGGTGCATAATCAATGTCAACAGAATTTGCATCATTTGAAATGCTTTCATTGCCATTGCAAGTTCATATTTTGTGTCCTCTCTTCCTTTACCATCATGTTATTTTCCGCTCAAATAGCAAAACTGATGTGCTACTTCATGTCATTTCGTACTCTTTTAATTTCTTTCCCATCGCCTAATTTATTTAGACTACATTCAGTGCCTCTTGTTTTGCTTTTGTTGATGGTGGTCTTGTATCCTCCTCACAAGACACTGTCCATTCTGTTAAAGTGCTCTTCAAAGTCCTCTGCGGTCTGACAGGATTAAGCTGTCACTGAGAGACCTCAGAAGTTCTTGTTCCTTCTCCCTATACTTTGAAGAGACTCCAAAGCTTTCTTCAATTTATTTTCACTGCTTCTTCAATATAATGATTGAATAACATTGGGGATTAGCATCCCTTTCTCACCCCCCTTTTCAGCCACTGCATATCTTCCATGCCTTTCAACTCCGTAAATAGCCTTTCACTCTATTGTTCACATGTACTACACTCAGAATTCCAAACAGAGTATTCCTGTGAACATTGTCAAAGGCTTTCTGAGTCTACAAATGCTATAAGTGCAGGTTTGTATTTCCTTAACAATCTTCTAAGATAAGCCGTAGGGTCAGTATTGCCTTGTGTGTATCTCCATTTTTCCGGTATCCAAACTGATTTTCCCTTCTCCCATTTTTTCATTCTTCTTCTGTAAGGTGTGTGTGTGTGTGTGTGTGTGTGTGTGTGTGTGTGTGTGTGTGTGTGTGTGTGTGTGTGTCCCAGCAATTGCGAAGTCTGATGATATTTCACCTGTCTCGCACATATTGCACGTGAGAGGGAAGAGTTTTATCATGGCTGACTCTCCCAAGCCTATAAGTAGTTCTGGTGTAACATAATCTACTCCAGGGGCCTTGTTTGAACTTGTTTTTGAGTGCTCTGTCAACTCCTCCTCACAGTAGATCTCCCACTTCATTTACATCTTCTTCCCCTTCTATGATATTTCTGTATACTCATTCCACCTTTCAGCGTTTCCTTCTTCCCATAGTACTGGTTTCCCCACTGAGCTTTTGATATTTGTACAGCTGCTTCTCTTTCTCCAAAAGCCCTTTAATTTTCTGCGGGCGGTATCTATTTTCCTCCTAGTGAAATACGCTTCTAAATTCTTGAGTTTGTTCAGTCATTTGCATTTGTAATTTTCCTCCTTTTATCAGTTAACTTAAATCCCTTGTGTTATCAGAGGATATCTACTAGGCCTTGTCTTTTTACCTATTCGATCCTATGCTGCCTTCAGTTTCATCTCTCAAAGCTACCCATTGGTCTACAGTATTCCTTTCCCCTTTCGTAGTCAGTTCTTTAGTAATGCTTCCTGTGAAACTCTCAACCACTTGTTCTTTCAACTTACCCAGGTCCCATCTCCATAATTTCCTAACTTTTTGCAATTTCTATAGTTTCAGCGTACATTTTGTCACCAGTAAACTGTGGTCCTAGTCCACATCTGCCTCTGAAAAGTCTTATAGCAAAGACAAGTAATGTAACTGAATGTAATCCTTTGCACGGCATGTGTGTTTTTCCAATAAAGAAAATACAATGTAAAACCTGCTTCCAAAATCTGTCTTACCATTATGTAATCATATCTGAAACGTTCCGGTGGCTCCAGGCCTCTTCCACGTATACAACCTTTTGTGATTCTTGAAGTGCTCTAGCTATGATCATATTCACCTACTACTTTTCCTTCTCTTCCTTTTCCTACAGTTGAATTCCAGTCCCAAATGACTATTAAAATTTCTGTCTCCCTTAATTATTCGAATAACTTTCCTCATTGTACACTTCAATTTCTTCATCTGGAGAGCTAGTTGGTGTATAAACATGTTCTACTGTGGTAGGTGGGACTTGGTGTCTATCTTAGCTACAATGTGTTCACTATTCTGTTCATAATACCTGCATTCCTATTTTCGTATTCATTATTAACCCAACTCTTGCATTACCCCCGTTTTCTAACTTAACATGAGTAATTAAGAGTTTTGACATTCCACACTCCGATTTGTAGAATGCCAGTTTTATTTCTCCTGATGATGTCCTCATGAGTTGTTCCTGCCTGGAGATCTGAATGGGTGTCTATCTTACCTCCAGAATATTTTGACTGAGAGGATGCTGTCGTAGTAGAGCTAAATGCTCTCGGGAAACCAAATCTGTAGTATCCCATTGCTTTTAGCTGTTCACAGTACTAGCACAGCAAGGCTATTTTGGTTTATGTTAAAAGGCCCCTCTTCAGGAACCTTGTTTGTCCGGCACTTTAAGATACCCCTCCTTTGTGATCGCAGGCAAGCAAGCCACCCCACAGATGGCAAGATCATTTGCATTTTTCCATTAACATACATTAAAAGGTTTCACTGTCTTCCTTTCTTTACAGGAGAACGAGAAGGAAAAAGACCAAGAAAAGGAGAAAGAGAAAGGAGAAGAGGAGGCGGAGGGTGAAAAGGAGAAGGAGCAGAAACTAGTCGCTGCACGGAACGAAGCGAATGCGAAGGTGTCTGCAGCAGCACTCAAGGAGAAGAAGGAAGATGAGATCATAGAGAATATTCCACCCAAGCCTGTTCTGCCTGTGCCTAAGCAGATGTACAGAGAAGGTACATGATTCAGCAGTTACACACACAAGTTTGTCGTGCTCAAACCACTGATGATCCTGTTTTCCAGAATTCACATTGATGATAAATACTGGAATTCCTCGTTGCTGAGGTTTGAGAGTTACCATAGTAGTGGCCCCCTCCCCCCTCCCTACACACACACACACACACGCGCACACACACACACACACACACACACACACACACACACACACACACACACACACACACACACACACGAAGAGGGAGATGTTACACATTCTGCCCACACTTGTTCATGTATTTCATATGTATATGTAGCAAATCCCACTCTGCAGTTACATCTGAACCCTCAGGGAACAGTCTTCTGCTGTTTTACCCTGTGCAACTTGAGAGAGGATGTTTAGTGTATCTATGGGATTCACCTATATGGTGTAATCTTTGGATGCAAAAGTGCTCATAGAATTACTGGCTCACTCGGTCGATGCCTTGAGCAACACAATTTGCATTAATACTATGGGTAGTAAAGGTTTCTTATTCCTGTAAGATTGTTATACAAATAATGAGTTACTTATGTATCAAATTTGATCGAAATTGCTTCAGACACTCCTGAGGGGTGCTTGGCGCACATCAGCTCTACCCTCAGCCGTAATACTACTGGGACTGTCAATGTAACTTTTTTTTTCCCTATATGGCTAGTGATGTGTGTGTGCCAAGTTTGGCTGAAATTATTTCAGTTGTTTGACATTCCCGAAATGTCAGTCTTTCCACACCTACCGCCACATCGTAGGGATAGCACATCATCAAGACTGTCATCTGTGAGCCTGCATCCCCAAAACTATGGATATTATGATGTTTAAGATGATGATGATGATGATGATGATGATGATGATGATGATACATGTTATGAAATATATGTACATGGTCTGTGTTCTTACCCCTAGAGTGATGGTGGAGGTGTGGTGGTACTAATTAAAAATCTATGGCGTGCCCCTAATTCAACTTAATAATCAGACAAATGGTATAGGAATGCACAGCAGGTGAAAAATAATCATTTTTATATATTAGATTTGGATGTCCTCCTTTACTTGTGTGTAGGTTTGAAACGTGACAGAATGAGGACTTAGTTTCTATGCTAGCTGTGACCTGAAATACGTAAAAAAGGAGTACAGTTAACGGTAAATATGGGCAGAAATGTCTTCAGACCATTATTCACATTGTGAGGATCAGTGACAGGTGGATCTTCTGTTGTTGTTGTGGTCTTCAGTCCTGAGACTGGTTTGATGCAGCTCTCCATGCTACTCTATCCTGTGCAAGCTTGATCATCTCCCAATACCCACTGCAATCTACATCCTTCTGAATCTGTTTAGTGTATTCATCTCTTGGTCTCCCTCTAAGATTTTTACCCTCCGCGCTGCCCTCCAATACTAAATTGGTGATCCCTTGATGCCTCAGAACATGTCCTACCAACCGATCCCGTCTTCTGGTCAAGTTGTGCCACAAACTTCTCTTGTCCCCAATCCTATTCAATACTTCCTCATTAGTTATGTGATCTACCCATCTAATCTTCAGCATTCTTCTGTAGCACCACATTTCGAAAGCTTCTATTCTCTTCTTGTCCAAACTAGTTATCGTCTATGTCTCTTCACGTAGTAGCATATCTCCCATTTCATCTTCATCTACATCCTCTTCCATTTCCATAATATTGTCCTCAAGTACATCACCCTTGTATAGACCCTCTATATACTCCATCCACCTTTCTGCTTTCCCTTCTTTGCTTAGAACTGGGTTTCCATCCGAGCTCTTGATATTCATACAAGTCGTTCTCTTATCTCCAAAGGTCTCTTTAATTTTCCTGTAGGCAGTATCTATCTTACCCCTAGTGAGATAGGCCTCTACATCCTTACATTTGTCCTCTAGCCATCCCCGCTTAGCCATTTTGCACTTCCTGTCGATCTCATTTTTGAGACGTTTGTATTCCTTTTTGCCTGCTTCATTTACTGCATTTTTATATTTTCTCCATTCATCAATTAAAGTAAATATTTCTTCTGTTATCCAAGGATTTCTACTAGCCCTCGTCTTTTTACCTACTTGATCCTCTGCTGCCTTCGCTACTTCACCCCTCAAAGCTACCCATTCTTCTTCTACTGTATTTCTTTCCCCCATTTCTGTCAATTGTTTCCTTATGCTCTTCCTGAAACTCTGTACAACCTCTGGTTCTTTCAGTTTATCCAGGTCCCATCTCCTTAAATTCCCACCTTTTTGCAGTTTCTTCAGTTTTAATCTACAGGTCATAACCAATAGATTGTGGTCAGAATCCACATCTGCCCCTGGAAATGTCTTACAATTTAAAACCTGGTTCCTAAATCTCTGTCTTACCATTATATAATCTATCTGATACCTTTTAGTATCTCCAGGGTTCTTCCATGTATACAACCTTCTATCATGATTCTTAAACCAAGTGTTAGCTATGATTATGTTGTGCTCTGTGCAAAATTCTACCAGGCGGCTTCCTCTTTCATTTCTTAGCCCCAATCCATATTCACGTACTATGTTTCCTTCTCTCCCTTTTCCTACACTCGAATTCCAGTCACCCATGACTATTAAATTTTCGTCTCCCTTCACAATCTGAATAATTTCTTTTATTTCATCATACATTTCTTCAATTTCTTCGTCATCTGCAGAGCTAGTTGGCATATAAACTTGTACTACTGTTGTAGGTGTGGGCTTCGTATCTATCTTGGCCACAATAATGCGTTCACTATGCTGTTTGTAGTAGCTTACCCGCATTCCTATTTTCCTATTCATTATTAAACCTACTCCTGCATTACCCCTATTTGCTTTTGTGTTTATAACCCTGTTGTCACCTGACCAGAAGTCTTGTTCCTCCTGCCACCGAACTTCACCAATTCACACTATATCTAACTTCAAGCTATCCATTTCCCTTTTTAAATTTTCTAACCTACCTGCCCGATTAAGGGATCTGACATTCCACGCTCTGATCCGTAGAACGCCAGTTTTCTTTCTCCTGATTACGACGTCCTCTCGAGTAGACCCTGCCCGGAGATCCGAATGGGGGACTACTTTACCTCCGGAATATTTTACCCAAGAGGACGCCATCATTATTTAATCGTACAGTAAAGCTGCATCTTCTGCACTGGCAATAAATAGGTAAAGGGTTACATACTATTTATGAAAAGAGGGAACACTGGACAGAATTTTGTTTGGCAGTTCACTATTTTACTAGATTTATCTTCAAACGACAGCCGACTAAAATTAAACTGAACCGTGCACATTACAATGACCACTTAGTCATTATGTAAGCTGCAGATCATTTCGTAGAGCAGCTGTTAACAAAAGCCTTAGATAACTGAGCTGCCTTCGGAAGCAAGTGCAGCAAAAATTTATCTCTGGGTTTATAGTTGTGTTCATAGCCCTGTGTTCATAAAATTGAACATTATTTGTGACATTGGGAAACAATTATGTCTACTTCTGTCTCCACAAATAAATTACCTCGGGACGTGTGTTTTTTCTTATATAGGGGTAGTGACCGGCATGTTCTTGGTTATACAAAAGCTTTTATGTGATAGTTTTAGTTACTGTGTGTATTTATCTAATTGCCAGATTCAGAGTGAATGTTACATTTATTATTCTAGATCAATGGAGCCCATTCAACCCTGACGGTAAAAAGAAATATGAGAGAGATTTCCTCATTAAGCTCAAAGATACAACAGAAGCAAAGAAGAAGCCGGAGATACGTCCTGATGTTCTGAACTTTGTACTGAAAGACAAAGTGAACAGGGTGAGTAACCTTCTAATGCTGTAAGTGCAGTTTACAGTTAAGCTCTTGGATGCAGAAGTGGCAATAATTTGTTTCTTCTCTCCCATTGCGCCACGAAAGGGATCAAAGGTTATCACCTTTTTGCAAAAGGATATTTCATTCATGGTATGCCAACTTTTATAGTCATCCTCTTTTATTGAAAAGAAATGCAATTGTTTTATTTAAGTTTTGTGTTGGCATGCTCTGAAATTCATTTGGCAAGTTGTTGTTTCTTTGAGTAAACGTGATTTTTTTTCTTTCAGTGTATGTGATTTCTGTTCGTTTCTGCTTGTTATAAAGTTTACATAGTTTTGTAAGTGTTTCACATACTATAAAAAGTAAAGTGTATTCTATTTTTAATTTTTAGTTGCAATTTTATTTTTTTCTGTGATGAAACAGATGTCATGCCAGACTGGAGTTTCTGACATACTTGTGATTGTGGAAAATTTCTGAAACTGTTTGTTAGATTGAGAGTAGGGCAGTATTGTGGTGCACTGGTGTAATGAGCTTTTCTTTCAGCAGCCAAGATTGCCGGATCTAAGCAGGGGCCCTCATGACAACTTCACACCGGCGTTCACAAAATCTCAGAGCTACCGAGGGGTACGTGTTACGGTGAATATTAGTTAACAATTTTTTTTACTTTTCGCTGGTGTGCCCTAATGATTAATACCGATGAAAGTAGTGGACTGACTGACTGTGAGGAAAAATTATCAATGAAGGGCTAAAAAAATCAGTTCCTATAGTCTATAATTTTGCAGTTTCCTAGAGCTGAAGTTGTGAGGGAGAGAGATTGTAAAATATATTCTTATTGTGGATATATAACTGTGACTTTTTGTGCCTCTACCCCTTCCTTGCATATGTTAATTTGAAAGAAAATACAATTTGAGTGATCGTTATCAACAAATAAGTTGAAAGTAATCAATCATTTATTATAATTTTTAGCTATCTGTATCAGATTTTAATTATTTCTCCTGCAGTGAACACATGACAATGCAATTACTGTAAAAATAGTTATCATCTTTTAGTGAGTGAATTTTTGAAACAATCTGGACACAAAGGTGTTTCCATTTGATAATAATATAGTGTGTTTGTTTTACAAATTTCATCGTGACAGCAATTAGTATATTTTTTACATTGGTCAGCTTGGCCAATGGTTCCCTACACAATAGCTTACTTCATCTGACCTCGAGTTAAATTCGGCCTGCCTCTTTACACTGGTTTCATCACGTGACCAGTTTTTATTTGTGCTCTCACTACATACTCTTCAAATTCTAAGGAGGTCAAATTACGTCCTGTCGCGTGTACGAACCAGCAATTTGCTCCCTCCATGTTGAGAAAAGATGCACTCACCGGTACGGACGTAGTTGCAGTGGTGGTGCGCGTACAGTGCTAAACATTTGTCTGTTAGACCGACACAACTCACATGAAATATAATGAGCAACAGCACATAGGCGAGAAATTTCAATAAATTCTTGTTCCAATGTTTTACTACCAACAGTCGCTGGAGTTACTACAGTTGAAAGTTACTCTGTCCTTCTTTACTTCTCAGGAAGTAAAACACTCAGCTGCTGTTAGACTATCTGTTAGATATGTTGCTGTGGCATACATTGTAGATTTCTTCAGTTCCTGGGGCAGAGGCACAATAGTGAACAAATTATCGAGAAACACTGTGATTTTTGTATTGTGTATAATCGGTCTGAGGGCGCCTTCTGCACGGTAACGGATCGCTTCTGCTTTCTCTTCTGACTCAATTAAACTACAGATATGTGCACATATTCTGAGCTACCTGCACACATCCGTACTTTGATGACCCGTGCTTAAAGTTTCTTCAACCTCTGAAAGGTATATATTGCTTGTCAACAGACTTCTTCCTCTTAGTCGACTGCTTGTAGAAATCGTCTGAAGTGAATTTAAAACTGGGCTAATCTAGCAGTCAGATTGTTATTGATCAGTCCTTGTGCGCTGTTACCAGTAAAGTGAAGAAAACTCGTGATTATTTCAAATTGATCAGCTGTCGTGCTATTCGCGATTGGATATGTCCTTAGTGCAGCATTCCAGTGTTGGCAAAGCGATAGGTCGTAATCTTGAGTTATTTGATGTAATGCAGATTCGTGCCTGGGAACCTCAGCTGTGGAATAGTTATTGTGCCACAGCTACACAGGGTTTCCTTCACATTTTGTCTCTCATAAAGACAAGTTCTGTAAACAGTGGTTTCCAGCAAATAGATCAGAGAGAGAGAGAGAAATGTTTGCAGGTGCTTTTTGATTTATTTTTACTCCATGCTCAGCTAAGAATGAGGGGCGGACGTGTCAGAATCACTTTCTGCCACCCTCCGTGTACTGTTCACTTCACTCATTTCTTCTGGACAGGTGTACTGAACACTAAGCGTGGGGGAATGACTGGATCCTCTGCCTCAGCTTCAGATTCTTCTGTGCTGTTATCTGTTTCTGAGATAACATTCTTAACTTGTCACAGCACAACCTCCCAGTCCCAATCTGCTTCAATGTTGTCAGCCAGAGAAAATACTGACTCCTCCAGTAGGTCGTGTAGTATGTCCTGAAGCAGAGATAAATGCTGACTAGAGACTTTCACAAGTTACCATAGTTGTGGGTATGTTTTTCTTACCACTTTAAAACATCTTTCTTAGTGGACAACGTGCAAGATACTTTTTCTAATGTGCCGCCTTGTCAACACATACCTGTTCTCGTAACGGTGATAGCCTCACCGGCCGCTAGATAGCACCTTCCGTAGCTAATGTCCACCCCAATGGAATGGATGTGGCACAGGTCTCGAAAGGGGCAGGGGTGTACAAAACAGAAAATTTGTAGCCAACACAAAGTATGGTCTCCTTTTGGATAGAAGTGACACTTTCATGCCTATGCTCCAATTAAGTTTCTCTTCACAATCATTTTTGATGTGCTAACTGTCCAAAAAGTTTGATCAAACAAAATGCTCTACCTTCTTCCAGAAGCTTCCTGCAGTGGCAATAACACCTGCTGTTGTACATATAGTAAAGTATGTGTACGTCAATGTAAGAAGTAAACATTTTTGTGCATGTCCCTTCACTCTGATGAGTGTACATCTGTTACCTGTTTTTATAATAAATTAAAGGCATGCTACGTCTAAGCATTCGTAGTTTATCGTGTGTAACACAGCATTAGTAGTTGCAAAATTAAAGAATCTTCAGATTTACTGTAAAACAGGGTGTATAGGGATAGCTTTTCAAATAATTTCCTAATACCTCGTTCAAATTTTGGTATTTATACCGTATAAATCGCGTGGACCTATTGTGTAGTTAATCACATGGCTTTTTTTACTCACTACAAAATTAATTTTGTATCACTGTCACTATTCAGCCCAGGATACAGGTCAGTAAGGACACAAACATTTCAGTGTTCTTTTGGGGTCAATAGGGAAATGAATGAAACATTTCAGTCCAGCCAATAAAAATGACAGAAAACATTAAAACCTTACCATGATGTTATAAAATGCATACTTTGTGTTATATGTGAATCATGTGACGCCATCTGTGGCGCTCGGGGTTCTGAAGAACTGCTACACCATCTGTACGCTCTCTCCGTCCGTGTGTGCTCAAAGCCGAATTATGCATTTTAATATGCTTTACGAAATTCCGATGCTTTTTGAGTATCCTCTGATGTTCTAGTTTCTTTTATGGCTTAATGTACACTCTCTTAGTGCTTTATACATATGAACATGTAGGCTTCCTACACCACTGCAGCTGCGCACATGTGATAATGCTTGTTTTCTGGCACTCTCTGGCAATTACTAATTCGAACCTATTTCTAACAGTCTGGGGATAGTACTGCGAAAGGTGGTTTGAAAAGCGTTACTTGCAACGTAAATTTCTTTTTACACAAAATGAATTACGTTGTGTGAAAGAGTGGGATGAATTTCTTAAATCACAGTGTCTTCCATGCTGCATGTTTATTCTCTCACTGTTCAGTACCTGTTTCTTGTAATACCTCGACATTGTCATGTAGGTCTAACCTACAAAGACGTAAACCATAAATGTAAAGTATGAAGGGAATGTTTAAATATACAATATTCCTAAGAATAACACAGGGTGACACTGTTGAGATGGGCTTTTTTAATCAATTTCAGGTTATTGTGGTCAGCTTAATATGAAAATCATATTTTTGTTGAGTTGACACTACTTTTTTATACAAAGACAATCAATTTACACTGGAAAAGAAAATGATTTTGTATGGGTGTTTCCAGTGGTTTTGGTCTGGAGTGTCTCTGCAAGTTCCAGCAGTAGTCTGCCATCATACGGCGATCCCAAAAGCTTCGATGTCTTCCCTCCATAATCTTTGGTTCAACTGTTCCCCTTGTTCTTCATTGTAATTGCCCAAGTTGTCAAGAAATTAATCTAAATAGCAGTGCACAAGAAGGCAATGTGAAACTCATTAGCTCCTAGTATTTGGAAAATTTTGTCAACTATTTTGGAATATTCTTCAGCTTTGTGGTTCCCCAAAAAATTTTGACAACTGCTATAAAGTTCGTCCATGCTTCAGATTCAACTTGCCATGAGTTTAATTTTTCTCATGGCTGTCCCATAGACTAGGAAACATATTTTGTATATCCTCTTTGCTAACCCAATAAAAATTTCACCAGTTTTGTAAATCTGCAGACGACTGATGATGAAACAAAATTGTCTAAAATAAGTGTAATGTTTCGATATGCTTCCTTAGGAGTACTTGAATGATCTATTTCCATTATTATGCAGTAAGACACATGTAAAACTTTCTTGAGCTATCTATTAAAAATTGCCAGTCTTCCAGTTTTTATACTGGAAGACCCATAAAATTTAAAAGTGCAGAAATATCACTATAGTATATAATATCATTTGTCTTGTTAAAATATGGAAGAATGTTGACTCTCTAGTTAAATAGAATGTTACACACCAGGCTGATGGCAACATTTTTCTTTTAGTCTCTATGCAAGAAGCTCAGCTGATTTCCTAGATAAATCTAAATCTTGAGTCAAGCACAGCATTCTTTGAATTAACTTCTCACTATCAAATGCTGTTTATTCCAGTCTGATCACAATATCAATTCTTTATAGACGATGGTCGGTTTCAGTCTGTAATGACCACCCTCAGATTATTTTACAGCATGTCCTAAAGTGGTACGGCCATAATGGCATCGTCACATAGATCTAAAGTAAGGTGTAGAATAGGCCACATCATCCACATAGTGATTATTGCAACTGGCTGCAGTTTTATCTCTTTCTTAACACACAAAGATTTTTATTACTCCACAAAACTTGTAATCAGTGTACAAAAGCAGACATTTGATTACAACAATATATTTCAAAAATTCATTCGGGTTTCTTTGCGTGGCAGTTTGTTCAACCCTTGTTGCCTTCAGGAGGTGCAACCCATAATGCCGACTAATACCAATGCTGTAGTTCTGAATTAGGGAAGGGAAGGGAAGGTTGCTTGGTTGGGCCCAGGTTATAGTGGGAGGGATAATGAGGATTGGTCACACAAAACTGAGCCTCACTTGTTAAGGGACAAACAGCATAAATTACGCAGAGTCGTGAAATATATTGCTAAGAAGTGTGCCACTTTCTCTTAAAATGCAATGGAAATCACAGTTGACAGAAAATATTGTTTGAAAATAATGTGATAGGAATTAAATAACAGTTGTAAGAACAAGATACGGGAACAGCATGTTTGAAGTGAGAAAAATATGTAGGAAGGGAACTGCTGGTTTCTGGGACTCTGCTGCAGTGGGAGGAGATCAAAGTAACCTGCTACGCACTAGATTTATTGGAATTCATGTAACAGCAGTGGCCTTCCAGTTTTGAATTTACTTTTAAACGACCTTTGTTGCTCAGTCAACAGTTGACCTGATTCATACAACTGGTAGATTCCAAGTCGGCTAAAATATAATGCTAATACAAGTGTTGCCAAATAAAAAATTTCATTGAGTCTGTGGTTGGTATACCGTGGCACAAGTGTGTGTTCAGGTCATTTCAGGCAGTCCTGTAACTGTTGAAAGGAAATCCATAGACGTGATCAGTGCATTTCCTTTGACCTGTAGGTCGCATATCGTGGGCTTGCCAGTGGTCCTGTTGCCACATACATTGCAAAGTTTTGTTTTGAATGCTATTATTTTTTTAGTTTTTAAATAGTCCTGATTGACGTAGGAGCCATGCAGTAATTAAGTTCTGTAAGTGAAATGAAAGCAAAATTAGAATATTCATCCTTCAAGGTTACTTATTATTACTTTGACACTGTATAATAAAGTAATGAAGTGTTATTTTCAATGTAAGTGTCAGCTACTGATAGAGGCAATGTGGTTTTTGTTTCAGCAACCGGTAACAAAGCGTGGAAGCCAGCAAGGCAAGGCGAAGAGTGGGGCGAAGCCGCCTATTATCCAATACTCGATTAAGACGGAGGTGAAACTGCGGGAGACGGAGAACGCGTGGAAGCCGGCGCGGATGCGTGGCAGCCAAGCAGAGCAGGACAAGACTGCGGTTAGTTGTTGTTGTGGCTGTGGGTCCTGCATCTGGTCCATTCACTGTTTACTGTGTGATCTGTGGCAATCGTTTAAAGAATCAAGTCTCCATTTCGTGCAGTTAGTTGGGAATTTAAATATGGAAGTTCTTAAAAATGTTTCCACTGCAAGGATTACTATACCGTCGCCCGTGTCGGTCGAATAAAATGATAGGTGAGGGATAGTTGTTAGACATACAGGATGAATAAAAGCCTTTCAAACTTCGGAATGATCAGATCTATTGAGGTAACTTACAGGCTAAGTAGATGTCATTTTCTAGCAGAAGACCTCGAGTTTCACGTAAGCCTCAAGTGTCACTTTGTTTCTATGTGACTACTGTTTGTGATGTAAGCAATTTCTTCCCATGCTCACTGCAGCAAATTTGATATAACTTGTGCCAAGACAGTGTCGATACGAATCTTGGCCGAGAGTGAATTGTATGCCTGTGCAGAGGTTCTTTAGCAATGTATTCTGTGTGAAATTTACACCAAACAGTTGTTGCAAGAGTTGGTTTTTTGAAAATTCAAACCAAAATGCCCAGTTAGCACGTTCCACAACAGTGAAAGTAACTGTGCACTGCACCGGCACTCCACTATGTGAATCAAACTTGTGGTCATTTGCTACTATGTGACACATCTACAGATTCTGTAAGTTCTCTCTACAAGTTTCTATATTGCTCCAAAGTTGTGCTCTCTGACTCGCCCTGTGTTCTTATGACATCTGTAAAAGTCTTCTGCAGTCAACTTACATTGTTAGTACTTGACCTGATGGAGAGAATATAATTACGTATAACTGGAGCAGAGTAAATAAGGGATTAAAATGCAATTCTGAAATGAAAGTAAACAGAATACTTCACCTACATAGAGTGTGTAAAGTATATTGTACAGAAATATTATTAGTTTACCAGTGCTTCACATATAATGTGGATAGAGTGATATTTGAGTTCTATTTCAGGATCTATACAAAAAAGTTCGTGGTGTACTGAACAAACTGACGCCCCAGAAGTTCCACACATTGGTGCAACAAGTACAGGCCCTACCAATTGACAACAGTGAACGGCTGCACGGTGTCATCGATCTGGTGTTCGAGAAGGTGAGTACACCAGTTAAAAACCACATGATGGAATATTTATTTTGGCTGTGAAGTCAGTTTTCAATCTCCTAACCTCCCCCAAAGCGACATGATGTTTCCCGAGTTGGCATTGACAAGTTAACCCGTGTCATTGCTTTACATTCTCTCTCCCTCTCCCCCCTCCTGCATGCCCCACAGGCACCAAAATGTAATGTAATCCTTACAGACACTTAGCTGTCAAGTTAAAGCCATGTCGTGTTTTATGAAGGATATTATCTCAGGCTGCTAAAACAATCTGCAGCTGTAGTGAATTTATTCCTCTCACTGTCATTAAAGTGCATGGAAAAGTATCAAATTCTTTCGAAGAACTTGCTCTGTCTTACATAAAGGTATGGGCTATTTTCAGACAGAAAATCGGGTCCTTCTTTATTACGTGGGTAAAGCAGAGCCATGATGACACCTGTATGTCATGCCAGACTGGAGTTTCTGAGCTACCCAACTGATTGCATACAGATTCTGAGCTGCTGTAGGTACTTCATGCTTGTATGAGGTAGAGGGTTAGAAGGTACAGAGATAGTCTTAAGCTATTAATCAAGTACACTAGGTTAGGCTAAGTGGTTAGATGCAAGTATAGAAAATGCAGTATTAAGGGTTCTTTAGAAGTTTCTAGGGTGGGTGGCACTAATACTTTAATTGTGGTTGTAGTATGGGTGTAAACGTAGATTTGGGGTCGTAAATTTGCTTCACAGTCTGAAGCGAGAGAACTGATAACTGGCCTATACTGTTGTTACCATTTGCAATGTTAACTACAAGAGTTTTTAAGGCAACCAGTTGAATCCTAGAATGTGGTCACCTATTTTCTTGTTGTACTTTTACAAGCTTCAGAAATGAGTTTGTCTGATATTGTACAAGTAAAGGTATGTAGCTAAAAGTTCTTGTACATCAGTAAGCCTGAATTTGTACCTAAAATTTCACTTGCACCAAACTACAAAGCTAGTTCTTTAATTATTTAGAAATTGAAAAACAATATGAAATTACCATTGTTGTGCCATAATTTTCAGTGAGGTTCAAAAGTTACTTTGAATTAGGACTTGGTGCTTATTTGAGACAATTCCATAATGGGAAAAGTTGAAATGGTTGAAAAAGTGTGTATAACATTGCAAGCTGTCCTATTTACTTATGTTAGGCATTGATACGACGCCTGTTCCCCCCCCCCCCCCCTCCTCCCCAATAGCACATAATTCTTCTGTAACAACTGAGTATGGATGTGATCTGTGCAGTGTGTGCCATTTGAGAAGTAGGCTTTCACCTTCTATCAGTATTTTGGCAACCTGTTAAAACTCTCAGGAACTTGAATAACTGGATTTTAGGAATCAGCTGTAAGACCCAATCTTTACTTGTTTGTCGTAGTAGCTATCACTGGAGACCTATCAACAAACTTGCTTATGCTAGTACCTCTGCGTAATTACTTGACCTATTTAAACTTGTCATTTGATTGTAAAAGTACATTGTGTATTCCATTTTTTGGTGGCATTGTTTCTGTGGTTGCTATGTTAAGGAATGAAAAATAGTTTGTACATGTGATGGCTAAAATGCAGTTCTCAAATTTTACCTTTTGGTTGGCTCTACAGGAATTGACGGGGCAAAAAATTTTGATTTGTTAATGGTTCATAGTTCAGGATACTTTACTATTCTCAGATATTTTGAATTTTTTTAAACCTCAGTGTGGGAAGGAAACAATCTTGATTATTTCAAGCTCCACAGCTGATGGAGACTAATACTGATTGATGAGAACCAGCACAGCTATGTCAGTAAATTCTTATAACATTAGGAAAAAGATAGCTATTTGCCATAAAGGTGGCAGGTTGACTTGAGACAGGCAGAACGAAAAGACTGTTGAACATTTAGCTTTTGGCTGACGCCTTCTTCGGAAAAGAAAGCATTATACATTTGTACAAGCAAGCACACCTGAACCCAATTGCAATTTCCAGCAGCTCAGACCGAAATGGCTTAAAGTCTCAAGCTGCTGGAGATTGAAGTCTTGTGTACGTGAGGTAGGCTTGCTTGCATGAATGTTAGTGTTTTTTCTTTTCTGAAGATTGCCTTGGCTGGAAGCTGAAAGTGTAAATAGTCCTTTTGTTGTCTGTCTGTCTTGCTCAACACGTCACCTTTATGGTGAGCTGCAGTCCATCCTTTGCTAATGTTACTGCTGTTCCAGCCTGGAGTCGCCACTGCTCAGTAAATACTTGGTCAATTGGTTTCATTTATTAGATCACGTTACAGAATTGTCGTCACCGTAATTTAAGAAGTCTAGCTGTGCTGTGTAATAGTAAGGTGAAATCTAGAAATGACTATCTTTTAAACATTCTGTCAGGGTGTTGACAAAATGTTCACATTAGTGATTTCCATATTTTTGCCACTAACGTTACAGAAAAGACTGCTAGACATCTTCAATCACGGTATTAACACAACTTTTTATCCTGCGTTTGAACAAATGAAATTGCTAATGACACAAATTCGTGTGGATTGTGCTATGTTGTTTCTCGTTTATTGCTGATATTAACAAAGAAACGGATGTTACATCTTTATTTTGCTAGGGTACTCAATATAGAATTATTTATCCAATTTTCCCATTGCAGTTGCGTTACTTTGGAAGGAAGACTTCAATTATTCACTCTGTGTTAAATTGTTTTCTTAGCAAAAAATGTTGTTTGTTGTACATAATGTGCATTACAAATGTAGATGTTTACATCTACATACACACATACTCCACCAAGTGTTGGGGAGGACCTTGTACCACTAGTAGGTGGTCAGTATGACTGCCTAGGCAAAATGGATGTTGGTGGGAGTAGAACTGTTCTGCAGTCAGCTTCGAGGATTGTTTTTTCTACTCGTCCGCATTTACTTTAAATTTTTCTACATTGAGAGCTAGCTATCATTAATTACAAAAATTAGAAATATTGTCTCATCTTGTATTATCCCACAGTCACTCAATGACACCCTGCTGTGCACCACAGCAGCAGTGTCACAAACAGCTGCAGATCGGTGCTCACCCGGTCAATCAGGTTAGTCACGTATATGGTGAATAAGAGCAGTCATAGGGCGCTCCTGACAGTATCCTTGTCTCTGAACACTCACCATAAAGGATGACATACTAGGTTCTGTTGCTTAAGAAGTCTTTTGAGCCATTCCAATATCTGGAACATATGCTGTATGCTTGTGTCTTCTTCTAGTCTGTATTTGGGTACTGTGTTTAATGCTTTTCGGAAATGCAGGAATATGGACTCTGCTTGTTGCCCTTCATCCACGGTTTGCAGTTTCACATGAGAATAAGGCAAACTATCACATCAGCAATGCTTTGTAAACTGCTCATTTACAGACAGCTTCTCTTCTGTCTTGAAAATTTCTTACATTCAAATTGATAATATGTTCCAATATTCTGCAGTATATCAAAATGAACGGTATTTGTATTAATTTCGCAGGTTTGTTCTTGCATACAGGAATCACTTGTGCATTTCCCAACTGCTTGGGACTTCGTGCTAGGCGAGAGGTACACGATAAATGCAACCTCAGATTGGGGCAATTGTAGGAAACACACTGCCTATTGAAACATAATTGAATTGTTTTAAAGTGGCATTCCAGGAAACTTAGAAAGATTGAGAGAGTTGAACTGATTGTTTGATAGGAAGAAATTTACTGAGTCACTGTGTGAAAAGTTACTAAGATTCTCTTTCAGACACATAATTATGGAGCTGCTAAAGCCAAGTTACAGAAGGGATAGAATTGTTAAAATATTGTCGCTCAGTCACAGCTATCTCGAGAAATCTTGCCAGTCTTAGAAGTCTTGGGTATTGTCTGTAGATTCTTGACTGCCACGTCTGTTTCCTCTAAGATGAGTGTGCAGAGAAATATAATGTACACACAAGAATTTTCCCTTTCATTAACACAATTGCAGTGTTAAATTTTTAATTTTTTTTAGAAACGTTAAATACGGATTCGTATTTGGAGAAAAATCCATCAGTATTGCATTCCGTTGGTTTCAAGGCATGTCTCTGCTAGGATTTCTCACTTGCTCTAGGTAATACAGCTCTGTGACAGGCTACAGCGGCAATGGAATTGCTGAGGGTTGGAGAAAGTTGGTTTCTCATACAATATTTAAAAATTTATGAAAGTGTTACGAATACCAAGAAGTAGAAATTCTTTCAGGATTTCATAGTTACGAATAAATAATAAATAAATAAATGATTTATTTGTCCATAATAACTTAAGTGGTGGACATAGTTTGTTTACAAACACAAGAACATTAAAAGGAAGTTAAATTATACACAATAACATTATAAATCTTTGATGGAGTACAAATGTGTATCAATTAATAGTTGATTTAATTTTGTCTTAAGTATGGTGCCTTTTAATAATTTTATATTATTTGACAATCTGTTACAAAAATGTCTTCCAGCACAAAATGGACTACGATCTGTTGGTAATCCTTCCTGTTCTTTGTATTACAATTATGGATTTCACTATTGATTACACTATGCTCCTTTTTTTATACAAACAGTATAGTTCTGAGAACATACAATGAATACACTGTTAGTATGTTATACTTCATGAAATATTCGTTACAGGACTGTCACTTACTAATACTAGACATTATCCTAATTGCTCTTCACTGTGCTCTAAAAGCCCTATCCATATATACCATTGTGCCCCCCCACCCCACCCCAAATCTCTATTCCATATTGCAGGTGGGAGTGTACAATTCCGAAATAGATTTGTCTGAAAACATGATGTACTATTATGCTAGAAAGGAGTTTTAGCGGGTAGGTGTTACAGGAGATATATTTACACATACAGCTGATTTGCTCCTTCCAGCTAAGATGTAAGTCTTCTATAATACCCAGGAATTTATCAATGTTTCAACTGATAGCTCTGGTTCTGTATCCACCTGTCTTGGTTTATAATTTAGCAGAAACTCCATCAGAATGGTCTTGTCCTTATTGCCAATTTGTTTTTAGTGGGATATTCTGTTATGGGGCTAATGTTCTCTGCATTATTTTGCATTGCTAACTGTTTTGTTGAGCCACAACGTATGGAGGAGGTATCGTCAGCATAATTTAGTAGGTTTGAATTTTGGTGAATTAGTGTATCGTTGATGTACACGATAAACAAAAAAGTCTGATAATGCTTCCCTTAGGGACTCCACAGTTTAGAATTTTGTAAGATGATTTTACTGTTCGTCTCCCAGGTGTATGACACAGCTTTACACACTGTGTCATGTCAGCAAGGTGGAATCGTAACAGATCTAATGCTGCTCCTCTGACTCCATAAGTTTCTACTTTATGTAGAAGATCTGAACGATTTGCAGAATCAAAAGCCTTGGATAAATCTAAAAAGGTGCCAATAGCTATGTTTCCTTCATCGGGTTTATTCAATACCACTTGCAAAAATGGACCTAAGCTGTTAATGTAGACCAGCCCTTCCTGAAACCATGCTGACTGTTTTTTAATACAGTACACTTAAAGTAAAAAGATTAAAGTTGATCAAGTAGCCTTTCCAGCAGCTTACTAAGTACTGATGGCAATTAAAATAGGCCTATAGTTTTGTGTATCGTATTGTTCCCCTTTTTATGCATTGGTCTGATTTCAGTGAGTTTTACAGGTCAGGAAATGACCACCGACTGAAAGAGCTGTTTATTAAATGTTGCAGTGGCTTTATTAATTCATTACTACATTCTTTCAGAAATTTTGCTGAGATGTCATCCCAGCCACTGGATGTATGTACTTTTAAGTTGGAAATGGTTTTCAGGATTTCCAATTCAGTAACACCTCAGGAAGAATGAATTACTGACATTACTTAGTGGGTCGATCACCTCCTCTCTACTCAGCTTACTAAACTGGTCTATGAATCTTGCATCCTTCACTTGGGTCACTCAGTAATTTTTCATTGTGACTTGTTATTGCACACTGCATTGTCTCTCCCTCCACTTTCCTTATTTACTCTGTTAATACATCAATAAATTGAAGATAATTTTATACTATTAGCTAAGGAGTCAGTCCACATCCCCTACTATTATAGTTTTTTTTTTTTATGAGGTGAGAGTTTAACAAGTTCCTCTAAATGACAGAAAAATTCTTCCATGTTACTGTAAGGTGGTCCGTATAGTCCATCTATTTCGAAGGTTTCTTCTTATTGCAGCTATTTCAAAAACCATCTCACATGCAAGTTGAATAAGATCATATCTTAAGCTTGCTCAAAGTGTAAGAGGCACGAATGTTGAAATTTTGCAGGTTGTATATATCTAGTAAGTTTTCCCATCTGTAAAATAAGTTTCATTATAATTTGTTTACTGTAACTAGAATACTTATGGAACCAAAAAATCAGTTCTGTGTCCAGTATTCTTCAATCCTAGGTAAATTTCAAATAATATAGGAATAAAGGAGGTAAACTGAATAGAAGTGTGGAGTAGCCTACAAGTGCATAAAAAGAACGAATACTATGTGCACATAAAGACTTGGCAACAAAACGAAAATGATTCTGTGACGAATTAGTGGACACACTTAGTCTCGCATATGAAGAAATTTGTGTTGTGATTTGAAATTCTCAGGTACATCTTTCGACGACAGTTGCCACCTCGTGTTAGATCTCCTTCAGTGACAGCCTCGGGATTTTCTCGACACATTTGGATTTCTGTTGTAGGCTGTCGACGAGCCGAGCTACTCCGTGGCGTACGCGCAGATGTGCAAGGTGCTCTCAAACATGCAAGTCGCAGATGGCAGCAAGGAGGGGCAGCCCGAGAACTTCCGCAAGCTGCTGCTCAGTCGCTGCCAGCACGAGTTCGAGAAGAACACTCAGGCTGACCTGAAACGTGACGACCGCCTCAAAGAGATCGAACAGTGTACAGACCCGGTAAGTGTCCTGTGTAGCACTGTTTGGTATAAGGTTATGGTTGTTAGTTGTCACACTTGAATTCATAGATCCTACAAAAGTTTTAAAGTCTTTGTCCTAAAGCAGGAAGGATTGTGAACGTAACTGTCCTAAAGCAGTGCGATGCGTACCTAAAACCCACCTGTGAACTTTGGGGGTTCCAGAGTGCTATTAGATAAAAAAAAAAAAAAAAAAATGGAGTGCCTGTAGAGAGCAGTGTACAGCATACTACTGATTTTGTATTTGTGAAGCAGCATGTTAACTATCAGCAGCAGATTAATTCTCATTATTAATTGGTATTTACATGAAAATTTGAAGTGTCTGAGTCTTCAAATGAATTTTTTTTTTTAATAGTGAAGTGCGTCTCTTCTCTGAAGTGTTGGTTTCTTTTTGAACATCATACCAAATTTTAATTTATTCAGAACACGTTTTTGGGCATCACTAGTAATAATTTAGAGTGTTTAGTATTTCTTGAAAACTAGATTCGATAACTAAACAGCTTTGTTCGATGATAAATATGTGATGCAGATTAAAGTAAAGCTGGTTCTCAATAAAAAAATCAAACCAACTTCTACACAATAATACTAGTGTGATACAGACACTGGTCCTAACAGCTGTGTGGTTATGCTCGGAATCCTTTCTTTCGCATCACTCAGAAATATTTTAAAGTTCAATAATGTGTATTTAACAAGTGAATTACACTGGTTTAGGATTTTGTCTGGGGACTGAACATCAAATGCTAAAAGTACAAAAGAAGGGAAGCCGTATGTCTTAGATTGTTGGAGAGGGCTCTTTGAGTATGTCCTCAAGACTCTGATTGTATTTTAAAAAACTGTATTGCAATACCATGGATGTAACTTCAGGGTTAGTGGGACATCCAGACCATGGAAAAACTCTTTCTACCATTACCAATTCTACAATTAGTCATGGTTTTGCTCATTGCAGAACAAATTTTGAAATCGATGTGACGACTTCATGCAATAGGATTAGCTGTACGTTGATGCATCTTAGAAAATGAGTTCTGTTATTTGTTCTTTAGTAATGCTGTAAAGTTTCATCTGCATGGTAAAAAGATTCAAATTATATTTGTGCTCAAGATGTGGATTATATTTTGCAGTGATCAAGCCAGAGTATTAAATCCACTGTGAGAGAGTCAGTTGTTTGTATTGGGAAAGGAATTGGAGGGGGAATAAAGTCTTCCACAGATGCATATTTGCAGGCTAAAGCCTATGCTATCTGTTGTTGCTTCCATTAAGCAGGCTGAAACTGTAAGAATCTGACAGTAGTTGTTGCAGGACTACACGGCATACCGTTGGCCGAGAAAATATTTATGCTTTCAGTTTCGGGATCAACATAGAATAAAGACTCCCTTACTTGTAAGAGTTGTCTGAATATTCTACAAGAAAAAAAAACTTGTGCCCAGCGACAGATATATGCTTGACGGGGATACTATTGATTGGATGATGTAACATACTGCAGTCTTTATTTAATGTTTTATGTTGCACTTACTCAGTATAACGATGCGGAGTCAATTTGCAGTCTACTGGTACGAATTGTGTTCATATGACTGCATCCAGACCACTAGCAGATGAGTTCCCATGTAATACTGTAAGTACAGTGAAACTCTGCTTTTAAACTTTTCAAGGGACTTAAAAAAAAAATCATGTAAAAATGATTTAAGCTGTAAAAGTTATATATAGGATACTCCCATGTACACCATGTATGATATGTGTACATGGCAGGCATCAGAAGACTTGTCAGGGAGTTGTTTATTATGTAATGAAGGTTTACTATCTTATAAATCGTGTCATAATCGATGTTTTTGACAGCCTGCAGCTGCCATTCGTTACTTGAGTCGTGAAATACTGCACTACTTCCATGTTTTTTCATGCTTAGCATGACACGTTTATAGAATTTTTTCTCATTATAAAGTGCAAATACATACATAGGTATTTTGTGTGATGTTTAAATGTGTGTTACTCTGCATCTTGCACTGTAGCCTTTTTTATTAATATTTTTTATTTTTTTTATAATTATCAAGCACTGTGCCTTACCAGTTATGTAGAAACACACACACACACACACACACACACACACACACACACACACACACACACACAGTCATTTCCATTATTTGTGTAACATCACAAAAAATACATACTTAAATGCTGCACTTGACAATGAGAATAAATTCTCGAAAGAAGTTTTGCTGAGCAAGAATAAAATACATAACTGGTGCTGTGTTTAAATTAAAAACATTTGAAAAACGCAAAGTGAATGATGGTGTCAAATGGTTGTGATTGGTTGTGATATTTCGTTCGAATGAACCTAGGTACTCCCATCAGTCACCAAGCCAAGTAGAGCTTGGCAGTGGCTGGAGATAATGTCATGAATTGTTCCAACTGTTACATATTTACTGGTTCAAATCTGCTGAGTAGTGTGGCCTGATGTTGAGAAACTAAACCGCATAATCTTTGTAAACACTACTGGATGTCCAACATCATTCCAGGGTCAGTTTTTCTCCACAAACAGTTTTTCCTAATGTGTAAACCGCAGGAAAATCAGAAATATGTTGATGCAAAATCGGGTAAAAATTAACATTGTGGGCATAGGAAATATGATGGGACCGATAAAAAAAAAAAGTCGTAAATGACGAGAAACATTAATTACGGGAATGTAGTGTAACTGTACGTAATACTTCGGCAATGAATATGCAAAACTCTTGTCAAAGATATCTTGTTTATTGATCTGTTGTCCTTCCTTGTTTTCATTGATCTGTTGTCCTTTCTTGTTAAAAATTCATCTGGCTCTTCAACCTCAGCTAGCAGTTTCACAAGAAAGCCTATTTCTAGACTGTTACAACAATTTTTAGTAGGCTTAAGTAATTTTTATCAGTTTCTCTCTGTTTAAATTTCCCTGCTACTCTCTTGAGAGAGAGAGAGAGAGAGAGAGAGAGAGAGAGAGAGAGAGCTTAATCTTTACTACTGACCACCTGGTCTTTGTGTCCTTTCTAATTAGCTGATTGGGAATGATACTTTCAACTAATGACTTATTTATATCAGAGAATAAGTAAAAAAATAAATTTTTTTCCCATTTCCAGATAAATGTCATACCTGTATGCATTTACAAACTACCTTTAAAATCCATTGTCCTAAAGTGTTTATTTCTGGTTGCTATCTTGGAGGAATGTTTGTGCTGGTTGCAGAAGATTGTTCTCCCTGTTAACTGTGCAGAATTATTAAGTAGTTGCTTCTTTGAGCTTTGTCTGCATTGTCGTCTTCATTGTAAATATTAGAAAATGTCTTATCAAGTGGTAAGATTTGTCACTTGTCTGCTAAGAGTACTTTTATTCTGATTGTTGGTCATAGTACCAAACTTTTTCTTTCAACTTGCAATTGCAACACAAAATTATTTTGCTGCAATAAATTGAGGCTTACAAAATGTGTCTCCCAATTTTGGAGTGAATATAGGCAGATATCTCCATGTTTCTGTTCAGCTCTTGCTCAGTTGTTTGGTAGAAAATATGAAATATCAGAGCCTTAGGAATTTGTGCAAAATATTTATTGTGATGACTGTTACATGATATTACTATACCAGACAGTGTTCTTTGTTATTAGAAGTCACCACAGTTCATGCAGATCAAACTTTTAGATTTTGTTCAGCTATTCAGTGTGTACCCAACGGTTACTCCAGCCTTAGATGTCACAACTGATAGTGCGTCGGCATATAGGCTACATAAGATTGAGAAGAAAATTACAGAAGAGAGGTGGCATGGTAGTACCAATGTTTGTTGAATACATGTAAAATGCTCATATAGTTTGCTTAACATTTGTTAACTAACAGAACAATAAAACATTTTCTATTTTTGTTGAACAGGAAAAGAAAAAAGAACTGCAATTAGAGTTTGAAGAGACGGAAAGGCGGTTACGTATGAAATCCGTAGGAAACATTAGGTGAGTACAAGAAGCTAATGTATGCTAATAGATATTTTTAAAACTTGAAATGAGCCTAGTTTTTTGTGCAACATTATTCAACATTTTGCGGTTCAATTATAGTGGGTGTATCATGTGCAAATTATTTTCTAGCAAATGTCTTGTTGATAAACTCTTTGAAGTAATGTAGGAAAAGACCGATTGGTATGTAACGTAGACATGACATGACAAGTTGCATACAGGACTAATACACTGGCACACAGCTTTCAGCCGCAGCCTTCATCACACACACACACACACACACACACACACACACACACACACACACACACACACACCCACCTCATGCACATGACTGCCTACTCCCATCTCGGGCCAGAATGCATCACATGGGATGCAAGCAGCATGAAGGGGTGGAGAAGGGGAAGGGATAGTAGTGTACGGCTGGGGGTGGGAGGGGGGAGAACACTGTCTCGTGGAGTGTGCAGGTCCTACAGTATCTTACAGGTGGATACTTCTGTGAAGCGTGTGGGGACAGCGTGTTACCCTAGGTTGAAACCGGGGTAATCATGGGAGCGGAAAATGTTTTGCGAGGACAACTTCCATCTGCACAGATCAGAAAAGCTCGTGGTCGAAGGAAGGATCCAGACGGGTCGCGTAGTGAAGCAGCCATTGAAATAGAGCACGTTAATATTCAGCTGTGTGCTGTGCCACAGGGCACCCATCTGCAACTTGACGTGCCTTCTTCATGATAAATAGCAGTCTCTTTTTCCTGCTTTGTTGATGTTCCTACCTGGAGTTTCCATTATTTTGACTATTGGAAGTTGAGTGTGTCAGTGATAAAATTACTACAGCCTCATTATTGTTACTGCATTATTGACATCATCTGTGATTTCCAGTTGAGCGCACTAATGTATTTGCTTTTGCTTCAGGTTTGTAGGAGAATTGTTTAAGCTCGGTATGCTGACGTCGAATATTATGCATCGCTGTATACAACACCTTCTGAAGCAGAGGGATGAGGAGTCGCTAGAGTGCCTGTGTAAACTGCTAACTACTATAGGAAAGGATGTGGAGAGCAAAAAGCATGTAAGTTCTTAGTAAAAGAGGGGAGTGAATGTGAGTTTTGTGTGGCATGTGCTTTGTGATGTGATTTTTGGTACACTGTCGTGGATACAGTCTACTCGATAGAAGTTCATTAATCATGTTTCGGTTGTTGTAGCTCTTAGTTCTGTTCTAGCTAGGAAAAATTGGAGAGAAATTCTGCTTTATACAAGGGACAGTTTGGTAAGTTCAGTTGCACTCAGACCCATTTCAGCTTACTCTGCTAGCTTCAGGTGGTTTTTATTTTCTTTCTGAAAGTTATTACATGTTAACATCTTGTTTAAGGTAAAATTTCTCTCCAGTAACTTATCAAAGGCATACTTGAGCCCAAATACAAATGGTTAATGCATTTTAAAAACTAAGTAACTTGGTTTTGTGTTGATGCACCTACAATAAACTTACATGGTTTTGTGCAGAAGGCTCTCCTGAAATACAAAAATTCCTTAATATAAAGTTTACCAGTTGGTTGCAATTGCACCAACATATTGCGTGGCACTTTGGTAATGACCCAACAATCCCATTGTAATTCTGCTAGCCAGTGGCAAAATTATAAATTATTGTTGGGAAATTCAATGCATGCCCTATCCTCCAGGTCAGTTAATGTAGCTGGCCAGGATGGAAAGGTATGGGACAAACCAAACCGTTCTATTCTCTGAAAACAGTGATTAGTGCTATTACTGTAATCAGTTTGTTTTAGGCATCTGACCCATTAAATTATAAAATATTTATGGTTCAAATGGTTGCCTCTGGTGTGTAGAAGTTAAAAGTATGTCCGGTACAATTAAAAGTAGGGTTTGTGATAGTGGACCTACTTTCCAGGGAGGGAAGGAAATTACCTAATTGGTAGAAAATAGAAATTTACAGCTTTTCGTATATTCACATGTAATACAACATACAAGCTGTCACACGCTGTGTGCGTACTACACCCATCAAGAAATAGACTGTATTTTAAACTCCCTATATGTGACATTGAAATAAGTGTCTACCGTGAATGTCACACAATGAATGTAGGACTAACATCAGCTCATACTCGGTCCCAGTTGCAAGTTTATCTATTCCTTGGCTTCCTGGAGTAACAAAAAATTGCAGTGTTGAATCTAAATGACTGAATTTACAACTTTGAAAGTCTATTATTACCTAAACTTCCTGTGTTTACAGCCCAACAAAATATTGGAAGGGAAACAGTTAATCATTTCATAAATGTTCATTGTTATGTGATAAAACTTGTGTTGAGCATGTTGTTCTATTATTTCTTTGCTACTTACCAGTTATGATTTTGACCTTCATTGGGTTGTTCCAGCATGCCATGAAGCTAAAAAGACATAATCAACGTTTTGCATCTTCCAGCACTAAGGTCGTTTCACATGCTTAATATCAGATATTTGACACTTCAACTCATTTGTAAACAGTTAGATATTCAAAGGTGTTTTATATGTGGGAAACGGATTCTTTAGAGTTGAGGGTGGATGTCAACTGGGAAATCCGGGAAAAGAGTGGGAATTTCTTCACCCGGGAGAAAAACAGCTACTACTTGGGAAATTTTTTGAATTCTGGGAATATTTTGTTGTTTTAGTTATCAGTTAAATTTTTGTGATTTTGACTGGTACTCTAACAAAGAATATTACTGTATCCCACTACTGGAGGATAATACTGCAGCAATAAAACATAAACAATAGAAAAAAAGTTAGTCGCAAAGAAATGCACCTTCTACAGCAGCACACACAAGTGTCCGTCAACAGCAAAATGTGTCAAGGTGTTAGGATGAAGAGACTATGCAATACTTAGTAACAACAAACTGCTTTTGATGAGCATGACGTCACAAATCCTTACATTAGATTAGTTCGAGCAGTTGCCAGAGGGCTCAAGCACATGTGAAATCAGTTGCACGTGCCTAATTATGCCTTTGAATATGGTTTACGAAAATCTGATCACCTGAGGAGTATCCTCTGATGTCCTATTTTTTTATTATGTAATAGATGTTGTAGTGCTCTATACACACGAAATACGGCTTCCTACGCCATTGTAGCTGCACAGTCACAGTAACACCTGTTTCTTGGTGCTCTGTGGCAACTACTGAAATGAACCTAACATGTCTCGGGGAAATATTGTGAATGGTGGTTTCAAAAGAGTTATGTTCAAAATAAATTTCCCTTTACACAAGATGAATTAAGTCGTGTGAGAATGTGAACTGTTTTTTAAATCACAGATTGTTTGACTCTTGCTTAAAATGTAACACTTTGAGTACCAGCCGTTTAGAATAATTTCGAGCCCAGAATTTTAAATTTTAGTAGTACAGTTGTGTAATGTATTGTAAAGTGTAACACACGCAGAAAAGACCCATATTACATGTGAAAGCTTAGCTTCTCTCGTAGTTTATTACTCTTGGAGATCAATGTTACTTGTGAAAGTGGAGCTTTTCTTGTAGCTACATTACATATATTAATGTAAACCATAAACTTTTCCTATTTGTATGCTCACGCTACTTACGTGATGTTGCTGTTGGCTGACATGTTTCTTATACTCTCTGCTATCATCGGCTTGTGAGGTCATGCGAAATGAGCTATGATCAGCATACAAAAGAGCATCGCAATCTCAATTCCAGTGTTCCGCAAAACGAACGTTTCTCAGTCAAATATTTTTTCAAATGCAAGAATAAGTAAAAGTCAATGAATGCCAAGTCCCTTTGATTCCTATTTCAAACCTTTTTCTGTTTGTGAAAGTATCTTGTGACTAGTTGGCTGTGGCAGTGTTACAGTGACTAAATAGGTCACACAAACTTGCTGTATGTTGCTTTCTCAGACAGAAGCAGTTGTGTGCTCTTGTATTCTGTAGCTTAAGTAAGAGACAGTAGTGTCCTTAAGAGTTACATGATAGGTGATACAGTTACCTGTACAGTTTTACAGTGAATATTTAACCCTCTGGACACACAAATGTGAAACTGCAAAGCTGTTTCTTCTTTTCTAGGATCTGTCAAATTACTTTGAAGAGATGAAGGTGCTTTCAAAGCAGCGCGGCCAGATCTCTTCGCGTGTGAGGTTCATGCTCCAGGACGTTATAGAGTTGCGTGACAACAAATGGGTTCCTCGGCGGGACGACTCCGCACCGAAAACGATCGACCAGATTCAGCGCGAAGCTGAGCGGGAGTCGATGATGGAAATGCAAATGCCATCTGGAGGTGGTGGTGGTAGTCGCGGGGGCGGTGGCGGTCGTGACGACAGAGGTGGTGACAGGAGAAAACGTAAGTTGCGTGTACTGTACGATTTCTTTACTGAAGTTTTTATGTGTAGGATAGGACTGCAAAATGGTTGTTGTGTCTTGGGCAAATGCATGGCTTTGATGGTGATTTACAGAAATAAAATGGTTAAATGTGCAAGAGCTTTCAGCTGAGCGCTCCTTTGCATTTTAAAGTGTTGGCAACTACCTGACATAGAAGACGAACACACTGTTGAAGGGTTGTATTTATTTGACTACATGATCTGGCCACAAGCTCAAAAAATTTTCATCTGTAATTCTGCCTCTTTGGTCTGATACACTACAGGAGTGACATGTCAACATAACCCTCACGTACTAAAAATATTAGAAATTAAATTTGAGTTGTCTTATTAGACATACGTAGAGACCAAACAATGCGAAAAACAAGCTACGTACATTGATTGAACGAACACACACATGTGAAACCACTGCACATTTAATATTGTCAACATTTGGTGGTAAGGCGAAATGCGGTTCATTTCAGCAATTTATAAATGTAAGGCTACTTCTGTAGCACAGTTCGTCTGCTACTGTGAGGTTCGTTCACAAGTGCTACTGTGTACGCCGTACCTTGAGGTGTCATGTATTGGTAGATGCTTTGCTTCTGTTGTGTTTTTACAATTGGGACAACAGTTCTACATTTTGTTGCTAATGGTTCTGATGAAGTACTTTGATGTCCAGGGCTGTGATCAGTCTGGAAAACTGTTTCTTCTAGCATACTATCACCAGATTGATACTAAAAGATATCTGCTGATATCATACCTTCACTGTCATTACTCAATTTTTCTTTCACGCCCATTTCCTCCTATAAATTAACGAAAGTTTATTGCACAGTCATCCAGTGTCTATGAAGGATCAACAATAGATGACTGGCATGTTGCCATCTGCATTGAAACTATCATCCCTGCCATTTTCAGAACGATCTTTACTCATTCTCTGAAATAATGCAAGACAGCTCTGGCGTTTTCATTCAAAAGTAATTAGTTTTCAGCTAACACATCATTTCCCCTTTCACTGCTGCTGTCACTCTGGGTCGGCATCAGTAGTAGTACTTTGCAAAAGGCATAACTGAATTTCCTCCTCCTTTATTCTGCAGGAGTACGTTGTGTGAAACTAAAAAAAAGACTACCTGTCACAGCTGCTCATGATGATGTGAGATGTGCAGTGGTTTCAGAAGGAACCACCACAATAATTATGTGAACAAATACAATAAGCTTAATTATTATTGCAACATACAAAGTATGAATTTTAATAGGACAGTTTTCTGTATTTAATTCCTGTGGAAAACATGCTTTACAGAGACAAATTCAATCACAGTTTGAAAAAAAGAAAACTGTGCACGGCCTGCAAAAATGGCTGCTATCTTTGCTGTTCTGGCTGCCAATATTTGAAACGTGTAGTAGTTCAAGCTGCAGCTGGTAAATAGCAGCACCTACTGGAGACATAAAGGGTGGCTGCGGATATATCTACTATATATACACAACACAAAATGAGAAAATTCTAGGTTGTTTTAAATGGAACCACATTGTCCAAAAGGGTCTGCATTGCTGAGGATCAATATCAATATCCATGTTCAGATTAGATATCTTGACATTATTGAATGAGTTTATGTTAAATTTAAATGTTGTACATTCTCACTCAGTGGAAAAGTTTTTTTGATAAAGATGCATTGGAACAGGTGGTGGTGGCGGCCCTAGCGAAGATGGGTGGCAGTCAGTCCAAAGGAAGAACCTTGACACCAGCAAGTTGCGGATCAAACCGGTGAGTACTGCTGCTGAATGTACAGGATAATTGAGAATTGTGAACTACACTTAGATGTCCAATTCTTCTTGTCAGGTAAGATTTTGTAAACGTACTTAACTGAAGGACCAGGTAGTATTAGTCTTACTGCAATTTTGTGGTAGTGGGTGTGGTGTTTGTTAATTTTGTAGTGACACAAACCATTGCCGCACTTTTTGAATTTCGTAAGAACATTTGTATACCTGTTAATCTGTGACTGCTGAAAGTGGGAATAACTTCAGAAGGAATTGACAGTGGTTCCTGTGTGTGTGTGTGTGTGTGTGTGTGTGTGTGAGAGAGAGATGGGGGAAGGGGTGGTGGGGGGAGGGCTTACATTAAGCATAGTGTGATTTGTTCTGCCAAATATAGTTGCTTTTGCATAAATTTAGGTTGATATGAACTCGATATTAGAAAGTGATAATTGTCGAAATTATTGGCAGTGGTCCACTATTTGGTTGTGCCAACAATGTCACATTTTGTTTTGTAGGATATTTCTTTTATTAGACTTTCACTGTTGGTACTTACTTCAGTCTATGCAGCACACTTTAAGAATAGAAAACTGGTAGGTGGTTGTGGACAGCATAAATTCCGGTTTAAGGGAAATGTAAAACATACAAGGAATTACAGATCCTATGGTTTGTTATAAAATGTGTTCAAGAAATGCAAACGTACATTGAAAGCATTTATAACCGTAGAGTGAGTTTCTGAAAATGTTGGCTGGAATAGACTCATTCTAAAACTGTGGCTATGAAACAGAAGCAGTGGTTGTAAAGGGCTGTGGCCTGTTCTGACGTTAGTCTTGGCCCTGAACAATCACTAATGGAAAAAAGACAAATTTGGAAAGGTGGTTACAGTTCGTGGAGAGGAAATAAAAATATTGAGGTTCATTAGTGACGACGTAATTCTGTCTCATATGACAGAAGAGCAGTTGAATAGGATGGCTAGTGTCTTGAAAAGAGGTTGTGATGCGAATGTCAATAAAACGATGATAGTGCAGTGAGACAAATTATATTTGACAGTGGTGACTGGTTAGGTTAAGAACAAATGGAATGATGTAGAGAGGATATAAAGCGCAGATTGGCAGTAGCAAGAAAAACATTCCTGCGGGAAAAAAAAATTCGTTAACGTTGAATAGAAACTTGTTACAAAGTCATTGTCTGGAATGGCACCTGACATAAAACGAAGTGTGGGCGATCAGCAGTCCAGGCAAGAGGAGAACAGAAGCTTCCAAAATGAGGTGCTACGGGATAATACGGAAGATTGTATGGGTAGATCAATAACCATTGTGGTATTAAAATGAATTGTGTGGTGAAATGAATTTGTGGCCCAGCTTCACTTAAAAGAACGAACCTTTTAACAGGACACATGAGTCCTTTTTGTACTAGAGAGAAGTGTAAAAATAGTAGAGAGAGAACAAGGGTAGAGTACAGTAAGCAGATTGTAGGCTGTAGAAACAGAGGCTTGCACTGGCCTAACTACTATGCTGACCTTCCTGAAACCAGTCTTTGGACTGATAACGACAGCCACATACACAACATAAATAATAGATGTTCATGAAATATAAAAAGCCTCTCTGTGTGACTGCAAAGGATATGGTGTCACATTTATTGTGCAGTTCAGTTCGGTACATATTCGGCTCTCATGCGGTTTTTCAGTGTCTGAGAACAGGTTATAATTTAACTTGACCAGAAAAGCTTGCAAGATCAAAATATCACAGCTTTAAACAAGCTTATCAAACATGCAGAGCAAAATACTGTAAAGGCTTTATACCCTAAGTGCAGCCCCAAAATCTTCATTCATAGTTATAGTTAAGCTTCTAAATGTTCTTGAAAGATGGATGTTGTTGTGGTCTTCAGTCCTGAGACTGGTTTGATGCAGCTCTCCATGCTACTCTATCCTGTGCAAGCTTGATCATCTCCCAATACCCACTGCAATCTACATCCTTCTGAATCTGTTTAGTGTATTCATCTCTTGGTCTCCCTCACCGATTATTACCCTCCACGCTGCCCTCCAATACTAAATTGGTGATCCCTTGATGCCTCAGAACATGTCCTACCAACCGATCCCGTCTTCTGGTCAAGTTGTGCCACAAACTTCTCTTGTCCCCAATCCTATTCAATACTTCCTCATTAGTTATGTGATCTACCCATCTAATCTTCAGCATTCTTCTGTAGCACCACATTTCGAAAGCTTCTATTCTCTTCTTGTCCAAACTAGTTATCGTCCATGTTTCACTTCCGTACATGGCTACACTCCATACAAATACTGTCAGAAATGACTTCCTGACACTTAAATCTACACTCGATGTTAACAAATTTCTCTCCTTCAGAAACGCTTTCCTTGCCATTGCCAGTCTACATTTTATATCCTCTCTACTTCGACCATCATCAGTTATTTTGCTCCCCAAATAGCAAAACTCCTTTACTACTTTAAGTGTCTCATTTCCTAATCTAATTTCCTCAGCATCGCCCGACTTAATTCGACTACATTCCATTATCCTTGTTTTGCTTTTGTTGATGTTCATCTTATATCCTCCTTTCAAGACACTGTCCATTCCATTCAACTGCTCTTCCAAGTCCTTTGCTGTCTCTGATAGAATTAGTGTCATCGGCGAACCTCAAAGTTTTTATTTCTTCTCCATGGATTTTAATACCTACTCCGAATTTTTCTTTTGTTTCCTTTACTGCTTGCTCAATATACAGATTGAACAACATTGGGGAGAGGCTACAACCCTGTCTTACTCCGTTCCCAACCACTGCTTCCCTTTCATGTCCCTCGACTCTTATAACTGCCATCTAGTTTCTGTACAAATTGTAAATAGCCTTTCGCTCCCTGTATTTTACCCCTGCCACCTTTAGAATTTGAAAGATATAGGCAGAAATAATATACTTTTACTGGACAGTATGTAAATAAGGGACAAATTCTAATTGCAGTCTGACCTGATGAATGTATCGCTGGGTGGAAGCAACCAGTTTGCTGCCTGGACACAAGGGGCAGGTGGCAACTCCGACTCAGACCGCAGCTCGGCGTTCCCCCAGACGAGCAACACGTTTGCCGCGCTGCAGGATGTTGACGACAAGAAGAGCGGTGTCATGTTCAGGTGGGTGTCACTTATTGTTGTGCGCTGCTGCTTTCTCGTATTCATTCTGTAAACCTTTTAAGCTGTTAATATGTGTGACGACTGACAGTAGTGTGTTATATAGGAAATTGGCCTGTGGAAGGCGCTTTCATCCCTAAATCCAAAACTGTAGAGGGGCTGTCCCCAGTGCGCACAGATCAGCAAAGGATATACCACATAGCTCTGCAAAGAGGATTTTTCTGTATTTCAGTTGTTTACATTTAATGCTGTGCCAGAGATAACACAGGATGCTCCCCCAGAACAACCCAACCCAACTCAACTCAGCACACTTTCTGCCACAAGTAAGGGCAAAGTCGCACAACTTTGTTACAGACTTTGATTGCAGTGTGTTCTCTAAAAAGTTTTTGAAGCGATAAGGAACTGATACATGAATTCAATAGTGATCCCAGTTTTAATGTGGACTACTGTGACTTTCAGAACTACCCCCTTCAGTCAAGGTGCTTTTACAAGCGCCAACTGTGACATTTGCCCTCCATGTTTCATTACCCAGCTTAAATTTAATATGCTGTATTTTATTTTTTGAAAATTGATTAAATGTGGAACATGTATTTCAATTGACCCTACAGATTTTTTAATGGGCATTCTTGCAGATGATTCTGCGTGTTATAGTTAACTAACTTCCCTGCAATTTCTGTGTATAATACGTTGGCTCGGTTTCTTAATTTGCGACGCCACTAGCATGTCCAGTTACATCTTACATTTGCACAAATGAAGTAGATGCAGAGAACTTGTTACTACTGATAATTTTGTCTTTATCTAGTGGTTTATTTAGAAGTAAGCTGTTCTGGTTCCTAACGAGTAATGTTTACTCCTTATCTTAAAGTGCAATTTCCTCAGATAAAACAAAATATAAAATTTGTGTGGCATTTTGATTTTGGTAGATGAGTGTATGTTCACCTTTGTCTGGTAGTCATTCTTCCTGTTTCCTTAAATAGATTGAGATAGTCAGTCATTTGTATGTTCATAGGTTTGACATGTTGTGGGTGTGATGAATGTAAATGTCTCCTTGGTTCTTGTGAATAAATAATATATACTGTAGATACAGGGCTTGAGGTACTGCGTCTACCCACTTCTACATTTTGCTTTGTGAAGAAAATTGAATCAGTGTCATTGCCCTTAGGTTTTGTATTGTTAAATTCTGTTTGATAACTTTGTATTTTATGCGCAGAATGTAATGTAACGTTGTACACTTTAATGAACTTCCCAATGTTGTGGAAATAGAAAGGAAAAAGCAGCTGCTAATTATTTTGGTTTGTTATGCAGTCGGCCGTATGGAAAACAGCCTCCTCCGAGCAACACGGAACGTGAGAAGGCCATGAACTCTTTGCGTAATTTTGTCTGTAAGTAGTTGAACTTGCATGTGTTGATTCATATGTTTATTCATTTTACACATAACTGAATATTTGCACAGTAAAATTATTGTCTGAAAATTGATTAGATATTAAAGCTTTATGCTCAGAGTTTGTTACTTACGAATAAGTTGTCGACTAGTATTTTTCTGTGGATGCAAACCTGTGGACCTGTTTCAGCTAACACCTGTGTGTAATAATAATTACTAAACTGAATGGACATTCAAAGGGTTGTGGTAATCCAACCACGCACTTTCTGTACAAGTGAGCATCATTATGCAGTTTAGGCTTGAGTGGATTACGGAATGGGATATGCTAGTTGTTAGAAGATCAAAGAAATCAGCCAGGCACTTCACTTCATAATAATTTTAAAATTGTATTTCACACCCAATATGTAGATAGAGGAGGAGAAATAATTGATGCGGTGCGCAGACCAAATAAAGCCAAATGTTAAGATAGAAAATTTACCTCAGAAAGAGGGAGAAGCACTTTGCTGTGTCACAGACAAGTGTCAAACTTTTAGGCATTAAAGTTGCGGAAATTGGTGCTTCAGGGAGAATGACAATAGTGGAACTGATGGAAGATTTTGGAGGCCCGTGAGTTGAAAGTTAACTCGGAAATAATATAGGTGGGGATGAACAGTTTTGTCGGTTAAAAAAAAAAAAAAAAAAAAAAAAAAAAAAAAAAAAAAAAAAAAAAAAAAAAAAAGGAATTAAGTTTTCGTCCTTTCAATTCAGGAATCGATAAGTCACGATCAGTGGTTCGCATAATCTGATTGGAGGTGCAGTTGCCTGATACTTCTAAGCACAGTTCATATCGTGCAGTGTGATGCAGAATTAGCACTTGGCAGAAGATAGAAACAGTTGAAGGCACAGTTCATATCGTGCAGTGTGATGCAGAATTAGCACTTGGCAGAAGATAGAAACAGTTGAAGCTGTGTAACTGGTTGTCAGTGATGCAAGACTGATGTTTTCCTCTATCGCATGCCAGGTACGACAGGGTGTGCTGGTCAACGCAGCTCGTATTGTACGATACACAAGGAGTGAAATTTAAAGTCTTCCGATTTGTCTGAGAAAAAAAAAGTAGATTTCCTAGTCAAAAATTTACTTTTCGCATAAAAATAAAACTACTGTTCTCGGATTTGCACGTGTTCTTTGCGTTGTGGTCTTTCTCGTTAAAAAAAATCTGCGTGTTATAGCACCAAATCACAGGTGGTTTCCATTCGTTATTGCCAATAGTTCTGTGATACTTCAGTGTAAAGTACAATTCCATGCATATTTTAGTGTTTGTAGTGCCACCGAGGAGGACATGTCTGGGTTTTCCTTGTTATTGTCTTCTTCCATTTCTATATACCGCACGTGATTAGTTTTCTCTTGTAACTTCTTCTTTTTCGAACAAGCGCAGTAGTACTGGGCGGATTTCCCCCAGCAGCCAAAGCAACTTTCTTTCACATCCAATTAAACTTTCAAATAGTATGTGATGTTAAGCTGTGAAGTGGCCTGGTATATCATAACTTGAGGTTGTCATTTAGTAGATTTTTAAAGTCTGAGGCGATTAACAAATATGGTTATGTTATAGTATAAAAAATCTGCCTGTTGGAACAATACATGATTACACGTGGAATCTGATTAGACAGTATTGTGTGCAAATGGGCACCAGTATGCAGAGCAGCTTGGAGTTTGATCTCTTAACTGCTAAGAAACGGTGCAACAGTAATTAGTATGTGCAGTGGTAGCCTCTTATGCTTGTGTGTATTGAGTCACTGTTTACTGACAATCTTAGTGGTAACTAGTGGAATACTCAACTCATCCTTTACCTTTTTATAATTGTCATGATTGTAGTGTGCTAAATGTGCAGAACAAGTTTGTATATTTGATATGCCACTGATTATAGCATGATACAGGTTGTAATATGTGCATTTTTCAGTTCTACATTAAAAAATAAATACTGCTTTAGATTTTACATAAAACATCACTGGTTGTTTTTACGGTGGTGGTGGTTGGTGGTTTTGGGTTAGTGCACAGGTCCGAGCAAACACATTTAAAGCCGTTTTTGTCCCGAAATTCACCTAGTGTGTTTTGAATCTGCCAGATTGAGGGGCCCATATAAGCAATTTTTACTCCATGCTGTAAAATGAAAAATTTCATTTAATGTAATTTATACACTCTCAGAATTGCATGTTTGTACTGTCAGAAAAACACATTGAGAGTTCAGGGAGCGGGATTTTTATAGAAATGTTAAAATAACTTTATAACCCTTACAATATCACCTTAAAATAAGCATTTTGAGGGTTTTGAAATGCTGTTCCTGTTGGGGAGAGGTGTTTCCAGTCTCACCTCTTGCCAGAGTGGATAGTGTGGATTTTGAAATACATTAAATAGTCTTTAAGACAACACCAAAAGGAATGCAGGAATTATTTATTTGAACAAATATTCACACTCGTGTCCTCTCCTTTATTATAGTGTCAATATTGGATCAGTCCTTATTGTCAGTGTTCCTCCAATTATAGTCAGACTGTTTTGTTGATAGCTTAACAGCATCTGACAACATGTGGGATTTGTTTTCGTACGATTTGTTTTCACTTGAGATCGTTTGATATCTGGTTGAGTTTTGACGTCCTTTACTTTATACATCAGTTCTAGATGATTGTTCCTCTTGAGCTTCCACTTTGACCATGTAGAATTTCAAATTGTGTTAAACAAGATTCTTGAAACAGTTGCTTCCTTCTCCCAGTTGAATAGTTGCAATCTTATCTGAAAGTGTTTGAAGCAGCGTCATTTCTCTTAGTCGAGATAGTCAGTAATACCTTTTCATACAGAAGCAATAAAAACTGTGTTCTGTTTTCTCATTGTTGCTTGCTTCATTACAAGGTCTTTCCCTGCTTTAACTTTTCTCCTAATTCTGAACAAACACTGGTTCTAGGACCCCCAAACCCTATATCGTCATTGATACAAAAACTGTACAAAGGAAACACTCTTTGGTCTTCAATTTAGATTAGACAGTTTCATCGTACACTTGCCATACCTTCTTAATATAAAGTTTAGGTGGTAAGTACAACCTACTCACATGTTTCCTACTTCCACAGCAGTGATGTTCTGTGATAGTAGACATTTTTATGTTGCTTACTGGTGAGGTGTGTTACTGTAACTTCCTTTGTCGCCTCCCCTAGTTTCCCTTGCTCCATCGCCACTAGCAGCATGTGATCATCTTAGAACACCTATTTAACTACAAATTATCAAGAAATGTTGACCTACACACTGACAATACATCCACATTTGCCTGTCATAAATGGTGGAGGTAGGTTTCTTTTAATTCTGGTCGTGACGCAGTACAGTGATTTTGAAGTTAGCCTGACTGATCGTGTTTTATGAAGCATGTAGGGCTCAGTTAAACTAGAAAATATTAGGTGTGTTTTTTAAGTAAGTACCGTTTTGAAATTAAAAAGAGACTTGCTAAGATCTCAATTTTATTTTTACGTTAAAGCCTGTACTTTAATCTACTTTATTTTTTATAATTTCCGTCAATATTGCGGCACTTGTCATGACGTTGTACCAGTTTTTGAATTCCCTCCTCATAGAAGTCTGCCGCCTGACTTATTAACCACTGCCTCACCACTGTCTTGTCTTCGTCATCTTAGTCGCTGACCGCCCAGGTGTTTCTTCAAGTGCAGGAACAGATGGTAGTCGGTGGGAGCAAGATCAGGGCTGTACAGAAGATGATTTCTAGTTTCCCATTGAAAAGATGTGATGAGCTCTTTAGTTTGATTTCCCACATGTGGGCAGGCATTGTCTTGAAGCAAAACGATGCCCTCGCTCAGCTTGCCATGTCTTTTGTTCTGAATTGAACGGCGCAGATTGTACAATGTCTTACAGTAAGCTGCTGCATTGATTGTCTCATTACGAGGCAGAAATTCCACAAGCACACTCCTTTTCTGTTCCAAAAAGCAGTGCATATGATTTTCCGGGCAGAAATTATTTGCTTAAACTTCGTTTTTCTGGGTGAATCTGAATGCCGCCAGTCCGTGGACTGTTGCTTTGATTCTGGTGTGACGTAAGCCCCCAGTGTTCCATCGCCCGTAACAATTTGGCTTCACAAATCATCACCGCCGTTGTGGTACCGCTCAAGTAAAGTCAATGCACTATCTAAACATTTGGTTTTGTGCCCATCCGTCAACTGCACAGATCTCACGCTGAATATGGATTGCTTTTTAGGCCTGTAACACTAAGGAATCATATAACAGCCCATACTTCAGTTGGCGGGACTCACGATTATCGGAGGCATCTTAAACACTCGGTACAAAATGCAATCGAGGAAGACTCGGACTGTAATAGCGTCAGTGCGTAGACAACAGACGTAGGTACCCATTGCCCGTGCGCAGAACGCCGGCCGCAGTGCTGTGGCCGTGGTGTGGCAGAACGGTACTTAATAAAAAACACTCCTCGTATCTGCCATTGCGTGCTGAATACTTGCGTGTCTTTTGTTATGTTTCCATTTGGGATGAATGGGTGGACATGTAGCAAAAAATATGAAAATGAATTTTATTGATAAAATAGGAAAGTTTGTGACAGCAGTTGAAGCAGTCAGTGGAACAATATTATGCCTACCCAGTGTACAAAACTTCCCTTGGCATATCTGTAAAGTCGTTCCGACTTCCTCGACCTTGTCTCGCCCTCGCCATGGATTGGCTTTAGCAGTGGAAAAGCTTCACCTCTCATATCTGACTCAATTATTCCCCTGAAATAGCACTCTGTAAATGTTTTCATACTGCGCTACAGCTATAATGATGTGATATGGCCAACTTCAGATTTTCTGACTCCTTGATACCAGTGAACATTTTCAAGATTTGGTATTTTTGTTAGTAAAATCCAAAGTATTTCACATATGTAAGGCAACGTAAATTACGGTTGTGTTTCACGACTGTTAACTTCCTCAATCAAAAAGCACTCCAGTATAATACTAAGGACCTACACAACTGCCATTTTCAGCTGCCGAGAAAGAGGAACGCCAGGCCCGAACGGCGAGCAGCAGGACACCTTCTCGATCGTCGTCACGCGAAGGTAGCTCGGCGAGGCAGACTCCCGCTCCGTCATCTTCACAGAGCCGCGACGATCTGGCTGCTGTGGTGCAACCTGTGGCTTCCGGTTCTTCCGCCATCTCGGACCAAGATACCCGCAAAAACTTGCCGCATCTGAATCCGGACCAAGTTGCCAAGAAGATTCAGTTTATCTTGGAGGAATTTGTGACCAACAACAACTTCCAAGTAATTACATATTAAGTATTCTTTACAGTATTTGAAACAAAGCACCTTTGTCATATAGAGATAACACTAAGGTAACTAGTTTGTTAAATTTAGAATGTGAGACCTCCAAACTAATAAGAAATGTTTAGTGTGTGTTGTCGAAGCAGTTTAATACAATTAATGGTTACCTGTGCTATGGAAATTGAGGTCTGTTTCACTTGCAGGAGAGTGCGCTGTGTGTATCGGAGACATTCCCACCTTCCAACATGGGTAACTTCGTCGTAGAAACGATGAACATCTTACTGGAGCGGTCGGCGACCGTCCGGAGCGGTGTTGGAAAGCTGATGGGCCACCTCATGAAGGAGGGCATCCTCACTACGGAACAGTTCCTAGAAGGGTGAGTTGTCACGCTCCCAGCAGAAGTAATTTGATACTAGTAGCAGATGACTACAGTGACGTAGTTGATCCAACAAAATTAAATATAGGACAGATTGGCTAATTTGTATCCACAGATGTGAAAGGCAGGGCAGTCAAAGTTTTAACTTACTGTGTTGGTGACATGTTTCCAAAAATAGTTCGTTCCTAGTGTGATTCTTTGCACAGGGCTTTGTCAGTGACACACTGTTTTTGGTCTGTGAAGGAAACTGTGCCCAAATGAGTTATTTCGTGAAGAAATAGAGGGCATGCTCTATCTCGTTAATAAATCTAAGTTAGTTGGCATCCATTCTGTAACTTAGCACTGAAACGATTTACACTCCACTATTGCTGTGGAAGAAATGTTGAAGGTGCAATTGTGTGAGCCATATTGCTGGTAATGTGTGGTTGCAACACAGGGCGATTTTCTTGTGTGGCTGTGCAATACTCCTGATAAGGTAGTCTGTTGCAGATAGCTGCCAGGGTGTTTAATATTCTACACCTGGTGTAGATCGTACCTTGTGTGGTTGGGCAATCTCTGTCTTTCTGTGTAAATACTTACTTTCTCTCAGCCTGGCTTCCTCCTCCTGAAGCTAACAGCCCTGCAATGCTGAGTCACGTAGTCTGAGCGGTGAGATTGGGTGGGAGGGGGGGTGTTCGCTTGTACTGATCACAAGACAACCAAAACTCAGTATAGCATTCACAAGTTACGGGAAGAAAGCTTTTCAAAGAATCTCACTTAAAAGTGATATGAATTCTGCATTGTGACGACCTGCATTTTTGTCATTTCTAATACTGCTGAAACAATTTTTTCATCCATTGTAAAGTGGCAGGTCGATATCAGTATGCCTTCATTTCTGTTGCCTGTTTACATGTCAGTTGTAACACAAAAAATTACATTCTGTAAGGGCTTTCTCTAATTTATTTTTGTCTCCTCGTATAGTTTTGCATCAGTGAACATTTGACGTTGGTTTTATCTGGCAACTCGTATCTGCTGTCTAAGTCTAAGGCATGAACAAATTTTTTCAAACCTCAATGGTGAGAAGATCTATACATCACTATATCACTAGCAGGCATATGTGCACAAGGAGAATAAAGCTCCTTTTTTTTGTTCTGTTGAAATAATGTTTTATAGAGCTTATCAATCTTACGGTTGCACCTCCTACACTTGTACTAGCTCAAAAGTTGATCACTCACCTTTGTTCTATTTCTTTTCTATAGTTCTTCACCATACTTTCTGTTTAAATGGTTTCGTAAATTGGTTGTATTCCCAGAATGTAGATATTCAATTCAGATGGTACACTTCACGAATTATTACCCCCCACTTTCTTGAGAGTTCCACACAGATGATTATTGATCTTCACAATTCGTTTTCAAAACAATAACAAAGAACTCTATTTATGCACTTTGACATAAACAATCTACCAGGTGCGATATTTCCGCAGCCAACAGAGGAGCGAGTGAAAAGTAGTGATTGTTTAATGTCTGCATCATTCAAAACTCTTCGTGACAACTGTGCTCTTAGTCTTACTGGTGACGACGGTGATTAGACAGTCGAGGCACTGTGGTTGTGTGAACAACAACAATCCTGTTACGTTGGGTTCAGATAACGAAGTGACTGACGAGGAACCCTTTGTTGGCACACGGTCACTTACGGTATGATGATACCGGACAACAGCTTAAGAAATACCTACAGGATCAGGAGTTTCCGCAAAAAACATTCCTGGGCATTCACCATCAGCTCTTGGCAAGAAGAGACTAGTTTTGCAATGGTGAGAGCTGATGGCATGTAAATACAGCTGTGTATTTTAGTGAGTGTTTCCAGCCACCATACAAATAAAAAACTGTACACTCGACAGGTTATGATTTTGCTATATTCAATTTTGTGGGAACTGGTGCATCCTTTGAAGGGACAAGCTCTGGTAATTGGACATAGCAGCCAACAGTGAACATCATTTGTACTACTGCAAAAGCAGATGCGACATAATGGATTGCACTGATGTTTCATATTTTTAAATCACCTTATATGTAAACAAGCACAATTGAAGACACTTGTAAGTACAATGAAGACTCAAGAACAGAAAAGAACAATTGAGGGTGTGTTCAATTAACACCAACAACTACTACGAGAATGATAAAAATCATATTTATTTTAAAATGTATAACAGTACAGTCACAGAAGCTCAACAAATGATTAAAATGTCATTTTTCCTGTAATAACTGCTTTGTATAAAAACAGCCTTATTTACATTGTTTTCCTTGTTACTAGTAAGTATGCCCACACATTTGAAGATGGCAGTCTGCATAATGCACATTCATGAATCCGTGTTGTTAAAGTATGTAATTTTTACCATAAGGATATGATTGGTATGAGGTACCCAAGACTGAGTGTTGGCTGTCATCACTGGAAGAAAAATAATTTCCTCTCACATGTCCCCTCCTCCACAGTGGCCACTCTATTAATATATGTTTATAAACAGCATATAGTGGCTAAGGTGCCATCATATTTGATGTTGATTGAATAACTCTATGCAATCTACTTTCCCTCTGGTCTTCACATGCCGTGGAGGTAACAGGATCTGACAATTTTTCGGCTGCCAGTTAAAGAAGAATGGCATTATGAACAATATGACTATTGATAGTTAAACCAGACTATCGATACTGACGATAGAGCTTATGCCATCAATTAATCGATAGTTTGCCGATGTTTAAGTAGCAGTAAACTGCACTCACGTCCAGTAACTTGCTTTCGCAATATACTGGCCTGTATAACTACTAATGGCCCAGAAATAAGTTTCTATCAACATTGTCATGCACCAGTGGCCAGCATTATTGCGGAAAATGTGGTTGACATTGCCACAGTATATTGTCAAAAACATCAAATTTGCATGGTCTGTGTAAGCCTACTGTAGATGGCATAAAAGTTTCCTCGGTGTGTTACCACGTCATATTGTATAAAACTACCCCTGGGGAAAACAAATGTTTCGGCCACGATTGCAGCGGCATTCTTGTGTGTCTACTGGAGATGCAGGAGGAGGCCGCTGCAACTGTGGAAGAAACGTTGGTTTCCCCAGCAATAGTTCTATACAATGACGCAGCACCGTATCCAGAAAACTTTTATTGACTTATACTGAAGATGCTGTGAAATTTTCCACAAAATAAAATACTTCCTACATTATTGTTCAGAAAAAATACTGGTGTAAACTGCACTAGCAAAGTAAGTTGATGAGGTTCACTTCCACATGATGACATAATGTATCTCCATATTTAACTGTGATGGAATAAGCTCAACAGGGCTGATGGAAGTGACACCTACATTCACTAGTAAATTTCAATGTGCATGTTCAAACTGTGAGATTTTCATTAAATTTTTTAATTACAGGTTCAAAGAGATTGCGGAAGTTGCTGATGACTTGGCCATAGATGTGCCGAAAGTGTGGCTGTACTTGGCTGAAATCCTTGGTGAGTCTGTAGGATTATTCTCTCTCTCTCTCTCTCTCTCTCTCTCTCTCTCTCTCTCTCTCTCTCTCTAACCTGCTAGCATAGTATCTTCATACCATCACAGCTGCTAAGAGATTATTTTTTTATTGTGGTTTTGGAACCTAATATCGTTATTTTCCCACTCTGGATTCTCTCTCTTTCTGGTCGTGGTAGGAATAAATCTCATCTCAGTTGCCTGAATTCTGCTAATGCCATTACTTGTGGTAGATTGTTCTCAATCCGTATACAAAAATTGACGTATAATAGGTTTAATGGATAATTGTCTTCAATTTTAGTGGTACTTTCATGTTTCATATTCAGTCTCCAGCTATTAAATGGAAGTTTCTTGCCTGACCTCTTAAATGATTACTTAGTCTATAGATCCAGCACTGGAGATACTACAAAGATATCGACATCAGTCATCTTTAGCTCAGTTTCAGCATTCCCCATTGGTTGCCTATACTTTCCATGGTCATAACCTCACTTTTCTCCTGGCTGAAAGACCATAGACTTCTGTAGCTCTACCCCAGGTGTGTTCGTTCTTGAAAGTCTTAAAGACAAGTCATCAGTAAACGTTGATGCCATATTCGGACCTCTGATGGTTCGGTGTACTTTTCTCTGGCTTTAATTTATTAGAGTAATAAAAAGAAGACAAAAACTCCACCTTACTCTACCCCGGCCTTACGTCAAAGCTGTAATTCATCAGGGTGTTTCATTGTGCTATGGATGTTTCCCTACAGATTCTTGATCCTGTGTACCATGTCATCCTATATTTCAATTTTCCTCAGCATTTGCCACACCTTACTTGTGTTCAGAAATGATGTCTTTATAAGCAGAAAGGCTAACCCTAGATTTAAGTTGTATTCCAATTATTTTTCTATAAATTGGCAGAGAGCAGAAACAATTTTTGATTCACGCTTCCTGATCCGTATTCTACCAGTGATGAATCCGATATTACACTCAAACGATTTTTTTGTAAAGTTTGTGTGTCAGGTGGTACAATGTAGGGGCCTAGGTGTCAGTCTTGCATGTGGGTGCACTCTTAGCTTGTAAAATAATTTTTCTGAAAGCTAGCATGTTTTCATTGTCTTAGTATGTGGATTTCAACTACTTGCCCTTTACTCCTAAATTAGCACATACTTTCATAAAGTTTACGTGCTTCAGATGTGAAAGTCATGCCTTCAGTGTTCCAGTTCGATCACTTTTCTCGGCTATCTGGATTATGATGCCCGTATCCAATCACTAGTTAGTGTGTCGTCTTTCCGTACGTCTCGAGTCTGTCGATTCATTGTTTACCAGCAACTGCCCTGGTAAACATCTGTTGTGAGACTTGACAAAATCCTTTCCATCTGGGTGTAGTTGGGCTTATTCACAAGCCAACAGGACATGGTACCAATAGCATACCCTCCAGTACTAGCAGTGATACTTAAAAATTTCTTGTGAATCCTTTTGTCAAAAAATGTTACTTGCTATTGTGCGAACCATCGTGTTGCATACTGCAATTCTCTCCCCTCTTCCTCCATCTGCCTGCCACCCCCTTTTCCTGCCATGAGCACAAAGTACTGCCCACCTAAGCTGATAGTTTTTGAGGCTTTGTCTGATGCAGAACCACCAACCCTATCTTAACATGGTTGTTGCTCTGAATTCTAACTCCATTGCAAGTACTATTTTGCGTGATACAGAGTTATTGTTACACTTACCTTGCCAAGTAAAACCTAGGTTGTGCAATAGAATGACATTGTGATTTGTTACAGTTCCAATGCTTTCTACTGAAGCACTAACCTTTTCGGATTTGAAAACTGCCGCCACGGGACTGCACAAGTTGGTCGTCGAAATCCTTCGTCTTCTCGTGAAAGAAAAGGTGAGAATGATGAACGGTTGACCTAGCACATCAATGTGGATGTTAATTTTGCAGCAGCAAAATAAGTATATCCAGTGTGTAATATGAACATTTGGATGATAAATGTAATTTATATCACTGTATTATTTTCCCCCTATGAATCGATAGGTATTGAATTTTTTTTTATTTTTTCTTTCTTTTTGATTGTCTTTTGTTTTTTGACTAAGATAAAAATATTTGTTCCAGGGTCCTGGCTGGGTAAGGCAGAGGTGGGACATAGCTGGAATGAGTTGGAAAGATTTTGCTCCTGCCGACAGTATAGACCGAATTGTGAAAGAAAATGTAAGTCTGTTTTACCTGTCTGAAACATTCGTAAAACTCTGGGAAAACCTGCTTAGTGCTATTAATAAGATGGGTAGTTAATGTAGAAAAAATTGTCAATAAATTACAGGGTACCAATGTTGCACATTTGTAGGTCCCTTATTTTTAGAGGGAAGAGACTTCAAAGGTACCTTTTCTTCGTGGTACTGATGGTGTATAGGGACTAAATTTTTTATTCTGTAAATGATTTAGTGCATTTAAGTTAACCTGTACTTCTACATTGTGTGACAGTATTTATAATCTGTATTTAACCTGATAGTCTTTCTACTAGATATACACAAATTCTAAGGATAGACTTTTGTTTTTTCGAGAACAAGATTTCGGTCTCTGAGAATGGATGCAACTGAAATTTGAGCCTAGCTTGACTTAAACTGTAGTTTTCTGAACTGTTAGTTCATGCCCTTAACAATTTCTTTGAGAGGTGCTGAAAGTTCCTTGCCTACTTAAGTCACTACTGCTAAAGCAAAGTTAAGATTTGTTGAAGAGGTGACACTACCACATGATGACATAATTCTTCTCCATACTTAACTGTGACGGTCTTAGCTCAACAGGACTGATGGTAGTGTCATCTATTTTCTGATGTGAATTCCAGTTTGTGTGTACGAATTAAGTTTGTCGCACTGCGGTTCAAGAATCTAGAAATCGTCAGTTTCAGAATAAAAAATAGTGTAACTCCATTTTTTACTTTGGAACTGGGGACAATTGTGAAAACAGGTTTTTAAGTTTCTGTGCTCTCAGAGGTTTTATTGCTATCTCTGTTGTATTGTGTGTACTTTGAAATCCCCTAATAGTCCTCACTGAATTAGTATTAAAACAGTTACTGGAAAGTTAGCCTTTTGGTTTGCATTGTCATACATGTCATTACAAGCACGAGTCAAGATGTAATTCGGTTTGCAGAAGCTGGAGTTCACAGTGGGCCCCGCAGGCGAAGTGGCGCCGTTGACGCCGGAGATGATCCACACGAAGCTGCTGCAGATGTTGCGGCCGGAGCAAGGAGCGCCTGCCACCACTGACGAAGTCACGAAGTGGATTTCTGTAAGTCCAGCTTTTTTGTGGTGTACTTAGTCTTAAAGTAGTTTGCATTTGAGAGCAAACAGTTTTGTCCGCTCCTGCCAGCAGTACACCACCGGTAGCAGATGGCACTGTCTACTCCCCGTGTTCCCTCCGCACAAAGTGTTAGGCAGTGAAAGTACTGGACGGAGGACATCGGCTTTCTTCTACACCACTCCCTTCTAACATGTGGAAACACCTCGTATAGCAAAAGGACTCCCATGAAGATAATTATAGGCATTACAGATTAATGCTGACTGTTATTCTAAGAATAAAAAGTATGAACCGTACCTTCCCTCCATACACTATTTTTTTTTTTTTTCTTTTTAAAAAAATGAGGTTTTTCAGCAGCTGCAGACTTCAAATTTAGGAGTTAAATATTGATAAAATTATAACAAACGCCATCTTTCTATATATCACACAGTGCAATACATAACTTTGGAGATACAATGTTACAACTTCAAAGCTATTGCTGACATTGGGAGAGCACTCAGCTACACTGGTGTTAGTTAAAAGCTTAATATCGCGTACTTCCTGCCTCACGAGGATAGAGTGTGTCAGAGGTGGGATTAGTTTTTTGAAGCTATATACGGTTTTGTGTGTTGCCCATCTGCAGAAAATGAGTTAAATTGTGTTCTTATGTCATCAAAAGCAAAATACAATTAATTGAATAATAGGTGGGTCTTCGCAAATCACAAGCAGTGCAACACATTTATTGCTAATAATTTTTAAAGCACGTAGTTCCCTTGAAGACCAAATGTCACAAAAATTGCCCAACTATACTGTAATTATCTGTATTGTTCAGGAATGATGCAGGAAGAAATTGAGAATCAGCTGGATAGCCCTTGGTACAACTGTATGCTAGTTTCCACACCAAACAAACATCCTAATCTTGGAAAACACAACCTACTTACTGTTTCTGTCGGTCGTGTAGATTTTCTCACACTTGCAAATTGTCAAAGGACTCTTGCACAACGGTTGATACTGCAGCTCTCTCTTTCCTCTGTACAGAAGGATTTTATTTAGTATATAAGTTCCTTAAAAAGGTCCAGAATTTCTTGCGTTACCACCTCAGGTTTGAAAACCCCATTCATCATCGTACAATGACTTATGCTACACAGGAGGGAGTAATAAGTTATGTAAATGTCATATTAATATTCTGACAATGACAAAAATATATTAAAGGAGTCCATACAAAACATTTATGTTCCATGTGAATGATTATTTTTCAGACAACGCATCAGGATATGGAAGAAATTGCCAAATCATTTATCACTATTGTCAGTGGCCTAGAAACTTCGTTTCAGTTAGTTGGGTTGAATTTGTACATATGTAAAACTCAAATGTAATTTGGAACCAGTTGGCAAAACTTTACTCATTACCACCAAGATACAAATGATGACTGTCAAATTTTCATGACTAGGTTAAAATTTGAGGTGGCACACACAGAGATTAGATATTCAGCCGATTAAGTGGCTTTTAATTTCCAATGCAAAGATTAATTGCTTTGAATACATTATTAGGTATGCTGGCACAACTCGGGTAAGTGTGGATACAGAAGATATGGAAAAAATTCATGTGTGCATTGTAAATCAGAACAAACGGACTTTAAAAACATCCATGTATTGCCTCTCCCATATGTACATGTTTATATTACTTTCGTTACCATCACTTGAAACTAAAAGTGCACATTGTACAGTTGTGCACCTTAGGGTTGAATGTGAAGCTTTGAAAGTAGTTATGGTGCATTGCCTTGAAATTGAGGAACAGAGATGCCTTACGTACCGTAATAATCATTTTAGTCACCCAACCAGTCAGTTGACTGAAATACTGTTTTCTTGTTTGATGGAGTAAAAATGTTAATTTAGTAAATATGCAGAATAAGACAAATGTGGAAAAGTGTGAGCTCAAGAGGGAACAGAACACCCATGTTGGGTATTAACTCTTTTAGTGCCTTTCATAATTCCTTTTGCATTTCGATTCCACAGGCAAATGTAGGAGACCGGGCTAAGACACCAGAATTCATCCGTGTGCTGACGACAGCTGTGTGCGAGAGTGCGTATCAGGGTAAGTGTAAGTGTGACAAATAAGATCATTAATTTTTGCTGTTTAATACATAGTAAGTAGTAATGTTCTTGCTGTTTAATACATAGTAAGTTGCACAAGTTGGTGTTTTGATGTTTTGAGTAACAATCAGGATTCCTCAGGACATATTGTAGTCCTGAAGTTTCCTGAGAGAAACCATAGTGCCGTCATAGGTGTGCAGTGTAAACTTGTCGGAGATAGTAAAATTTGGGTTGGGAGAAACTTTTAGTGGTCCATGAAAGATAACTTGTAGGTGACATAGCTAACTTGGAACTGCAAAGTGCAACTGGCAGTAGGTGGAAACATCAGTTGTCTGTAGAGGTATGCCAACAATGAAGCCAGGCATTGCCTTACAAATGTTTACAAAATCACTACACGATTAAAGATGATGTGCAAAGCAGCTGCACACACCACATTGCAACTGTTAGGGATCTCCTTCTGGAGACTCTACTATAGGGACATCGACAAATTTTAGTTTCACTAGCTAGGCATTCTAATACCTTCGTGGGTGGCAGTTGTTACTTACCTTGACCAAAATGCTCCAGATCATATATTGTTGTGGAAGCAAGTGACATCTTTGGAATTTTGTAGCGAACTGCAGTATTTTCTGAGTAACGTATGGCCAGGAATTGTTACCCTGTAACGTGTCTGTTGGGGTTTCTAGTTGCGCTGTACATAACTTATTTTCTGTAAGTGGGACATGAAAGTGTGAAGCCACAGTTGTGACAACCACAGTGCTAGTGGCTTCGTAGGCGTGACTGTTGACATTGCTAGACGGCTTCTGTTCAAGAAATGAGTTTCGTATACAATGCTGCGAAGCACGAGACAGATTTGAACTGCACTATTAGTGTGATCGTTGTTGAATCGCATGTTGATATTAGGCATGTGAATGTGCTCACCTTGAAATAAAGTGGGGATGGCCCATAGTTGACAAGGAAGCTGGATGATGTACAAACACGAAATACTACAAACAGCATCTATAACATAGATAGACAATTTTGATAAATGTCATTTGTTGGAAGAAGTTTCTTCCACACTACGAATGGTGAACAAACAGATTTTTGAGCAGTGCTTCCAGGTACGAAAAAGCACTGACTGGCAGTGTTGTTCGGAGTGAGAATGCCGTCAGCATCTGTGATACTTCATAAAACACATCTATTAACTGCAATGACTTTCACCTAAATGGATTACAGGAGTGTGCCATTAGATGCCCAAATGTGTGTTTTGTGTTACTTAGGAATAACACAATTTCGTCTTGTTCAAAAACATAAGTTTATTGAAAATCTACACATTAATGCTTAACAATAATAATAAACACTTCTGTTGTGGCAAATAGCATAAAATAGTCTGCATCTCGTAAGACAGATATAATTAAATGTAATTCAGATTATTAAATAAAACTGTTCACAACACAAAACTTAACTTTTTCAAGATTTGTCAGAGAAAAGTCGCACTCCCACTTGTATTCCACATATGTGGCTGCTTTCTTCCCTTTCCTCTTCTCATTACACAGAAACATGCACCAGTGAGCAGGTTTACGTGTGAAAATGACATTTGCAGTCGTTTTCTTGTATTCCGTTAGTTGTCTGTTTCTTACTGGACTGTGAAAAGGAAGTTTGAATTTTGTCACCTCCACTTAGGTACTATCAGTACCAAAAGATCACATTTATCTTGCCCACTTTTGTCATTTACACAAGCTGTGTGTGGATACAGTGGTCCGAAGAGAATGTAATGTTGATGATGGAATAATATAGATATCGTGTGCTTTTGGGTCATCCAACTACACAAGTGCTGGAGCAAAAACAGATTGCTAGAAAACTGTTAGTTTATTAGCTTATTAGCAGGTGTGGGCTAGAAGGGTCAAAATTGTCATGTCCCCGTCAAAAGGTTGATCGGTGTGCGGTACTATTACAGGCTCTCGACCCAACTGTAGAGGACAAAAATCGGGAGATTTTCCGAACTACTCGGTTACTCGATGTCGAGTCAGTCTTCAGAGTTTTGACGCCAAAATAGGAATTGTCGTTAATGTAGATCGTGTTACGTTTTTTTTTGTTTTGCAGCCGTGGGCTCCAAAAAGTTCGAAGAGGCACTGTTCTCGAAGCACGCGACACTGCTCCAGAAGTACATAGACACTAATGAGGAGCTGGAGCTGCACTGCTTGTACGCTGTCCAAGAGCTGAACCACCGCCTCGAGCAGCCCAGTGGTAAGTAGACGTATCAGCCACACCGCACGTAAGTGACAGTCTGTCTTGTTTACTCATCTGCACTCAGTTCTTTCTGCCTTTGTGCCTTGCCTAATTTTTCAGCAGTGACTTACTGTAGGATGTGCTCAGTGTTACATAATTGGGTCGTTCTGTGTGATTTAGACTTTGATGATACAGAATTTCTGATTACCCATTATTTTGATAGGTACTCTAAAGTCTTTGAACATTCCTTCAGTTATTAATTTTTAAACTTTCCAAAATCTGCGAGCTGTCTCATTTTGATACTACAGAATGGCCATCTCAAATCTACCTGAAAATGAACCCATTGATTTCTGTACCATTTTATTCCATTTTTATAAGCTTAAAAAACATAAGCTACATGACAGTGTTCCTGAAAATAGTAACTTTTCACTAGACAACGTGTTTCAAATTAAAATTTTAAAATAGACATTCTGTATTGAAAAGTCATTCACATTTTTTGTCTGTGTTGGCCAGTTTTCATGATGGTTTTCCAATGGGAATATATTCAGAATGTATTATACTGCAGTTTGCTTAACAAACTGGACGGCAGCTGTACATTTTCAAAATTATGTAAAATGCATTAAATAATTGGTACTTCACAAATAAACTTGATTTATTGCTTTGGTGGCATTTATTTAAAGGTGCCTTTAAGTCCTGCACTCCAGGCAGTGGATTACTTTTGATCATAGCACATTTCAAACTGTAACTAAATGAAGGAATTTTCGCAAGACTGTTGGGAAACAGTTGATCGCTGTTAGGAGACACCATGTTCAAGTTTTTGAAGGAATTGAGAAGAGGAGGGTACATGATGCTATTATTGACACAGCATAAAGTGATTTCCTCTGTTTGTGTTAGGAGTTATCTACTGCTTATGCCTTGCTACTTACACATTTAGTTTTCCAATTGATGTCTCAAAGAAAACTGTCATGAATCTTAATGCATAGTACTGAAGATGGTTGTCTATGATTGAGGAACATAATTAGTGATGGCTGATTTTTATTAGATGGAGGAAAACAATTTTTCCTCTACAGCCTTTAAGTAATGCATATACCTCCAGGGGGCTCACAGTTGTTTCAAGAGTTTGTGTGTGGTGCACATTGGGCCTCAAGCTATTGCAGCCAATTGTTCCTTTCCTGGCTGCATTTCCTTCGCCTTGCTGTCCTTCCCTCCCTATCCTCGCTCCTTCCCCGTTGCCATCTCCTTCCCCTCTCTCAGCATTCTGATTTATGTCGACCTTGCTGTCCACCTGGTTTCTGTATTGGTTGCAGTTTTGTTCCTTTTCCCTGTTCTTTCATTCTACTTCTTCAGGTCCCCACTTGAGGTTTGACCTCCACTTCAAAATAGCTACATCTACATCCATACTCCGCAAGCCACCCGACTGTGTGTGGCGGAGGGTACCTTGAGTACCTCTATCGGTTTTCCCTTCTATTCCAGTCTCGCATTGTTCGTGGAAAGAAGGATTGTCGGTATGCTTCTGTGTGGGCTCTAATCTCCCTGATTTTATCCTCGCGGTCTCTTCGCGAGATATACGTAGGAGGGAGCAATATACTGCTTGACTCTTTGGTGAAGGTATGTTCTCGAAACTTCAACAAAAGCCCGTATCGAGCTACTGAGCATATCTCCTGCAGAGTCTTCGACTGGAGTTTATCTATCATTTCCGTAACGCTTTCGCGATTACTAAATGATCCTGTAATGAAGCGCACTGCTCTCCGTTGTATCTTCTCTATCTCTTCTATCAACCCTATCTGGTATGGATCCCACACTGCTGAGCAGTATTCAAGCAGTGGACGAACAAGCGTACTGTAACCTACTTCCTTTGTTTTCGGATTGCATTTCCTTAGGATTCTTCCAGTGAATCTGTCTTACATCTGCTTTACCGACGATCAGCTTGATATGATCCTTCCATTTTAAATTACTCCTAATGCGTACTCCCAGATAATTTATGGAATTAACTGCTTCCAGTTGCTGACCTATTTTGTAGCTAAATGATAAGGGATCTTCCTTTCTATGTATTCGCAGCACATTACACTTGTCTACATTGAGATTCAGTTGCCATTCCCTGCACCCTGCGTCAATTCGCTGCAGATCCTCCTGCATTTCAGTAAAATTTTCCATTGTTACAACCTCTGGATCGACCACAGCATCATCCGCAAAAAGCCTCAGTGAACTTGCGATGTCATCCACAAGGTCATTTATGTATATTGTGAATAGCAACGGTCCTACGACACTCCCCTGCGGCACACCTGAAAGAAGTCTTACTTTGGAAGACTTCTCTCCATTGAGAATGACATGCTGTGTTCTGTTATCTAGGAACTCTTCAATCCAATCACACAATTGGTCTGATAGTCCATATGCTCTTACTTTGTTCATTAAACGACTGTGGGGAACTGTATCGAACGCCTTGCGGAAGTCAAGAAACACTGCATCTACCTGTGAACCCACGACTATGGCCCTCTGAGTCTCGTGGACGAATAGCGTGTGCTGGGTTTCACACGATCGTCTTTTTCGAAACCCATGCTGATTCCTACAGAGTAGATTTCTAGTCTCCAGAAAAATCATTATACTCTAACATAATACGTGTTCCAAAATTCTACAACTGATCGATGTTAGAGATATAGTTCTATAGTTCTGCACATCTGTTCTACGTCCCTTCTTCAAAACGGAGGTGACCTGTGCCCTTTTCCAATCCTTTGGAACGCTACTCTCTTCTAGAGACCTTCGGTACACCGCTGCAAGACGGGGGGGCAAGTTCCTTCGCGTACTCTGTGTAAAATCGAACTGGTATCCCATCAGGTCCAGCGGCCTTTCCTCCTTTGAGCGATTTTAATTGTTTCTCTATCCCTCTGTCGTCCGTTTCGATATCTACCATTTTGTCATCTGTGCGACAATCTAGAGAAGGAACTACAGTGCAGTCTTCCTCTGTGAAACAGCTTTGGAATAAGACATTTAGTATTTCGGCCTTTAGTCTGTCATCCTATGTTTTAGTACCATTTTGGTCACAGAGTGTCTGGACATTTTGTTTTGATCCACCTACCGCTTTGACATAAGACTAAAATTTCTTAGGATTTTCTGCCAAGTCAGCACATAGAACTTTACTTTCGAATTCATGGAACGCCTCTCGCATAGCCCTCCTCACACTACATTTCTCTTCAGGTAATTTTTGTTTGTCTGCAAGGCTTTGGCTATGTTTATGTTTGCTGTGAAGTTCCCTTTGCTTCCGCAGCAGTTTTCTAACTCGGTTGTTGTACCACGGTGGCTCTTTTCCATCTCTTATGATCGTGCTTGGCACATACTCATCTAACGCATATTGTACAATGGTTTTGAACTTTGTCCACTGATCCTCAACACTATCTATACTTGAGACAAAACTTTTGTGTTGAGCCGTCAGGTACTCTGTAATCTGCTTTTTGTCACTTTTGCTAAACAGAAAAATCTTCCTACCTTTTTTAATATTTCTATTTATGGCTGAAATCGTCGATGCAGTAACCGCTTTATGATCACTGATTCCCTGTTCTGCGTTAACTGTTTCAAATTGTTCGGATCTGTTTGTCACCAGATGGTCTAATATGTTATCGCCACGAGTAGGTTCTCTGTTTAACTGCTCAAGGTAGTTTTCAGATAAAGCACTTAAGAAAACTTCACTGGATTCTTTGTCCCTCCGACCCGTTATGAACGTTTGAGACTCTGTCTATATCCGGCAAATTAAAATCTGCACCCAGAACTATAACATGGTGGGGAAATCTACTCGAAATATTTTCCAAATTATCCTTAAAGTGCTCAGCCACAACAGCTGCTGAGCCAGTGGGGCTATAGAGACATCCAATTACCATGTCTGAGCCTGCTTTAACCGTGACCTTCACCCAAATTATTTCACATTTCGGATCTCCGTCAATTTCCTTCGATACTATTGCACTTCTTATCGCTATAAACACGCCTCCCCCTTCACTGTCCAGCCTGTCTCTGCGGTATACACTCCAATCTGAGTTTAGGATTTCATTACTGTTTACGTCTGGTTTCAGCCAACTTTGTGTCCCTAGTACAATACGGGCATTGTGACCATTTATTAGTGAGAGCAGTTCTGGGACCTTTCTATAGACGCTCCTGCAGTTTACTAATAGCGCATTAATATTGTTATTCCCTGTTGCATTTTGCCTACTCCTACCTTGCCGCGTCTCGGGAGGCGTCTTGTCGGGCCTAGGGAGGGAATTCTTTAACCTAAAATACCCACGTGTGCACTCCACACGTACTCTGCTACCCTTGTAGCCACTTCCGGCGTGTAGTGCACGCCTGACGTATTCAGGGGGACCCTACATTTCGCCACCCGATAGCGGAGGTCGACAAATTTGCACCCCAGATCTCCGCAGAATCGTCAGGACCTCTGGGTCAAGCCTTCTACTCGGCTCCAAACCAGAGGACCGCGATCGGTTCTGGGAACGATACCACAAATAGTTAGCTCAGATTCCACCCCGTGAGCGAGGCTTTCCATCTTCACCAACTCCACCAACCGCCTGTACAAACTGAGGATGACCTCTGAACCCAGACGGCAGGAGTCATTGGTGCCGACATGAGCAACAATTTGCAGTCGGGTGCACCCAGTGCTCTCTATCGCCGCCAGCAAGGCCTCCTACACGTCTCGGATGAGACCCCCCGGCAAGCAGACAGACTGAACACTGGCCTTCTTCCCCGACCTTTCTGCTATTTCCCCAAGGGGCTCCATCACCCGCCTAACGTTGGAGCTCGTGTGCCTGCTTGGACCTTGCCAAAGGAGCGGTCACATGTTCACTCACAGGCAGAGCGGGTGATGCCACACGGCCAGCCTCCACATTGACCCTCTGCCTCGTGGGCCGCGAACGCCGCTGAACCCGCCACTCCTGTTGGGGAGAGGGTGGCCCAACTGCACCCAGAGTTTGGGTAGATACTTCCCACTGACACCAACCTATCAGAACTCCGGAGATGGGAACTTGCCCTTCAGTATATCCTCTCTTCCCGTTACCCACCAGGCCTCAACCTCTGCTAATATAAAGTTGTCGCCGCTCATACCTCACCTGCCATTCAATAGCATCTTAGCCTCTGTACTTCCGTTTTGACTGACATCTCTACCCAAACTCTTTACCATTACATGTGTCTGCTTGTGTCTGTATATGTGTGGATATAATAGAGGGAAACATTCCACGTGGGAAAAATATATCTAAAAACAAAGATGATGTGACTTACCCAACGAAAGCTCTGGCAGGTCGATAGACACACACACAAACAGAAACATACACACAAAATTCAAGGTTTCGCAACCAACGGTTGCTTCATCAGGAAAGAGGGAAAGACGAAAGGATGTGGGTTTTAAGGGAGAGGGTAAGTCTTTCCGCTCCCGGAACTGGAATGACTCCTTATCCTCTCCCTTAAAACCCAAATCCTTTCATCTTTCCCTCTCCTTCCCTCTTTTCTGATGAAGCGACTTTGGGTCGCAAAAGCTCGAAATTTGTGTTTGTTATTGTTATTGTTTCTATCAACATACCAACGCTTTCGTTTGTTAAGTTACAGAACCTTTTCAGATATATTATCATAAAAATAGATGTTTTTGATATTAAATATTTTATAATTGAATATAGTCTCTGCTAAATTGGCAAACGTGACATCGTTACATCTTGCAGGCAAAAAACAGGAGTTGTGCGAATGATAAAACAGCTATTAACTATGAATCGGCAGTTAAAATGTGGGACAGTTGTGCTCTAATGACTTGGTGTTCACTGCACAGGAATACGAAACCTGTTGCTTTAGTTTGAATGGAGTGAGTAAGAGAATGCCATGCTTTCATAATGGTTACGACTGACACCTGCCTCTGAAACGAAACACTAAAATTGATTTGATTTGTAGTTGGCAGTTAGGTTTTTCCTGTGCTAGTGTATTATGTCAAATTAGAAATTTAAATAATATTGTCCCCTCCCCTAGATTGCCTCAATCATTCTTCCTCTCTTTGTCTGTAACGAATTATTACAACTTTTCCAAGTTGCAGTGACACTGAAATTATTCAGTCAGTTTTGAATACATCTGATTATTTTTTATTTAGCAGAACATTTGTTGTGAAATATTTCCCTGTGAACTGTGATGAAATAATTTATTCATTCACTTTGTAGCTTTTATCTGATAGAATAAAATAGTTTGATCTGCCACCCTTGACAAATAATTTTCTTTACATTACATTACAGAGTTGGCTTGTAACAAACGGATGATAAATTATTTTTATTTCTTACACTAAATAACAAAATGTTTTGACAGTAACGCTTTCTGTAAGTTAGAAGGTAGTATTGTGATACATGGTGAACGGCTTCCTTAAGTGATACGTATGTTATCACAGCTCTTGTAAATTTCAGAAGAAATAAACATTTCATTTTAACAAAACCATTGTTACAAAAACTGGAAAATGTAGATATTGACCTGTTACTGTTCGGGCTGTTAACACAACATTTGTAGCACTTCAGTTGTCGGTGTTCGGTAAACCTCCAGCCTCTATTTTAAAAGTGAGGTCATGTTTCTGTAGTTAGGACTAATATTAGTAGCTAACAGTAGTAGCTGAGACTACCTTGACAATACCTGTGTAGAGAATAAAACAGCCAAAATGTTTTCATTGCCACGATTAAATAGAATAAACTTATGCAGCTGCACAGTGTACTTATATCAGTGCAGCAAATCGTTTTGTTCAAATGTTACTGGTTAATTTATTGTTCACAAGTAGAGTAACATGTTGCGCACTTCGAAGTCTGCAGAATGTGTGCAAAGGCTGGAAAGAATATTAAAGTAACTCGAGTGGCAGGGAACGACCACAAACTGGTGGGAACCGTTCCTCATACCATTCTCTCGCAATGTTGCCTTTCTTGTAGTACTGTGCATAGCTTTCTTGAGTGTGTCCACATGCCACATTTACTGCAGTCTGTCCCATTTTTTCATTAGAGAAAACTTCAGTGTTATGCTGGGCAGAAAGAAAGTTGGGCAATACAATTTTGATTAACAGTAAGTTGTTACCAGGCCTTTAGAATCCTGGGAGTGATCTGACCCGGTTAAGTTGAGGCCTTGGAGCATGCCCAAAGTGTTGCGCATCACACTCTGTATCATGTTTTACTCGTTGTGCTGTTGTGTATCTTTCTAAAATTGACAGTTAGCGAATGCAGTTCTCTTACTATTTCCGCTCTGTTACGTAATTGGTCAATATCTCTCTTGCAGTAGATATGCTTTTATATTTTAGTGTTACAGATACACTTTGTTATATATACACCCATGTCTTTTAATGGGTTCCAGCCATCTGCTGAAACTTTATGGTGACAGCCTAATTTCCTTCTCTCTCCTAGTCATATTTATAATCTGTTCGCAGGTCTGCTGCGAGACTTATTCCAGGCGCTCTGGGACTACGGCTGTGTGGCAAACGAGACGTTCCTGAGATGGGAGCAGAGCAAAGATCCAGCATTCCTGCAGGGCAAAGGCGTCGCACTGAAATCTCTGACGGCATTCTTTACCGCACTGCGGGAGGCCGACGACGACTCGAGCGAAGAGTGTGCCTCGGGCCAGTGATGAACGGGGGAGGTCTCTCTTCTGTCACGGAGATTTCGACTCGGCACTGGGAACGAGAGAGTAGAGCACGGAACTTCGTCGAACGGCCTCTGTATTCCTTGCCTCCTAAGGAGGTCGTGACGTTTGGACTTGGGGATATGAAAATTTATATATACATATTATTATTATATATAAATACTTGACTATAAATACTGCAGAGACTGTATAAAATTAAATAAATTAAAAGTTTTCCTGTAAAATGCAACACGGAGCAAAAGATGTTAATATTTTGAGGGTAACGTTTTTGGGTGCGGTTACAGAATCGGGGCGTGGGAAAGCAGTTGACCTGTCAGTATGGGGTCCCGAACTGAAGTGGTGTCGTTTCTTTTCCACTGACTCCAGCCAGATGGCATGCTTTAGGAGTATATAAAATATATGAAAGATATCGCAAATCTGTGTTGTGAAATGTTGTTATATTGATTCTTACGGCATTGTTAATAACTTCCCTTCTTTTCTCAGTTTCTTTTCAGTTTTAAATTAAATTTGAATAGGTTTCGAAATGCAGCTCGTCTGATCTAGGTCATTTTTTCCTTTCTCTGCACTCCATATGAAATGGCCCATTTTAAAGCTAGAGAAATTTGATGTGGATACATTTAGGTAACACGTTTATTTTTCTGAGAGACCGTTTCGTAAATTTCTGTTGCGTGCACATGCCTGTCGGTGCTGCGTGTACGCGGTGTTAAATCTTGTTTTAATGTTAGGAGCAAGTAAACGTTTTGTGTTTCTGTGATGGGGGAGTGAGAAGATGCTATATTACTAAATGTACACATACTTATTATATATATATTTAAATGAGAGAATGGTAACTGCTGCTATTTGTAATGTAATGTAAGATTGCAAATGCAAAAATATGCTATTTGTGTAACTTGCAAGATGTAAATATTTATATATATATACATATATACATATACACACATTTATCTTTTTTTAAGTATTTAACCTATGTTTTTGTATGCACAAGACCTCCTACCACCTTTCTTCAGTGATTGTGTTTATTTAGTGCTACAGTGGCAACTGCTATTGTAATTCCATAGCAGATTAGAGACCACCTGAATTGCACGTATATGGTGCCGAAGTTAAATGTGGCCGCCCTCTCGGATTAACGTACGACAAAATGAATCCTTCAGGAGACCAAAATCACCTTTGTCGTTTTCAGAACCCCTTGAAAACACTAACAGCTTAGGCTGTCCTGGGAACTGTAGAAACATTAACTCGGCCATCTGGGTCTTTATCGTCACCAGGAACATTCTAGTAATTGTCAAACTTTTGAAAGTATTGTGGATTCATTAATTTCTTACTGTTTGCTGATGAGGGCCATGCCTAAGGGGAGAAGGAACTTAGAGGTGAAAATAGTAATCACTTGAAATATCAAAACATAAACAAGAAACTTCCATGAAGTACAACTAACAGTACTTGATGAATAAACCAAAAGTATCGTACATTGGCTACTGGTTTAAACACCTAAATAGACAAAGTAGTTCAAATGAATTACAGCAGATCACATCTGCAGACAGTGTGGTGCATAAACATGCTGTAGAAGTCCATCCAATGCAATTGTTTGACATTTCCTTTTATTCCTCAAACAGCTATAAAAATGTGTTCCTCAGTCTGCATTCATTCAGTATCATAGTTACCAGATGAATGATTGGTCTTCTCTCCTGTGTCAAGTGAAATTACTTGGCAGTAGATATATATCGCTTAAATGAATTCCTAATAAATAGCAAGAGATCAATGAAAAGCATTTATAAAAACATTCGTTGCAGCAATAGAACTAAACACACTGTTATTGTGTAAGGGAGGACATAATATCAAATTTTGGTGAAGTTTCAGTAATGTGTACATGCCACTTGATTTTTGAGGAGAACTTTGGGAAAAGCTGAACATTTCTTTAAGAAATGTTTACAGCCATAGTTAGTAAGGTAGAGATTTGAATTTTTGTGGTTGCATACAAGAGCTGTATTTAATGGAGAAATATAGTGAAAGACGTAAGGTTGGTCTTTCCCCACATTTTATTTTTAAATTTTGCATCGCGCTTTAATAAAAAGCTGTAACTAAAAACTAATCGTGCAATCAATTGATAATTTCATGGTAAGATCTTAATGAGGGTTATAAGATCACTGAACTAAAATTAAGTTATTTAAAGTTTTATTAATTACAAAGCTTTGAATTTTCCACGATCAAAATTAGGGCCACCAGGTTTGTCTTCTCCCCACATCTAATCCATCAGGCATCTATGTGTAAACCAGTAAGAGAACCATCACCTCTTCTCAGCACGTAATGTCTTGTCATTATTTCCTCCATTGAAATATAAGGCTGCGTCACACACACTTGTTTTTTAATCCTAAAGTTCACAAAATGTCCTCCATATGTGTCTAATCCACATTAAATTATTTATGCTTTCATTCACATTGTTTTTTCCCATGAAAATGCTTTCTCAATAAATTAGGGTTTGCAAGAAACCTAAATGTGGGCTTAATCAGTTTCATAACAGGTTGTGATAGCGAGTGCTTATGTCAATAAGCTTCATTCCATGTGTTGTACTTGATCCAGTCAGTTACCTTGGAAGCACAGCTTGTGCATTGCTGTTTGACTAGCGGATGGTTTGTGGAAATAAATGGCCCATATAGCATGTGTCATAACCTCTGCATTGTTTGTATTTTTCCTAATAAGTGTCCCATAAAATAACAGAAGGGAATAAGTTTCTTTAAGAGTAAGCCTGCCGTTTCTTTCTCAGTTGTTTTATGTTCTCAGGCACTTCACCTTCTTCTTAAGTGACAAAGTGTACCACCAAGCGTCTTCTGCATGTGGCACACATGTGAACTATCCTTTAGTAGTATTTCCTAAGTCTTTGAAAGAAGATTGTCCCATCATCAAGGTATTCAGTATATATAACACTGTACTGGTTGTGTCAGACCTGGAGAAAATCCTCGTAATTGCTGTGGCCTTTCTACCCTCTGCTTTAGCCACTATAAGATTTAGAAGCGGTACATGGTGCAGAAAATGTTTACATTTCCACACATGTTCCTGAGCAAGAGTGGGTGTGTAGGCTTGTTTATACTTAAATTTGCAAATGAGGGAAAGTGTAATTTTGTATAGGTAAATGTACAGGAAGCACTTCCCACCAGACTTACACGAAGTTAGTCGTGTGAATGTTAACACTTGGCATATTTGGAAGGACTAAACAAAACTGTTGACTTAGTTTTTAACATTTCACATATACTGAGGCAACAGTCATGGGATAGCCACAGGTTTTGGAAATCTGGGAATTTCAAACTCGTCAGGGGAATTTCGAAAAAAAAACCTGGTGTAATGTATCCTCCTTTCCTCGGGGTTCTGCCTTGAAAATAGAAAATCTGATTGGTTTTGAATTTTGGTGGAGTAAGTTATGGATAAGGCGGACTTCGTTTTATTGATTGAGATAGTGCTGTAATTTGCCGTGCATGGCAGACCGGGTCAGCAACACTACAAAAAGCGACTGTACGGAAATAGCATAAGAAATTAGTTGCAATTTACCTTATAAGTCTGTTAGAAACGTAGTATTAATTATAATAGTCTCCGTTGCTGTCTTCTTAATTTTCTTGTAGTATGACCTGTTTTCATTGTTCTCCGTCTGTTGAAAATTTCTTAAAGTTGTCACTGTCAGGATTAATTTATAAATTTGGCGATAACCATTTCTAATCACTATTGAAATACCTTCATTTCATAATATAGTTTTAATCACCATTTAAAAGCATATTTAACACAGCGCTGAAAAATACACGTCTTTCGTATGAAGACAAGGGAGAGGGACAGAGTAATCAATTAGTTGTTAAAAACAAACACCTACGAAAAAAAAAACAAAAAAAAAAATTTCTAAAAATCGGTCGCTGGCGCAGCGCTCTTCCGCATGCGTGATCGTAAATCGTATCTTTGTATTGGTGGAGGCGCGGTAGTCGAAGTACCGTTACACTGGAAAACCTCATTTTTGTCTAGATAGGTGAAATGGTTGGTCTACTGAGGTGTCGTGCATTGTTTTTGGCTGGGTGCAGCTGAGAATATGAACTGCTACCCTACTCCCTCATTCTTACTGCTTCTCCCCTTCCTACCACTTCCCTCTGTGCTACCACCACCTCATGCCACTAGCCTAGCAGCTGCCAGCGAGACGAGGAGGTGCGAGGAGTGATTTATTTGTTTGGATTTGATTCTGAGATATTGTACACACAGTGGCTGGAGACAGAAGTCTTGTGTGCACGAGTTGTGTCGGAGTGATTGTGTGAATATGTGTGCACTCTCGTTTTCTGACAAAAGCTATGGCTGAAAATTTAGTTGTGAGAGTGTGATTCTTTTGTGCGTGTCTGTGGCTACGTATCATCATTGTAAGTGATTCTCAGAGTATTTGTACAAGTTATGTTGCATTGTGGTCTCATTTCATTAACATGCTGTGTGTGGCTCACGAATAGCAGGTCACGCGAGTGGATTTCCGCGATGGCCAAAACCGCAGGCCGTTTCTGTGGGTAGCTGTAATGGATTGGGCCTGCCGATCTGAAGCCGTTCGTTTCCCACTGATGTGCAGGCCTTGCCCATTGGATCTAGTCTCGCCGATATTCCCCTCAGACTGGCTGTGTTTGTGTGTGGTGTAATGCAGCAGATTTTCATGGCCTGTCCGTGGACCCAGGACTGTGGTGCTCTACAGCAGACCAGAGGCCACGACCTATAGATTTCAGAAATTGCGACTGTCTCACCGCAAGTATGTTGTACAGTGTGGCATAGCGTTTTAAAGGCTTTTATTTGTTCTAGTACATTTCGGCTCTTCAGAAGTAGTTTAACATGTTAGAAACTATGGGTAAGAAGAAGAAAAAGGAGATAGTTAGTTGGTAGCGGTGTGTAAGCTACGTACTCTGGAAAGAAAAATCACACACCGCCTGTAAAGAGTGGGTAATAACCGACAATAATGAACATAGTAGTACCAATATTTTATTGGTGGTCACGTTCAGAGTTGGTCTACACAGTTCTTCCCCCGCCTTATACACGTCTTTCAAGAGGACTAGTTTTTCTGAGGTTATTTCTGAAATCTGTGGAGGTATTTTAAATCTGTCTTGTGACTCCAAGGAAATGCGTATTTTTGTCACCAAACTTGATTTTATTTCAATAAAATGAAACAAACATACGATTTGGCATTTTTGCTCACATCAGGAAACACCTTCTGCTTAAAAGTTTTTTTTAGATGTTTCTGTGTTTGCACTAGTGTTTCTTGTACCATAGGTGCAAAGACAGATTGTCAACTTACGTCTTAACTTTTCCTTGAGGTCTCAAAACTTGTCAGGGGGAAAAACGCTGAAACCTGTATGGAAATTGGGGAAATATCGAAATTTAACGTGGGACAGCCCTGGATATGTACGTATACAAATGGTGTGTCGTGTACAGAAGATGTAAAAGGACAATGCTTTGGCAAAGCTGCTATTTGTACTCCGGTGATTCACGGGAAGAGTTTCCAATGTGATTGTGAGCACATGACTGTGGTAACATGACATTGGCAACATTTTCACGACTATGGATGACTGTACAGGCAGCGTGACTCAATATTTCAGCTGGGGCATGCAACCAATTGCAGAGTCCATGCCGTGTGGAGTTCGTGCAGTATGTCGGGAGTATCACATGACTTTTTGTCACATCGGTGTAGAGAATTGGGGCTGCGACACTGCCAGTGGCCTGTAAGTTAGGAAAGCCAAATTCATTTACCCAAATGAATACAAACAGTGTGTTTTTATAGAATGAGTTTACCACTACAAAGCAACTTCAGCTATAGTGTGTGACCTTTATAGACAAAAAATTGCCCTGCAACACACACGCTACAGTACAGTTTTCGTGAATGAAAAGTGACTTTGTCTTAAGTACTGTTACTCATTTTAACTTGAAGTCTTGTCCTATTTAAGAAAAAACAGCAGTGCTCCCGTGTGTGTGTGTGTGTGTGTGTGTGTGTGTGTGTGTGTAATATGAAGTGAGTACAAATGGAACATGCTTGTCATGGCAGTGAAGTTTTTGTGGACTTCATTTCTTGTCAAGCTCTCGGTAGATTGCTGAAATTTGTGTAATGTTGCTGCTTTGGAGAAATATCTAAAATGTGGAACTTTGAAATATCCACAAACAGCTTTCTTTAAGAACCAGTTTGCGCCATTGATGATGGTGTGTAGGGTGTATACGACCAGGGAAAAACCTAGGATGTTTTTCATCTCTGAGAAAAATCAAGAAAAACCCAGGAATTTTTTAGAATTCCAGGAATTTTTGTTTTAGTTTACAGTTAAATTTTTGTAATTTTTAACTGGTAAGAATCAATACTCTAACAAAGGATATTGCTGTATCCTGCTACTGAAGAGTAATACTGCAACAATAAAATGTGAACGAGAACAGAAAACAAAAATAAAACATAAATTGCAAAGGAAATGTGCCATATACAACGAAGAAATGCAGTTTTCCCAAGTGTTTGCCAAAAGCAAAATGTGTGAAAGACTTTAGGACTACTAGCAATGCTTCATAACAACAAACTGCCTCCGATGAGTGTGACGTTACAACTGTTTACACTAGATTTGTTTTAGAAGTTACGAGCAGGCTCGTGCGCAGTTGAATGACATATGAGTAGTACCTTCTCCCGTTCCTGTCCACAGAAATGTGTATGTTGGCTGTGTAAGCAGTCTCAGCAAGCAGCTAGGTGCAACCGGAAAAAATTTTTTACTGCTGTGCCCAAGCTGCCAGATTCACGCTTGCACAGCAGGCCTGGGTCTTTGAGGGAGGGGGGGTCGCCAAATTCATATTCGTGAGGAGAAAAAAACTTTGTTTCACAAAGCGCCTAGCATCCGGTGTACGTTGGCCTATCGATTACTCATGGTTTTGATGCGCATGCCTGTTGGTTTTTGAACACACACTGTAAATTGATTTCTGAATGAATCATTAGGTGCGCGGGATAGCCGTGTGGTCTAAGGCGACGTCACTGTTCACGGTGGCTGCCCCCCCCCCCCCCCCTCTCGGTAGTCGGTGTATGTGTTGTCCTTAGCGTAAGTTGAAAGTTAGATTAATTAGTGTATAAGCCTAGTGACCAATGACATCAGCAGTTTGGTCCCAATTGGTGAGCGGAGTAAAGCCAAATGAGTGAACACCAATTGCTGTCTGATTACGTTGTTGATTGGGTTTGCGAATGATCAGTCTTGTTAGAATTACATTAGGGAAATCCATGGATGCAGACTACTAGAGTGGAAATAAATGACTAACAGGTAAGAAAGATTACATATTATCTTCTCGGTGTATCAAGGAAAATGAAATTGTCAGAAAACTTTTGGCCAGGTCGCTACACTGGTAAGGGCCAGTTGTACAGTTCAGTTCCTGTCTAGCAGCTGCTCGATATCTATTCTGGAAGTAGTGCGGAAAATGGTTTGGACGAACATAACAATGCCTATCCGGAGAATAATCAAGGATAACTAAACCGGTGATTCTGGCAGATTTAGTGAAGTTAACCGGCGAATAAGTTTTGACAAAGGCAGTAATAGTTCCAGAATGAGTCGTGACAAGATTGATTGTTAGAACGAGGAAGGAGAAGAAACGGGGACATTACACAAATTGGGGAAGACTGACTATTCCAAATTTATATAAAAATCTCATACTACTACTTTTTGATCTCATGCTCGAAATTGCACCGTTTGAATGAAATGTGAAACTATTTTCCAACATAATGATTTTTGCTTGTAGTAGGCCTAATAGGCATTTTATATTGGTCTTCATGAATTACATTCTGCCGTGTTACAAAAATGACCATTTGTGCCAAAACAGTCTCATTTATTTGGTGTGTGTTACAATTTCTGCAGTGTTAGAAAGGCCTACTTTGTTTCGCATAGCAGACAGTGACAAAATAGACATAATCAGCTCAAGAAACCACACCAGTTTTGGGTACTATTTGTATTAACAGCTTAAGCAGTATTAGACAACGATATTTCGATTTTTCATGTAGCAAAACTTTTGACGAACTTTGATGAGGTAATAGATTGTCACAGAAAGGATGTGTAAAGCTACTGTATTGCTTGTCTCTTGTCTTTACTGGTTTTGTGTATCCTATATTTAATTTTACATCCCCCTAAACAGAATGTCATTAACTAAGAGGCAATAGTGTAAATTTTCTGAAGGGTTCTTGTTCTCCAGATTACAAATAATCCCAACCAGTATTAATTGCAAGGGTTTATGTCAAACTGGACGACTGGAAACAGGAGAGGCACTGTCCTGAATATATTTTGATGGCATCCAGTACAAAATATACACGTTTCAATTCCACGGGGCAAAATAGTGACGGGCAATAGAAGAATACTGTGTGAGGAGGGGTGGCACTGCACACTTAAGACCAAATAATGTCTTACATTTCCTCGGACATGTGTGTTTTATGTATCACTTTCTTCAGAAAGCTGTGCGCTACAAAATGAACATATTCTTGAAAATTCGATTTTTTAAATTTTTGACGTCTTATCTCAAACGCTCGCGGGAGGGGGGGGGGGGGGGCGCAACCTATCTTTGTATTGCCCCGGTTCGGAAATATTATAGATCCGGGGCTGATGCGCAGAGCGGTCTGAGTTATAGTGGGGATGTGTGTAGTCTCCACATGACCCGTGTTAACATTTAGTGATTTTGCTTTTCCTCTTCGTTTGCTGCTCTCACGTCAAATGAAAACAAAATGGATTTCTGTGGCAGAGAGCTATCGAGCAAATTAAAATACATTCACATAATTATGGAAGGCTAATATACGTTATTAGTTATAGATTTTATTTTATTTCCACTTTTCTGACAGCCATGCATTAATAACCTTGTAGAACAACGAAGTAATTTTTGTCGTGTGCTAAATAAATTTGGTTTTTATTAATCTTCTACGCTGAGGCAGTCAATGTGTTTGAAACAGTGTTTAATTCCACACTATTCGCCAATTTCAACTGCTCGCTGCATTTCAAGTGCAAGTTTTCATTTTCTAGCACGTATGGTAATATGCCATAATAAAGACTCAAAAATGAGTTACTGCAGCACTGGTACTCAAAGAAAATTTACATCCTGAAACCCACACTGAAAAGCTTAATATCAGGTCGAGGCCTACTTCATTGGGAATCTGGACATACGAATGTGCTCTTAAAGTATACACTTTAAATGCGCACCTTTTAATATGGTTCACGAAACTCCAATGCTCTTGCAGTAATCTCTGATGCCTTTTTTCTTTTATGACATAATGTAAGATCTTTTAATGTTTTACACGTACGAACATACAGGCTTTCTGCGTCATAGCAGTTGCCAAAGCATGGTGGCGCCTGTTATCTGGCGCTCTGACAGCAACTGAAACGAACCTATTTCTAACAGATCGTGGGGAATGGTGGTTTGAAAAGTTACTTTCAAAGTAAATTTCCTTTTACGCAGGTTTAACTATGTGCGAGAATGTACGATGATTTGAAATGATAATTAAATAGACGCCCTAGCTGCAAACAGGCGTTGATGTACTTCATTGGCTACATGTTGAAAATGTGTGCCCCGACCGGGACTCAAACTTGGGATCTCCTGCTTACATGGCATACTCTCTATCCATCTGAGCCACCAAGGGCACAGAGGATAGGGCGCCTGCAGGGACTTTTCCCTTGCATGCTCCCCGTGAGACCCACTTTCCCAACATGTCCACACTACTACATTTGTAGTGTGCCTAATAGATGTTTGCCCATCATACTCATTACTCGTGGCAGATTAATCTACCAAGTCCCGTACGAGTTCGAGCATAGTGTGTGCGCATTCGCACAGGAAGGTCAATGGCTGGGAAGCCATATTTTAACTATGTGACGGTAGTATCTGTTCCCGAAAGAACAGTTGGCGTAGTTGACCAAGCAGCTCTCACAGGGAGTGTGCAAGGGATAAGTCCCTGCAGGCGCGCACTATCCTCTGTGCCCTCAGTCGCTCAGATGGATAGATCGTCTGCTATGTAAGCAGGAGATCCCGGATTAAGAGTCCTGGTCGGGGCACACATTTTCAGCATGTCCCCAGTGAAGTACATCAATGCCTGTTTGCAGCTACGGTGTCTATAAAATTATCATTTCATTTCTACCAAAGCTGCATGGTCATCTACGGTAACTGTTCTTTCGGGAACAGATACTACTGTCACATTTATTATTATTATTATTATTTATTTTATGGCCTTCATTGGACCACTGTAGTCAAAAATACAAAGTTCTAAACATATAATGTACGATGGATTTCTTAAATCACAGTGTTTGATGACGAGCCATTTAGAAGTATTTCGAGCCCAGATCAGACATGTCGTTACTAAGAGCAAATTGTTGTAGTGCTACGGGGAGCGCTCTCTCCTCTGTGGTAGCTAATTTATTTGTGAAAAACTTTGAGGACTAGTCACTGGACTCTGCTAAAAAATTTTACTGGCACATTTGTGTGATATATCTTAAAGTGTAACACGTGCAAAAAATATAAACATTATATGCGAAAGCTTTGCTTTTCTTGTAGCAACACTATATATATTAATTTTAAACATTAACTTTTCCTGTTTGTGTATCTGTGCTACTTAAGTGATGTTGCTAGTAGCTGACTACATCACGTGCCCTGCTGTCTTAATATCTGCTGCCATCGGCTGGCGAGATCACGTGACATGCGCTGTGACGCTTACAAAAGCGCATCGCAATCTCAATTACAATGGTTCAGAAAGTAACATGCAGTGTTTGGTTGAATTCGAATTTATACTTTTGTAATACGAAAATGTGCAGCGTAAATGTTGCTGCACGTCAAAAATCTTTCCAAAAGTAGTTTTCTTCCCTGAGTTTCCTTTTTTAAAGGGCTGGGAAGTTCTATGCCCGTGTATAAAAACATAACCATCAAAGGATTGACAAGTTTTACAGTTCCAAGGTAAAATATAGTGTCACTTAATAACATGGAAAAAGTGGTTTTTTTCATCCGGGAGAAAGTGTACTTTTATCCGGGAATTTTTTGTCTTTGTCCGCGTATACACCTTGCTGTGAAACAAGCTTCCATAGGAACACAACACAGGCAGCTCAAATAGTAAAACTACTGTCTCAAACATGAGTTCGCATTGGAACGTGCATAGAGTAAATCAATAACTACAGTACTTTCTTAAGATCGTCGTCTTATATGGTATGAAGTTTTAGTATTTTTAATGTGTCTGAAGAGACAATGAACCAATGGAGATAGTGGAGAAGTTTGAAGTCTGTATTCATTATTAAAATTTTGTCAAAGTTAATTTCTTTGTCCTTAGTCCAAACAAAAGCTCGTGCTCCATTTGAATTACTGAGTGGTTTGCTAAAATTGTGCCGAGACAGGCTAGTCAGTACTTACCTCCAGAAGGTTTTGTGAATACTACAGTAAACAGCTTTTAATGTCTGCAGGCAAAAAACTGTTTTATTAACAGAATGGGGAATTGTACCCCTTGAAGGTTATGGCCAGCCCATCTTTATAAATAACTATTAATAAATTTCTGACTTAATTTTCAATTGCAAATTTATGTTCTCCAATCTTAAGTTCATAGTAGCCCCTGCAAAAAACCCATAAGAAACTCTAAAAATTCCCCTCTCTTACATTTATTCCTAATAAGCTTTACCTCTACTCTGCATCTGCACTTCATCCCATTTTGTGCCTATAGATATTTGATGTGGCCGAATGTGCTAAGTGACACAAAAAGCCAGATGATTCGCACTGTGCGGGTGGAGTTGGTGGCTGAGTTAGGGAATATTGTAGGCTGTTGCAGAGATGGGAGATTCAAGATAGGAAATGCTGATGTAATTCACGATTGGTGTTGCCAACACAACTTGCAGTGTGGACTTCACCGTGCAGTTGTGATACTACTACTGCTAGGTTGCAGCAGCAATTAAAAAAGAGCACAGTTGACGCTAAGTGTTCTGGACCGAGTCAATACGTGACGGAGGGGTCCGGCCGCCACATTTTCTTGTGCAATTAATGACTGCATCTTGTCTTTAAGCATGTACTGTCTTCTGCAACAATGTCAATCATCATCCTTTTAAATTCAAAACTGAGTCTTGAAGAACATGCTCAGTCTGAATCGAGGAAATGTTTGCCATTTCCAACTAGTGCGCTTATTGGTTGGTGACTCGTTAAATAGTCACCCAACAGCTAGTGCAGCCACAACTGTAAACTCGCACACATTAAAGTTAACGGACTTCAGCCTACGAAACATTCAAAATTCCTAAAGTACTGGATTATAAAGTATAAACAGGCACAGACACTATAAATCAAAGCTGTGCGATAATTTCATTCTTGTCTTTGTAGGTAGCAATTTTACTGAAATTCATAACATCAACTGTATAAATAATAATACTAATTTGCATCTGCGTGTGAGGATGAGAATACAGATCAGATAGTTAATAGTATTTCAAAGTATTAAGATTAAACAATGTTATTTCCTCACTTATTGTCTGATGTGCAAACAATGGCATTGGTGGCTGAGGTCATGAGTTTGCTAAGTATTTTTGCATTACCATGTGAAATATCGGACTTCTCGCAGTAAAATTGCCATAAAGATTGCCTTAAGATTCTTTTATGCTAGGACTTATATTTTCCATCAGTTTGCGCACAAACCTCTGCCGTGTTGCAGCCTTAAACACCATTGTTAAAACTACTAAAATGAAAAGATGTAGAGATATATTCAAGAAATCACAAATTCTGAATAGAAACTTACATATAAATAATAATTGTCGTTTGGCAGCATATTAATAGACTAATACATCGTTGCACCTCTTTAAATCTGCCTATGTTCAGTATGTAACACAATGTCTGGGGTTATGGAGCGATGACAAATGGTGTCCGTACAGAAACAATTATCCCACCGTTCTGAGCAGTGCCAGAGGAGAATAAGCCAAATTACAATATTAAAACAGTTGCTATTTTTTCACCGCAAATACATATTGTTTGATGGCTCTTGATATTGTTTTTGACAGCGAGAAAAAATTATATTATCGCTTTAGAGTACAAATGAGCCCTTAAAACTGACATAACTAAAATGCAAATTTACAAACGATAAATTCCAAACTTCCTGGCAGATTAAAACTGTGTGCCCGACCGAGACTCGAACTCGGGACCTTTGCCTTTCGCGGGCAAGGCAAAGGTCCCGAGTTCGAGTCTCGGTCGGGCACACAGTTTTAATCTGCCAGGAAGTTTCATATCAGCGCACACTCCGCTGCAGAGTGAAAATCTCATTCTGATAAATTCCAAATTTTATCTTGCATAATAGCCTATTAATGGAAAGTTTTTTTCACTAGTAATACTGCATGGTACATAATTTTAAAAGGCCATCACTTTGGCTGATAATACACAAGGTAATTGAGCCATTTTCCAACACACGAATGCCACAACTTGTACCTTAAAATACTCAGTTGTGAGGGTTATTTCATTTTATGGTAATCCCAGAAAGCAAAATATGGTGAAATAAACTGAAAAGTATGAAATATGGTGAAAACTGCTGGATTGATCATCTCGGATGCTTGTAACATCTCTGTTTGTTTTTCACCTGCAGCCAATAGCTGTATAGCATATCACACTAACACAGTGCTTCTAGCGCACAGTGATCAGAACAAGCCACCAACTAGGCTTGTGTTTAAGTATGGCTGATGTGATCGGTGTATAGCAGATGGAGTGACAGTGGCTCCCACTTAAGTTTATTTTATATAGTTATACCTTGTGTGCTCTTCATTACCGTGCACTAATTTTACTTACAGCAGTTCTGCTCGGAACCTGTCAACAGAATCCGGAAAGTATTGCGCCTCTGTCAGAAACCAAAAGGTTCAAACTACAAATGGTGTGCGTTGGCAAGACCGCAGAAAACAGCATTTACACTACTAAGCCCAAGGAAAAGTTTGCGAGAAATTTACTAGAGGTCACTGTACTTGCATCACCATAGTATGTTGTCCTGCCATTGGTACAGAAAGAAAACAGATACCCGCATGTTAAGACACCAGTGGAAACACGTTTCTGTTGGAAACACTGTTTCCTACAGTGTTTTGCACGTGTTTCAGAATTTCTTTCATGTGTCTGTGTTGACGCTGGCAGCAAACATTTTTCAGTGTATTTGCGCCATCTGCAGTACTGTTTGTGGTGATGTTTTTGTATTGCCTGCCATGTCATGTGTAGAGACGAGGAAACTGTAATCTGTGGTGCTGCATTATTAAAGCTTTGAAGGTTCACGCAAACGAAATGAGACAGCAACATCATTCCTTCTGGATTTGTTTATTGTTTCTTGTGACCTGAAGGCCGTGAGCGTTTTGCAGTTTTACAGAATATGGTTTATCAAAGAATACAGGGTGAGTCACCTAACATTACCGCTGGATGTATTTCGTAAACCACATCAAATACTGACGAATCGATTCCACAGACCGAACGTGAGGGGAGGGGCTAGTGTAATTGCTTACTACAAACCATAAAAAAACGCACGGAAGTGTTTAACACAAACCTATGTTTTTTAAATGGAACCCCGTTAGTTTTGTTAGAACATATAAACAAATACGTAATCAGTGCCGTTTGTTGAGTTGTAAAATATTAATTACATTCGGAGATATTGTAACCTAAAGTTGACGCTTGAGTACCACTCCTCCGCTGTTCGATCGTGTGTATCGGAGAGCACCGAATTACGTAGGGATCCAAAGGGAACGGTGATGGACCTTAGGTACAGAAGAGACTGGAACAGCACATTACGTCCACATGCTAACACCTTTTTATTGGTCTTTTTCACTGACTCACATGTACATTACCATGAGGGGTGAGGTGCACGTACACACGGTTTCCGTTTTCAATTACGGGGTGGAATAGAGTGTGTCCCGACATGTCAGGCCAATAGATGTTCAATGTGGTGCCCATCATTTGCTGCACACAATTGCAACCTCTGGCGTAATGAATGTCGTAAACGCCGCAGTACATCTGGTGTAATGTCGCCGCAGGCTGCCACAATACGTTTTCACATCCTCTGGGGTTGCAGGCACATCACGGTACACATTCTCCTTTAACGTACCCCACAGAAAGAAGTCCAGAGGTGTAAGATCAGGAGAACAGGCTGGCCAATTTATGCGTCCTCCACGTCCTACGAAACGCCCGTCTAACATCCTGTCAAGGGTCAGCCTAGTGTTAATTGCGGAATGTGCAGGTGCACCATCATGCTGATACCACATACGTCGACGCGTTTCCAGTGGGACATTATCGAGCAACGTTGGCAGATCATTCTGTAGAAACGCGATGTATGTTGCAGCTGTTTGGGCCCCCGCAATGAAGTGAAGAGCAATGAGGTGGTCACCAATGATTCCGCACCATACATTCATTTACAGTCGCTGTCGCTCTACCTGTCTGAGCCAGCAAGGATTGCCCACGGACCAGTAATGCATGTTCCGTAGATTCACTGCCCCCGTGGTTTGTGAAACTCGCTTCATCGGTAAACAGGTAGAACTGCAACGCATTCTCTGTTAATGCCCATTGACAGAATTGCACTCGATGATTAAAGTCATCACCATGTAATTGCTGATGTAGCGACACATGAAACGGGTGAAAGCGTTGACGATGCGGTATGCGCATGACACTACTTTGACTCAGTCCACCGGCTCTCGCAATGTCCCGTGTACTCATGTGTGGGTTCACGGCAACAGCAGCTAACACACCAACTGCACCCGCTTCTCATGTGACGGGCCTGTTACGGACCCGTTTGCGTGCTACGACCATATCCGTTGCATACAGTCGGCGGTAGATGTTTTGCAATGTGCGGCACGTTGGATGCTCTCTGTCCGGGTACCGTTCTGCATACACCGTGCAGGCTTCAGCTGCATTTCGTCGACACTCGCCATAGATGAGTATCATCTCCGCCTTTTCAGAGTTGGAATACACAGTTCCTACATCACTACACTATCACAGACGTCTGGTAACACGGTGTACTACAGTTGGTCTGCGTGCGGAGACGAAAGCAGAAGAACAATAGCAGCAAGCGCTACATGCGGACACTGCGACAGCTAGACCAAACCACAACAGTGCACTACAGCCACACTCGTAAGCACGGTCATCGTAAACATGTCCCTGCAGATGCTGCTCGCCGACTGTGGCCCGTGTTTGTTACAACACGCAGCTGAACGTCGGAGGTTTCAAGCGTCAACTTTAGGTTACAATATCTCCGGTGTAGTGGGACTTTGAATTTCGCCGCGCTACACTCGTTCCCTCAGATAAAAAATATCCCGTCGCAGCGGTATGAGCGCTCGACGGCAGAGAACCTACTAAAACTGTAACTCTTTTTTTGTTTTCTATTCGTTTCTTAATTGTCTCTTGATAGCGGAATCTGAAGGCAGACGTGATCTGATGCTGACGTAAAAAACTTAATAGCTAGTCTTGATCTGATTGTAATGCGTAGACATTGTGGAAGTTGTTATGAAATTCGGAGGATGGAGAGAAGCAACTAAAATAAATTGTATTTAAGATCAAGACGGTTTTGTATATATTAGAAATTCCTGGACAATGAAACTTATTACAAGATTTCGGAGCAGACTTTTCACGCCGGAATGAAGGAGATTTTTGAAGACCTGGACGCCGCATGAAAGAAGACATTTAACCTGGTAAAGGATGAACTCTTATCTACGTCATTTCCCCCTGTCAGTTACATTTTGTTATTCTCTGATCTTTTTCAATACTTTTTGTAGTGGAAATTGGTTTAACTTTTGCTCAAAAACGCCACCAGGACCAACCCCAACCATAGCTTTTCCGAATCACGAAGTCCGATAGCTTTTCTGTAATGCGAAGTCCGATCTGCATTCCTTTCATTCTTTCCCTTTTTTTTTCACGGTCATTTACGATTTTAAAACCCCTTTTTTTTATTCACGATTTCTTCCACATTTTCAACCTCTTTTCTTTCTTATTTTTCTTCTCTTTTTTATTGACCACTACACCGGATGTAATTAACATTTTACAATGCAACAAACGGCACTGATTACGTATTTGTTTATATGTTCAGATGTGCTAACAAAACTAACGTGGTTTCATTTAAAAAAACGTAGGTTTGTGTTAAAAATCATACTTCCGTGCAATTACACTAGCCCCTCTCCTCACGTTCAGTCTGTGGAATCGGTTCGTCAGTATTTGATGTAGTTTTACGAAATATATCCAGCGGTAACGTTAGGTGACTCACCCTGTATATTTACTCTTACAGCAACAAAGTCTTAAAACTGCAATAATATTATGATGGAGTGTTGGTATACTGTAGTAGTTACTAATGGTTGATAACATCGGATTACCTGTTGTACGAAATTTATTTTTTGGTTTGCATACAGTAATAGTCTTTGGTGAGCAAAAACATACTATAGAATAGCTGGTGGGAAAAACTTGCTACATATGGAAACTGAGTATGGAAGACAGTTCTAGTTTCATTATTTCTCACGGATGTCATCTAATTTGTGGCAAATATGGTATCACTGCTTCTTAAAGAGGACAGAAATTTCAGGAAAGTTTGTCAGTCTCCATTTTCTCTACAGCAGATAGGATATAAAGTGTAGACTGGTAATGGCAAGGAAAGCGTTTCTGAAGAACAGAAATTTAACATAAGAGTATAGATTTGTGTTAGGAAGTCTTTTCTGAAAGTATTTGGAGGGTAGCCATGTATGGAAGCGAAAAATGGACGATAAATAGTTTGGACAAGAAGAGAATAGAAGCTTTCAAAATGTGGTGCTACAGAACGCTGAAGATTAGATGGGTTGATCATGTAACTAATGAGGAGGTTCTGAATAGAAGTGGGGAGAAGAGGACTTTGTGACTAGAGGAAGGGATCGGTTTGGTTGGTAGGAAGTAACAGAAAGTGTTTAATTTGTAATTACATAAACCGAAAACCAGCTTTTCTGTGAGTTCCTTTTTTCAGTTTGTATTTCTGTCTTTGCAAGCATTTTTCCCCAGGGCCACTTTGGTGTATCTAGATGAAAGTGATATGACGTACTAAGGTCGGTGGTCGGTTGGCGGTGTCAAAGTGTGAAGCTTGTAAGTGAAGTCAGTGAGAAGTTACGGGTGTTTATGTCGCATGTTTGAAACACTAACATAATCTATCCCATTAAAGGCAGGGCTACCTGTGAAACCAGTCATGTGCTTTACAAGCTAAGCTGCAACCACTGTGCTGCAGTCTATGTAGGGATGACAACAGACAAGCTGTCTGTCCACATGAACGGGCACCTGCAAACTGTGGCCAAAAAACAAGTGGATCCCCCTGTTGCTGAACACACTGTCAAACATGATATCCCTCTGCCCAATGACTGCTTCACAGCGTGTGCCATACGGATCCTTCCCACCAACACCAGCTTTTCTGAATTGCGCACGTGGGAAGTTTCCCTGCAATACATCTTACGTTCCCCTAACCCTCCTGGCCTCAACCTTCATTAGTCACTGTCCTCGTACATCCAGCCCCCTCCCTGTTCCCATTCCAGGGCTACGCAGTCGTCATTTCACCGCCACAACCAGTCTTTTAATTTCTTTTTATTTCTCTTCTTTCTGCTATTTACCCCCCTCCCTTTGTCCGCACTTTGTCTCATGCCCTCCGTCTAAACTGCAACACTTCAGTGTCCGCCAATGCCACCATACTATCCCTCCCCCTCCCCGCCACAGCCTGCTCCTCGCAGTGTGGTTTCAGCTCAGCTTTCTCAGACTGAATGTGTGTGTGTGTGTGTGTGTGTGTGTGTGTGTGTGTGTGTGTGAGAGAGAGAGAGAGAGAGAGAGAGAGAGAGAGAGAGAGAGAGAGAGAGAGAGAGAGAGAGAGAGAGATACTGCTGACAATGGTCTTAATGGCCGAAAGATATAATTGTGTGCAACTTTTTGTTGTGCTGATCGCGACTCAGCATCTCTGCTATATGGTGAGTAGCAGCTTTCCTTGTCTGGTATTGTTACATTCCGTCCTGGGTTTTCTATTGTTTGATTTGTAACAGTAAATGTAAATACAGCCGACTAAGCATACTGTCATGGGATATTGTGACTGTATTGCTGGAAGGTTAATCAACAGATTGGGCATAATACATTCTTCAATTGAATCACAAATGTCATGAAATTTACTCCCACAGACTGTAGAGAAGTTGTAAAATGTGAATCAGCTTGCCAACTTGCTTAACATACTATAAGAGCATTTACACAACAAGAGTGGAAGGTAGCACTGAAAATAACCTTTCAAATTTAAGAGCTGTTACATGATTCTAAAGATTGTAAATCACAGTGCAGATCTCAATGTTTGATTGCTTCTGAGGCTCTGACACGAGCAGGACCTGGTACTCCTGGAAATATTTCCCATCGGTCAACTAAATGAGTAATTACGAATGTTTAAATTCTTCAGTGAACTGCAGACACTGCAAGACCACATTTTGCACCCCGAGACATCCTTAATTTCACCGAATCTGACTGTTAGGTCAATTGAAATGAGGACCATATGAACTAGTAGAAGCCGACCTCGGGGAAGATCAGTTTGGATTCCATAGAAATGTTGGAACATGTGTGGCAATACTGACCCTACGACTTATCTTAGAAGCTAGATTAAGGAAGGGCAAACCTACGTTTCTAGCATTTGTAGACTTAGAGAAAGCTTTTGAGAATGTTGACTGGAATACTCTCTTTCAAATTCTAAAGGTGGCAGGGGTAAAATACAGGGAGCGAAAGGCTATTTACAATTTGTACAGAAACCAGATGGCAGTTATAAGAGTTGAGGGGCATGAAAGGGAAGCAGTGGTTGGGAAGGGAGTGGGACAGGGTTGTAGTCTCTCCCCGATGTTATTCAACCTGTATATTGAGCAAGCAGTGAAGGAAACAAAAGAAAAATTCAGAGTAGGTATTAAAATCCATGGAGAAGAAATAAAAACTTTGAGGTTCGCCGATGACATTGGTTTTCTGTCAGCGACAGCAAAGGACTTGGAAGAGCAGTTGAACGGAATGGATAGTGTCTCGAAAGGAGGATATAAGATGAACATTAGCAAAAGCAAAACGAGGATAATGGAATGCAGTCGAATTAAGTCGGGTGATGCTGAGGGAATTAGATTAGGAAATGAGACACTTAAAGTAGTAAATGAGTTTTGCTATTTGGGGTGCAAAATAACTGATGATGGTCGAAGTAGAGAAGGTATAAAAATGTAGACTGGCAATGGCAAGGAAAGCGTTTCTGAAGAAGAGAAATTTGTTATCATCGAGTAGGAATTTAAGTGTCAGGAAGTCATTTCTGAAAGTATTTGTATGGAGTGTAGCCATGTATGGAAGTGAAACATGGACGATAAATAGTTTAGACAAGAAGAGAATAGAAGCTTTCGAAATGTGGTGCTACAGAAGAATGCTGAAGATTAGATGGGTAGATTACATAACTAATGAGGAAGTATTGAATAGGATTGGGGAGAAGATAAGTTTGTGGCACAACTTGACCAGAAGAAGGGATCGGTTGGTAGGACATGTTCTGAGGCATCAAGGGATCACCAATTTAGTATTGGAGCGTGGAGGGTAAAAATCATAGAGGGAGACCAAGAGATGAATACACTAAGCAGATTCAGAAGGATGTAGGTTGCAGTAAGTACTGGGAGATGAAGATGCTTGCACAGGATAGAGTAGCATGGAGAGCTGCATCAAACCAGTCTCAGGACTGAAGACCACAACAACAACAACATGAATTGAATGCAATTTTAACTGTTACATGAAACATCTCTTAAATGTGTGTAAGTAGAAAGATGAGACGTCTCAGACCCTCTTAATATTTTCATCAGTTAACTACATTAGCTGAATAGTAAACTATTTAATATTAAGAGCAGATGAAATCCTATTTAGCACATATGACGGGATTGCCACAAGTTATGTAAATCAGGGAATTTAAAATGTATCAGGTAAATCTCGTCTTCGTGTCAGTAAATAAAATGGTTGGTTTACTGAGATGTCGTGCACCATCACTGGCTAGGTGCCGCTCGCTTTCTTACCCCCTCATTCCTACCGCTTCTCCCCTTCGTAGCCATTCCCTCAGGAAGCAGTCAGTGCTGCCACCATTTACTGCTAGCCTAGCAGCTGCCAATGAGAGGCAGGCGGGCACGAGGAGTGCTTTGTCTCGATCTGATTCTCGGAGAGCGGCCAGAGATGGTAATGTGTGCGTGAGTTGGCCGAGTAATTGTGTGAATGTGTGTGTGCTCTATTTTCTGACGTGGACTATAGCCAAAAATTCAGTTGTGAGAGTGCGGTTGTCTTTCCTACGTGCCTGTCTGCAGCTCAGTGGCTGTCTTCACAGTGAGCTGCTACCTCTCCTCACTGGTACTGATTCTCAGAGTATTTGCTCCAGTTCTCTGTTGCACGGATTCAGCACTGCGGTCTCATTTCATCGACACGGTGTCTGACACACGAATAGCTGGCTAAACAAGTGGACTTCTGCGACTGGTCAAAACTGCTGGCCATTTCTGAGGGTATCTCTAGTGGATCAGGCCTGCCAATATAAAGCGCATCATTTCCCACTAACGTGCGAGCCCTGCCCGTCGGGTCTAGTCTCGCCGATGGAGCCGCAGGTCCGCGTCTGTTCGTGTGCGGCATAATGGGGCTTATCCGAGGACTGGGGCTCCTGGGTGGGTGAGAGTCCCCACGCACGATGGATTTCAGGAATTGTGACTGTCTCACCACAAGTATATTGTACAGTGCAGTGTTTTATAGACTTTTTTGTACTAGTATATTTTGGCACCATGAAAGTCGTTTAGAAAGTATCAACAATAAGAAAATTGTGTTAGTTGCTGGTGGTTTGTATGTTGTTGAGTCAGGTATCTCGAAGAAACGTTAGGCAATACCTGTGAAATAAGACATAACACTGTGGTAATAACTGACAATAATGAGCATAGCAGAACCAGCATCTTACTGGCGATCACCTGTAGTGTTGGTTTACACAATTCTTCCACACTTTACACTTCTTTCGAGAGACCTACATTTTTCTGAGGTTATTTCTGAAATCGGTGAGGGTATTTTAAATCTGTCTTGCGACTCCAAGGAAATGAGTATTTTCGTCACCAAAGGTTTTGTTTTATTGAAATAAGTGGTTTTGATGAAACACACATACCATTTGGGTGTGTGTGTGTGTGTGTGTGTGTGTGTGTGTGTGTGTGTGTCCTCTGCAATGCACTTCATGGTATTTTGCTGAGTGTGGATGTAAGTGTAGAATTAAATGAAAGAATGCAGAAAGCGTAAATGTTGGTAATAATCAAATGATCAGAAAACATTTATTTGCACAACTTTTGCACAGTGGACGCACATCTTTCTACTACATTCGAACCAAATTGACTGACTTCGTTTAGTGCATTTACATGCTGATTTCCTTTCCTATGATGTACAGCACTTCGTACATATATTCTTTACCATTCTATTAGTTGGTATACATATGACATGTCGTCAGACGATTCTCCTATATTAGAAATTTGGTAGGCATCTGTACCAAAATTCAACTTTTGCTTGTAGTCGAAGCATTCCTCCTTTCAAAATGTTGTGTTGTGTTTTTCTTGCTCTAATTCAGGAGATTCTGAATGTCTTCACTTGAAATTATTTGGGCTATAAAAGACTGACCCTGGTATGAGTAATTATCTGTAGAACTGGTCGTATCAGAATGAAATTATCACCTTGCAATCAATTGTGCCGATATGAAACTTAGTGGCAGATTGTGTGCTGGACTGAGACTTGAACTTGGGACCTTTGCCTTTGTCTACCATTAGCTCATCTCCTGCCTTCCACACTTCACAGAAGCTCTCTCGTGAAACCTGCGAGAGCAGCACTCCTGAATCCAGCCAACTGACCAACTGGCACTCCCTCAAGTTGGGAAGGTAGCAGACAAGACACTGGCAGAAGTAAATCTATGAGGCGCACAGGTAGTGAGTTCTCGGGTAGCTGTCAGTTGAGCCCTTTCCCACAGGAGGCGAAGGTCCCGACTAACTATTGGACTGACACCCTGTGTTAATCTACCTGGAAGTTTCAGGTCACAACAGCCTCTTTTACCACTAAACCATTTCCTTTGCTAGTACCCCTCTGTTTTGTAGTGACCATCAGCCGCATCAAAATCAGAATTGTCAAAAGTGTCATCGTTCCAGTGTTTGATTTCACGTATATTGTAACTGATTTGCTCCTGAGCTTCAAAATCTTGACAAACTGAAGACATCTTATTCGTCTTAAAAAGTCACTCCATGCTATGCTCTCTCTCTCTCTCTCTCTCTCTATGTAAGTCACATCATCTGTGTTTTTAGATATATTTTCCCCACGTGGAATGTTTCCCTCTATATATATATATATATATATATATATATATATATATATATATATAATGGAAGGAAACATTCCACGTGGGAAAAATTATATATAAAAACAAAGATGAGGTGACTTACCGAACAAAAGCGCTGGCAGGTCGATAGACACACAAACAAACACAAACATACACACAAAATTCAAGCTTTCGCAACAAACTGTTGACCTTGGTCTTTAAATATGTCTGCTTGTGTCTGTATGTGTGGATGGATATGTGCGTGTGTGCGAGTGTATACCTGTCCTTTTTTCCCCCTAAGGTAAGTCTTTCCGCTCCCGGGATTGGAATGACTCCTTACCTTCTCCCTTAAAACCCACTTCCTTTCGTCTTCCCCTCTCCTTCCCTCTTTCCTGATGAGGCAACAGTTTGTTGCGAAAGCTTGAATTTTGTGTGTATGTTTGTGTTTGTTTGTGTGTCTATCGACCTGCCAGCGCTTTTGTTCGGTAAGTCACCTCATCTTTGTTTTTATATATATATATATATATATATATATATATATATATATATATATATATATAAAAACAAAGATGATGTGACTTACCAAATGAAAGTGCTGGCAGGTCGACAGACACACAAACGAACATCATCTTTGTTTTTAGATATATTTTTCCTACGTGGAATGTTTCCCTCTCTCTATCTCTCTCTCTCTCTCTCTCTACATTCCACGTAGGAAAAATATATCTAAAAACAAAGATGATGTTCGTTTGTGTGTCTGTCGACCTGCCAGCACTTTCATTTGGTAAGTCACATCATCTTATATATATATATATATATATATATATATATATCAATATAATGGAAGGAAACATTCCACGTGGGAAAAATTATATATAAAAACAAAGATGAGGTGACTTACCGAACAAAAGCGCTGGCAGGTCGATAGACACACAAACAAACACAAACACACACACAAAATTCAAGCTTTCGCAACAAACTGTTGCCTCATCAGGAAAGAGGTAAGGAGAGGGGATGAGGCAACAGTTTGTTGCGAAAGCTTGAATTTTGTGTGTGTGTTTGTGTTTGTTTGTGTGTCTATCGACCTGCCAGCGCTTTTGTTCGGTAAGTCACCTCATCTTTGTTTTTATATATATATATATATATATATATATATATATATATATATATAGAGGGATCATTCCACGTGGGGAAAATATATCTAAAAACGCAGATGATGTGACTTACCGAACGAAAGTGCTGGCAGGTCGATAGACACACAAACAAACACACGAAATTCAAGCTTTCGCAACAAACTGTTGCCTCATCAGGAAAGAGGGATATATATAAAAATCGCTCCAGGCAAATGCCGGGATGGTTCCTTTGAAAGGGCACGGCCAACTTCCTTCCCCGTCCTTCCCTAATCCGATGAGACCGATGACCTCGCTGTTTGGTCTCTTCCCCCGAACAACCCAACCCAATCCATGCTATAGCTGAAAAATAACAATTTCATGCACATAATACAGTGCCTGTTAGGACCCAATTTCACACTGACTTCTGAACAATATACTTTATCATTAAAATGACTAAGTCAAGCTAATTGCTGAATGTTACTCTACACACGGCACATATTAAAATGAAGATACTGAAAGACCATCATTTCTTGCAGTGCTAAGACAGTCAGTGTTCGTAATGAGTGACGGGTATGATAAATCGATGTATTGGTTTGAGGGTTAAGCCAGCTTTGTGATTAAGAGGAGGAGACTGGTCCTGAGAGCACGGTGTACAGGTTAAAAAATGAACAGCAGTGTCATACTTCTAGCCAGTGCTGGCAGTTATCAAAGCAGAGATACAGATGTCAAGACATGAAATACGGTGGCACTGGGTAGCAATTTCGTTACTTGCCAGACTGGCAGGATAGGTGTGATTATACAGACAGTGTGCCCATTTCCTAATGGGAAAAATCTGTGCAACTGAGTCTTTTTGGGAAGGGGGGGGGGTGATTTTTTTCACTTAAGGACTTGAGTATTTATTGGGAGAGATTCATTTCTGAAATATCTGCTTGCTTACTAACTGCAGACAACATGAATATTATTGAAATGGGGGACTTTTCTGACTCGGTTCACCACGTCTATCGCTTCCAGACTGTTGTCACTTAAGGCTTTATGGGAATGAATGGTCTACAGCCGGATAGTACTGACAATTCTACTTCTATAGGCCACATCGACACAAGACCAACAACAAAATGCTGATGTTTAAACCTTGTGGATCTAATACAGAGTAGGAAACACATGAAAATAAGCAGTGATAAAATATGTTCGAGCTAAGAGTAGCCATCACACACATTTAGATACGGCAAGAGAATGTAGTTGTTTGGTACATTTACAGCCAAAAATTTATTAATTTGCTAGGAATTCAGAAAGAGATGTGAATGTGGGACATATGCTGCACATGTAGAATGATAGGTCTTCAAATGAAAGCAGCCTTCAGATTAAGCATTAGGAGCACTGCACCAAACTTCCTTTAATATTGTTTGATTGGAGCAATTAGTGACCTTTTTCAAGATGATGAGGAGGTGGTTGGGCAGAGCATTCTTCTATCAACTGATGAGCACTGCATCTCCATCACAACCCTCACTCTGTGGAGAAATATATGTAGAACATTAAAATATGACAATCTTCAGTTTTGGGAAAGATAAACTGTTCAACATTCATTTGGATCTTAAATCTGAGTATTTAAAATACATGAATAATACATTCCTTGTACATTCTAAATGTATCTCTACATGGCTACTCTGCAAATCAGTCTCTAGAGGAACGGAGGGTTCCAAATGATTGGAAAAGAGCACAGATAGTCCCAGTCTTCAAGAAGGGTCGTCGAGCAGATGCGCAAAACTATAGACCTATATCTCTTACGTCGATCTCTTGTAGAATTTTAGAACATGTTTTTTGCTCGCGTATCATGTCATTTCTGGAAACCCAGAATCTACTATGTAGGAATCAACATGGATTCCGGAAACAGCGATCGTGTGAGACCCAACTCGCCTTATTTGTTCATGAGACCCAGAAAATATTAGATACAGGCTCCCAGGTAGATGCTATTTTTCTTGACTTCCGGAAGGCGTTCGATACAGTTCCGCACTGTCGCCTGATAAACAAAGTAAGAGCCTACGGAATATCAGACCAGCTGTGTGGCTGGATTGAAGAGTTTTTAGCAAACAGAACACAGCATGTTGTTATCAATGGAGAGACGTCTACAGACGTTAAAGTAACCTCTGGCGTGCCACAGGGGAGTGTTATGGGACCATTGCTTTTCACAATATATATAAATGACTTAGTAGATAGTGTCGGAAGTTCCATGCGGCTTTTCGCGGATGATGCTGTAGTATACAGAGAAGTTGCTGCATTAGAAAATTGTAGCGAAATACAGGAAGATCTGCAGCGGATAGGCACTTGGTGCAGGGAGTGGCAACTGACCCTTAACATAGACAAATGTAATGTATTGCGAATACATAGAAAGAAGGATCCTTTATTGTATGATTATATGATAGCGGAACAAACACTGGTAGCAGTTACTTCTGTAAAATATCTGGGAGTATGCGTACGGAACGATTTGAAGTGGAATGATCATATAAAACTAATTGTTGGTAAGGCGGGTACCAGGTAGAGATTCATTGGGAGAGTGCTTAGAAAATGTAGTCCATCAACAAAGGAGGTGGCTTACAAAACACTCGTTCGACCTATACTTGAGTATTGCTCATCAGTGTGGGATCTGTACCAGGTCGGGTTGACGGAGGAGATAGAGAAGATCCAAAGAAGAGCGGCGCGTTTCGTCACTAGGTTATTTGGTAACCGTGATAGCGTTACGGAGATGTTTAATAAACTCAAGTGGCAGACTCTGCAAGAGAGGCGCTCTGCATCACGGTGTAGCTTGCTCGCCAGGTTTCGAGAGGGTGCGTTTCTGGATGAGGTATCGAATATATTGCTTCCCCCTACTTATACTTCCCGAGGAGATCACGAATGTAAAATAAGAGAGATTAGAGCGCGCACGGAGTCTTTCAGACAGTCGTTCTTCCCGCGAACCATACGCGACTGGAACAGGAAAGGGAGGTAATGACAGTGGCACGTAAAGTGCCCTCCGCCACACACCGTTGGGTGGCTTGCGGAGTATCAATGTAGATGTAGATGTAGAACTGCGTGACAGAGGTTCATCAAATCCCCCTTCACACTAATTCTCTATTATTCCACTCTTGAACAGCTGTATCTTTGTGTGCAACCTCTGGTTTCTCTTATTTTATTATGATGACAGTTTCTCCCCATGTATATTGGCATCAGCAAAATAATTTCGCGTTTGGAAGAGAAAGTTGGTGACAGAAATTTAGGGAGAAGATTCTGCCGCAACAAAGAACGCCTTGTTTTAATGGTGTCTATCTCAAATCCTGTATCACATCTGTGACTCTTTCTCCCTATTTCACGATAGTACAAAACATGCTGCTCTTATGTGAACTTTCTCGATGTATTCTGTTAGTACTATGTGGTAAGGATTTCCCAGAATACACAGCAGTACTCTAAAAGAGGACGGACAAGTGTGGTGCAGGCAGTTTAGTACATGTTACATTTTATAAGTGTTCTGCCAATAAAACGGAGTCTTCGGTTTGCTTTCCCCACAACATTAAGGCATATTAATCCAGCAGAGCAGTGTTAGCGATAGTTACTTGGAGTTTGTGTAGCATTGTTGTATATCTGAAAACATGTTTTCACAATGTAGCTTTACGTAGTTCATAAATCAAGTCAAAAGTTTCACTCAGAATGTTTCTACTAAATGTGTGTATAAATTTAGAAATACAAGTTTGTGTTCAAACAGTAACCAAACTTTTCTTTGTACTCAAAACACAGAAAAATGTTAAGTAACCATGTTTAAATTTGTTCTTCGTGTGGTTGGTTACAGAATGAAAAATTTAAAAAAACTATATGCAGTCAGTTCAAAAGAAATTCAGGTATAGGCAGTATAAAAGTTCCTTCACATACTTAAACCATCCATCTTTTGTTACAATTGAAATCCCAATGAAATGCACCAACCACCTATAAGACCTGTACATGCAACTTGATGGTACGTCATACTGCCAAAAGTTGCTCTCTACACTTTTACACCTGACATAACACATTCATGCAGTTCAGAATTTTGTTATACAGCAGGAAGAGTAAAAGTTTTGGTTGCTTTGACTTTTAGTAGCTAATGCAGAAAAGGAAATGAGTTAATTCCGGCGTAGAAATAGTCAGTGGATTGTCATTTTGACTCTCAGCTGCTTTCACATTATCTCTGTGCAGCCACATTCCCATATGTGAGTGGTCTTTGGGCACGCTTTGAATGACAAGGCATACCGCAGTTAACTTGTAAACAGTTCTCTCCATAACTTCTCACTAAATATTTTAGTTCCCTGTCCCACACATTTCTATGCCCAGAGTAGTTACCTGTAGGATTGTCTTACATTTTTCTACAATTTTGAACATTTACATTGTAATGGTTCCACCTGCTTTTAATTTCTTTGTTTGTTGGTTGTCCTCGGTGTCGACATACAGCATTGCTACACTGGCTCAAAATGGGTTGTGGATTCCGACACACACAGTACTGTAAATCATGTAGCCAACAGGTACACAGTTGCGTTTCACAGTACTTTCATTTTCACTTTGCACAACCCCAAATATTACACAGTTATATGGCCAGTGCACTATTATTTAACCTTTGATAAGCCTCATTAATAGTTATCAGTCAAAACTCCACATACTGCTACAATAGTTTCTTGTTGAACATCTATGAGCAGTAAAACCTAATCCAAAGTTCACAGTTCCTTGAAGAATAATCAGGTATGTATGGAGCATAGACTGTTGCTGTTTTTACACATGGCCTAAATGTTTAACATTTGTTCCACAGTTAATTTGAAGCATTGTTGTTCGAACCAGCGTAGGTTACTCGTCTGAAACTTGGCCATGGACTGACTGTCTCATGACCAAAAATCTGGCCCTTATATATTGTCACAATAATAAGTGCTGAAACTACACATTGCTCGAAGTTAAATTATATGTCAATAATAGAATTTAAGTTACAAAACAGTCACTGATTTCACCCACGATACTAACTGGGAATAGTCAAAATAAATTGAAACATAAATTACATACATAAAACTAAGCACAAAATTAGATCTGGTGTTATTTACTTTAAAACTGAGGGCCAATCTTTATCTTTTATGGAAATGCAGATTATATTCTGTATGTTAATGACAATTAATTAGAAGTAACAAAACTAATTTAAGGAGGCAGATGGCAAAACAAGAGGGTAATTAAAATTATCCCGGCTTGCTTCGTCACATCAGTGTAGAGTGTACATTTTCTTGCCCAATGTGATAGGTCCAGTACGTCAAATTGTTAACCGGGTTGGTAATATATACTGGCAGTGCGCCACTGGTTGCCAATGATTATGACTCCTGTCATAACTAATATGCACTTTTCCGTTGTGTTAATTGAATGGAAATGAATTATCAAGAGGAAGGAGCCTAGTAAATTGTGGAGTAGCTGGCGAGACAAATTATATCGGCTACTTTATTAATCAATCAAGGCTCCAGTTAAAATATCATAGGCTTAATAGGAATGCTGAGTGCTGCAAATCGGCTTGCTACACAGTCAGCACTGTTACACACCTCTGCTGCAAGAGCTTCCAGCTACAATGTCCAGGGCCATTTTGTACACTGCACTGTCCCTCTGATTGTTGACTAATCTGTTCACAAGAGCTCCTACCACATCTATCTTCTGTGTAGACTTGTGGAATAAATCTAACATCTAAAGTCAATAATTATTGTAACGCATGGGTGTATTTACATCAGTACAAAAAAATCCTAAATTCTTGTCCGATTGATTTGTATGGTTACAGTGACATAACTGCAAAACAATTAATTTGTGTTTGTCATTTCTTGTCTGACATAAAAACCATGCTGTGTCAGTGGTTTCCATTCCTGGCTAATAGACATTTTAAGTTTTGTACCTGTTAGTGAAACTTTCCTCGTAATACTGATTTAAAGGTGATTCATTTCATTGATCAATGAGTATGTAGTGTCATTACTTAGCCAACACTGGTCATAAATCAGTTATTCAGCAACAGTTCCATTATGAAAAGTCTTTCCACCATCAACACTAAGTTACAAAAGATAACTGCTACATAAAATGATGTTAAAACAATATATACTGCCACAGAAAGATTTATATTTGTTCATAATTGCCAAAAAGAGAGAGAAATTACAAACAACTGATAGTTTTGTAAACCAGGAAGTAACAAAACTAATACCTACAGAAATGCTGTAATTCATACCTAAAACTGTGACTTGGCTATTGTTGAACAGCACTTTTCTCCCCATTTCTCATTATTTAATAGAGGTACTCTTGGCATTCAAGTACATAAATATTACTGGAGAAACTAAAGCGTTTGAAGTAAAAAAGGTTGTGGAAAGGTGTGTCAAGCAATTTATTATGTTTAGGAATATTTCAGTAATGTTAAGTCATTCCTTGTGCTAAGAAGTGGATCTGTAATTGTAATGGTTTTAAAGGCAGTTACAAAACTCCTTTGCAAATTATTATTGGTGTTAAGTTCAAAATAGTGGAAAGATACACACTGGATGAGATTTGTCTTGTGATTTCTTTAAACTATGTGGGGAAAGTGTTAGGAACTGAAAAGCAAATTATAGTTTAATGGCAAGGTGTCACTATTTGCTGCTCGGCACACAAGCCAAAACCAACATCATTGTTAAAAATGGAACATAAAAAAATGTTGCATGTACCTCACATTACAGACTCGAGTCTTGCCAGACGTCAAGTACGGATCAGGGCAGCAGTAAATACTAAGACTTACGTACGGAGTGTTAACTTTTGGATTGCGGGGAGCCACCAATGCCACAGGTCAGTTGTGGTCTCTGCACGGTCCTCGGTCAGAAATGGTAGGTGACATGTCGGAGGTGGTTAGTCTCACGTTTCTGGCAAATTGCCTTTTACAGTACTCGAGCTCTGTTACAGTCTTCCAATGCTTCTTCCAGTGCATTTATTATTTTGAGCATTTACTGGGACCTTTCTCTACCCATATGGCGTACATGTTCCTTCATTTGTTCATTTAGGTCATTTATACCTAGACAGCCATACAGGTGGACCGGTACTGCCCTGGATTTCTCGCTTGTGTTCTCACCACTCGTGCCTCACTTCCGTAACTAAGGCTCGATACTGCTGTCGTGCTTTTAATGCATTTTCCATCTCCAGTAATACTTAGGCTAACAAGATTTCTAAGAAAAAACTGGGACACTTGGGTTTATTTATTTATGTTATTTATCCATCGCTGACAATAAATATTGTATGGATGTCGCCAAGGGTACATGTAAGCCATTTCAAAGAAATGGGACACAAACAATATACGTAAAAAAGTACAAAACAAAATAATACAATGAAGTTAATAATAATACAATGAAATTAATATAGCCTATATACATCCCTGCTTGTTATTTTAAATGCATAGTCTGTTTTTCATAAGGCTTTAGTTTTGTCCTCCCTAAATGGCAAGTCCTTATATACACAACACTGCTTAAGTATATATTTACATCACACAACAGCTGTCCTTTAAGTATGTAAATGTAATGAATGATTAGGTAATGAATGATTAGGTACAGATAGAGTATTTTCCATTTTGCCTTTATAAATATCATCAGAAAAAAATTTATTGACCTACATAGTCATTTACAGAATAAAAACATTGTTCTACTAGAAATTTTTTAAATTCTGTTTTAAATTTGTTATCATCTTCTAACTGCCTGATGTTGACTGGCAGTGCATTGACAGTTTGGCACCGATATGGCTCACATGCCTTTGTGTATTCATTCGTTTTGTTTGCTGAGTATGGAGTGCTGCGCTATTACGGGTATTGTAGTCATGAAAGTCGGCATTTGTCTGAAAATCTGCAATGTGGATCCTGACATACAACACACATTTGTATATGTATAATGATGGTATAGTAAGTATTCTAAGCTTTTTGAATATGGGTTTGCAGTGTGTCTGTGGATGGCCCTCTTCTGCAACAAAAAAAAATTGTTTTAGGCACCCTGTTGTGGAACCCCAAAATATTATTCCGTATGTGGCAAGAGATCGGAAATAGCCGAAATATGCCATTCTGGCACCCTCTGAGGTACAAACGTTTGCAATAATTCTGAGGGCAAAACAGGCTGAATTAAGTTTCTGTGCAAGTTTTATTACATGGTCATTAAAATTTAAGTTTTAATCCACATGAATCCCCAGCAATTTTGTGGATGTCACTCTGTCTAAGGCTTTGTCACCCCACACCAGATCGAGATTTACATTTTGTCATCGTTTCCAAAACTGCATATAATTTGTTTTATTTACATTCAATGTCAATCCGTTTGCATTGAACCTAGAGTGGATGTAGTTTAGTACTTTATCAGCAGTTGTTGGTAGCAATTGCTTTGGTGCACTTAGTATCACACTAGTATCATCTGCAAATATTGCTTTGGCTGCATCATCTGAGGTGTGAAAATCATTTATATAGACAAGAAACAATATGGGCCCTAGGATGCTGCCTTGTGGTACTCCTATTTCTACATTTTTTGCCTCTGATACTGAATTTATTTTGTGGTTGGAGTAAGGTGATGTCAGTCCTACAACCTGTGTTCTGTTTTTTAGGTATGATTCAAACCATTTTTTTCCTATCCCATGTACACCCAACACTTCCAGTTTTTCTAAAAGAATGTCCTGGTTCACAGTGTCAAAAGCTTTGGAGAGGTCTAAATTTACTCCTACTACACTATAATCTTTTTCTAGATTTTTGATTATTTGTTCAGTGTAGCACGTTACTGCTGTTTCGGTATTTTTACGTGCTTGGAAGCCGTGCTGATTTCTGTTTAGTAAATTATGGTCACTTAGATATCTGTTGATTCGGTGCTTCATCAGTTTTTCTAATATTTTTGAAAATGCTGGGAGGAGAGACATTGGGTGATAGTTTTTTACCTTATACTTGTCGCTGTTTTGAAATAGTGGCTTCACTTTTGAAATTTTCAGCCTTTCCGGAAACGTAACTTTTTTACTGAAGTCATACTTAGCATTGTCAGTTGACGTGATTTTTTAAAATCGATAATATGACACTGTGGGTGAAGTACCAATAGCGAGAATGCATCTTCATTTTGTGAATCGGAAAGGAAAATGTCGGAACATAATATACAAACAAAATTATTTGCTTCAGAAATAATGACTGACATACTATTTTAATAGCTTGGAAATATTTTTATGCAATGTTTAGTCACAAACTTGGTACAATTTGTTAATCCTAAAAGCTATGTAACATAATTGGTAATCAGATACAGATATCTTCTTACTAAAATTTAACACATAGTCTGACTGCAGATGGTCAAGGTAAGTGCGTATACATGCCAAACAGTATCCAATAAGCACTGCTGACACACACGGCAGCACTCACATAATTCACAAAATCAACTTCCATATAGCCGCAGTCACATTAGGAGAAATGTAAAGCTGGCTCCTTTACACCTTTGGTTTAGCTTTTACTTGTCTTGAGGGTCATAAAGTGGATTATCAGTAAGTTAGAGGTGGGGATATGTAGTACCCAGTTTTGTTTTCAGCATCTCTCTTACTCTTTCTTCTGGCAGAGCGCTCGTTAAACTAAATGTGGTAGGCCTATATGTCGTGAAAATATGTATTTCGATAATGTTCTACTACGAAATTTGTTTTTGGAAATGCTTAAGTGAGAAATATTATTGCACTCATTTTGTTTCTCAATTAAAAATCAGTGTCCCAAATGGTTTTCTGGGTGCAGCAGGACTTCTGGTCTGCCTAATAATATTAGTGTTGTTGAACCTGATGAGTACCTCTGTTAATGAAAAATGCTATTCAACAATGGTGAAGTTTCAGTGAGGGTATGAATTACAGTATTTTGGCAGTTTCCAATTTTGTGTCATTAGACTGTCCACAAAATTATTGCGTGTTCGTCCATTTATCTTTGGTGCTGACCGAAACAAAACTAACTATTTTATGTAACCATTATATTATCTTTTGTAACTTAGTTTTGATACTGAATATAAAAATTACTGTAGAGAACTACTGCCAATACTGGTTAGGTGATATTAGACACTCATACATTTCACTTGCCAATTAACTTTAAATTAATACTCTGAGCAAAGTTTCACCGACAACAGGGACAAGACTGAGAACTGTCAGTTATGAGTGGAAGTCATTGGGATCGGCATGGTTTTCGTGTGGGACAAGGAGTGACTGACAAAATGTAATGGTGTTGCTGTGTGTGTGTGTGTGTCACTGTCACCACACAAATCACTATGATGGGAATTCAGGATTTTACATACTGATGTGAATGCGAACACTGATATGAATGTGTAAGATTATAGAAACCAGTCAAATGGAATGATACAGGCAACTACTACCAGCACAATAATGTGTGGAACAGAGGAATGGAAATGAAAGTTTACATAATGGGACCAAGGAGTGGTGATGGTGATCACAATTATGTTTGGTTTGTGGGATGCTCAACTGCACGGTCATCAGCGCCCGAGTCCAATTTTTACACAGTCCAATTAGCCACTGTCACGGGTGGTAGTGGTGATAAAATAACACAAACACCCAGTCCCTGGGCAAAGAAAATCGCCAACCCGGCCAGGAACAGAACCCGGGACCCCGTGTCATAGAGGCAGCAATGCTAACCGCTAACAATGAATTGTGGGTGGATGCTAGGGAGAGAACTATTTACAAGTGAACTGATGGACACCTTGTGTCTAATTCAAATCACACACACAGGTCACTTGTACATGAGAAGATGCTCCACAGGTATAACCTGAAAACAACTAAGGTTTACAACAGGAAGGACAGGCCTCTGAGTTTTCTATACTTGACTATACTTAGGGGCTTCCTTCTGTGAATATGTAGCTGCATCTCTTTCTCAGCTTGCTTCTGAAATTCTTTTACAGTTGTTCCACATATGGAAACTAATTTAATTTTTGGTAAACAATTTGGTTGTATTCCTATGTAATGTTTAAAAAGATTAATTTGCTCCAATATTTTATTTTTGAAGACTAATTATGATCTTACTGGTTGCATGTGCTGGAATGTGTGTCAGTTTTATCCAACAAACTAGGTGAGTCAGGAATGACCTTCAAGAGAAGTCACTGCAACATTCTTTCCAGACTTTGCGTCAGCAGAATCAACTCACACTGAAACCTTGTAGAGCGTAACAGAGCAACTGGCCATTCAGACACCGTCAGTTATGTGACTGGCTACTGCAGCTTCTTCATTATGGATCTTTGGTCTGTGCATGCTAATTTCTTTCCTACATTGAGGCACAGCTGCATTTATTAGCCTGTGTGAACTCTCAGAACAGGCAATTTGAGTTTCTCATCAGCTACACCGAGAGACTCTACGAGATGTGGAAACATGAATGTGACATGCCATTAGTGTAACAGGAATTATTGTTCCAAACGCTCTCTACCAAACTTACTTCTGACATGTGAGACAGGACAGAAAGTTGGTCAGCATCAGTCGTAATCATCTTTTTAGTGTCAATCTAGATTTTGGTTAACAGTGCAAAATCAGTGCTATATATACGAATTGTACAAGAATCAGACAAACAGTACACTGAACAAAAGCCATCTGACAGTTGTACGTAACTCCAATTCCGTGATTACATACTGTTATAATCATATAGAATCAATGTAATTATACCACACATTCCCATATAACTTTGACAAGTACTAGCGTGAGTCCAACTGACACAGCTGTTATTTGTACATTCATACAACTACCTGTTTGTCACACTGGATAGCCAACATCTATTTTACTACTCATCATAAAACATTGGGTTAAAATTGTATGTAAAAGTACAGTGAATTCAGAAAACAATTACAATAAAACACCATTTTGTCTATAGGCACAAATTCAAGAACCCTTACAAGTGTTACATTGCATAGAATCACTTATTCCCATGAAATGCAACATGATGAGACGTGTTAATATACTGCAGCCTTCATTCAGAGAACCAACCAAACAACTAAGCATGTTCACACACCATCGACATGTAGGACAGTATTAAAAGCTGTTATCCACACATGGGTAAAAGATACTTACAGTTTTCCTAAAAGTTTTGGTGTGATTTAGAGAATACAAAACAATTGCTGGACATTCATTATGTCGTGCAGATCTCATCAATGAGGATGTACGCATTAACGAAAGAGAAGCAACCCTAACAGATTAGCCTGCACACTGTATTAACAGTTATGGCAGAAAAAAAAGGGGTGGCTGGTTGTATAATGTCATAAATCCAAATAGTGGTGTACTTCACCTGCTGTTTGTGTTTGCTATGTTTTGCCCTGTTGGGTCTGCCACAACTTATATTATTTTGGATTGTTTGCCTTTATGAATTTTTCTGACAGATCCACTGCATGTACAAACTTTAGAGAGGAAATGAAAGTAGCTTTCTCCACAAACAACAGAAATTTGTCTGCCCTGTAAACAATAAAAATGATAAATTCTAGACTCGAGAATATAAAAAAAGCACACGTAAAACCTGTAAGCTACTACATAGGGCAAACTGGCAGGAATTTTCAAATTAGATGCATTGAACACAATTGTCAACATACATAACCAATTTACAAAATCAGCAATAGAAAAACACACACATACACATGCACGATTTAATGGAGCAGTTTAAAATTTTTGTGCACCATAGAAAGTAAAGACGAAAATTTTTAATGACAAACTGGAGAGTTACTCTTCCTCATGCTTAGATTAATTAGGATCCTTATCATAAATATGTATTTCCACATATGTATAAAATTTAATGGATAATTTGGTACTTAGCAGTTCTAAAATAAATTTCATAACTGACAACTCTATATAGCGTATGTAATGTAATGTAATCCAAAAACACTAACACCTCTGTGAACAAACTCTGTGGAACCATAGTATATTTGTAGTATGTTTTGTTTCCTAAAACAAAAAGTGTAAGTGATGATTTGCACATGTGTGACATTCTGTGTAATGGAGATAGCACAATCCCTCTAAGCAGACAAACAAAAATGCCATTTCTAACATCAGCATTTAAAAATACTGTCATTTTGTCTGATTTTGCATCTGCAATGGGAGACAAGCAGAAATGTAATTATCTGTTGTGACTTAAACATTAATATGATGAAGCCTGATAAGGCTAGCAACATATATGTGAATATTCTAAGCTGTTATGGAATATCCTCCCTTGTTAATTGTCCAACTAGAATAACGAAAGAATCCTCCTCATCTATAGATCATGTAGCTACAGATATTGATAGTAAAAAATGTCATATTGTTGTCCAAAACCTGGGCCTATCAGACCACCTCTGCCAGATCTTAAAAACTAACATTCATGTAGAAACTACTCCTAAACTTTGTACATACAAAAGAATGTTTTCCAAATCAGCCCTGTATCAGTTTAAATCCCAGCTAGAATATGAAGATTGGAGGGAAGTCTATGCAGAAACCAATGCAAATCAGAAATTTATCAAGTTCATGTCAATTTTTAAACTCAGATTTGAAGAGATGTTTCCCAAAACTCTTTATCAAATTAAAACTACAAAGAGAAATCAATGGGTGACTACAGGTATCAAAAAATCCTCAGAAACTCTTAGATATCTCAACTCCATAAAAAATAATCAATCTAACCCAGAAGTTCTGCAACTCTACAAAAAGTACAGGAAAATATACAGAAAGGTGTTGCTAGCCGCAAAAAAAAAAAAAAAAACTTTCAAACAACAAAATATTACTCGAAGCTGAAAACAAGAGCAAAGCAGCCTGGAACATCGTCAAACAGGAAACATATAACTCTGCTAAAAAGGACCTCAATTCACATATTAAAAACAAAGATGTACCAGTAGGTAACCCTAAAAAATTAGCTGATTCTGTAAACTCATATTTCAGTAGTATTGCAAAAAAATTACAGCAGAAATTTCCAGATACCTATGATTTACCCACTCAGAACCAGCCAACAAACTCAATGGTGCTCTTGCCAACTACAGACAGGGAAGTGGCACTAGTAGTACACCAACTAAAAAACTTCAGTAGGACTTGATGAAATCCCAGTCTGCGTAATTAAAGCTTGTATAGACTCCATAAAGGGCCCATTAACAGACATAATTAATGAATCTTTCGAATCTGGATACTTTCCGGAGTACCTAAAACAAGCAAAAGTTATACCTATCCTTAAAAACGGAGATGTGTAAAATGTAGAGAACTACAGGCCGATCTCTATACTGTCTATCATTTCTAAAATAATAGAAATACTAGTCAAAAAGAGACTGCTAAATTACCTGAATAAATATAATCTTCTTTCCAATGACCAATTTGGTTTTAGGCCCGGAAAAGGCACACAATCTGCTATAGCACAGTTCACTAGAGTAATTTTAGAAGCACTGGACAAAGGTGAAAATGTAAGTGGTATCTTTTTAGTCTTGTCCAAGGCCTTTGATACAGTTGACCACAAAATCTTACTTCATAAATTAGGGCAAATAGGAATAAGAGGTGTGACAAAGAAGTGGTTCAAATCATACTTGGAAAACAGAGTTCAACGAGTTGAGATATCACAAGTTTCAAACAATTCCCTTATAAAACACCTGTCAGACCCTGAAAAAAAATGTGAATATAGGCGTCCCACAGGGACGTGTATTAGGCCCAATATTGTTTCTTATATACATTAATGACTTCCCACAAAGTATCAGACATGGAGAAAAAATACTTTTTGCCGATGACAGCAACATAGTAATAACATGTGAAAATCCAACACAACTGTCAGAAAGAGCAAACAAGGCTCTCAATGATGTCTACAACTGGTCATTAAAAAATACAGTAACCCTAAATGTAAAGAAAACTAACTATATTAACTTCCAATTGAACAAAAAACACAATGCCACTAGAATGAAAGTTAATAATAATGAATTAGAATGTGTAACAAGTACCAAATTCTTAGGGATGAATGTAGACAGCCAACTGAAATGGACAAACCATGTCAACATTTTGGCAAAGAAATTATCCACAGCATGCTATGCTCTTAGAATCCTTTGCACCGGTATGCAATAATACCTGTCTTAAAATAACATATTACGGATATCTACACTCAGTCCTCAGCTATGGGATCATGTTTTGGGAAACAAGTGCCACTAACATACAAACTGTGTTCAAAGTACAAAAAAGAGCCATAAGGATCATAACAAACAGAAACAACAGGGCCCACTGTCTAGAATTATTTAGAAAGCTAGGAATTCTAACTGTTTCTTGTGAGTATATCTTTCAGAACTTAATGTTCATTAAGAAAAATCTCAACATGTACAACACAAACAGCCTAATACATGACCATGAAACAAGAGCTTGTCACCACCTCCATCTAGATAGAAAGAACAAGGCAAAGACGCAAAAAAGTATATTTTATAATGGGATAAAACTGTATAACAAATTACCACAAGAAATTAAAGAAATAAATGAGCCCCTCACTTTCAGACAAAAGCTTAAAACCTTTCTAGTAAGTAAAAGTTGTTATACTGTAAAATAATATTTAACATAGATGTAGATTATTAGCAACATATGACATTATCACCAAAATATTATGTAATTATAAATGTGTGTATGACTAGTTATAAAAACTACACAAAATATGAGAAACCTGTTTCATTGTAAATGTAAATGTGTGCTCATGTGTTGTATGTAAACTGACGACATCCATACAATATTTATTGTTCCACGGATGAATAAATAAATAAATAAATTAAGCAACAGAGAAGTGAGGATCCTTAAACTGTCCATTACCATAAAACAAACTAAACACACTTTTCTGAGACAAATTGTGAGATGTAAATTTTGGTATTATTCTTCCACTAATTTTACTCATCTTGCAGGACTTTTAAAACAGTTAATGTAAGTGATCTTTTATACAGGTCCTTAAGTATGACTTTAAATGCAGTTAACTCTAAGCAACCTCAAAATAATGTGCTTCCTTTTGTCATTAGCACAACCAGTAATTTTCACTGACAGAATTAAATGCAGTTAATCTTTGAAGCACAAATACTTTGAATTAAAACAAGTCAAACATTATGGAGGTTTTCACAAATGCATTACTAACTACCTCCCTTGATTTCAATCAAACACACAGTATTTCTATATATCCTGTTGCATTCAAAATTAAGCAACACCAACCATCACTTATTTTCAACCGTTTATCATATACAGGGTACTCGTATGTTAGTAATTATGTGGAATGGATCCTAAGAGGTATGACGAGAGGAACCAATTCAAGGATCAGATACACAGTTTAACATAATTTGCCTTATTATTGCACATTAAACAACACTTAAATGTGCTGCTCCGTACTTTGACATAAATCTGACCTCTTAGATTTGCTGAAGTGATGGTGCAATATTGGTGACAAGTACATAGTGGCTACCTGGTTTCCTCTGGATGTAATTTGCTCTATTACTTTCTTCTTAGTGACAAAATTACCAATTTTAGAGCCTTTCTCAATAATAGAGAACCATTTTAGAGCCGTACACACATCCGAGGCCTTTCCATATTAATCCAGGTACTGGATGCTACCCTCAGCACTTGCTCTGTTCACTCACTTGCTGCTCAGACCAGCCTTATCCAGTAGCTAGCTGCCAACTGACTGTGATCTCTCACTTGGCCCCCAGACTGAGCATCACATCCACCTGTTAACCGGCGCCAAACCAGCTTGTACATAGTTGTAAACAAACATCTTTCAAAAAATCTTCATATTTAAATACATTAACATGTCAACACAAAAGCCACATAATTATATAACATTTTCCTTCAATTAATACAAAGAATTTAAATGGTAAAGAGAAAACATTTTACACGACTTTCCACTTCATTACAATAGATCGAAGACATTATATAGTAAAAAAAATACATACCTGACATTAAACAGAATTAATCAGCACAAAATATTTACAGAATTAATTATGGTGTTACACACTTCCTACGGATAAAGTGGTGGAGTGAACTGCAGTCACTCTATAAATCAGCAAACAATCAGTGATAATGATCTGCAAGGACAAATTCGTAGAAGGGTCAGGTGGGTCACCCGAAATGGAAAAACCTGGAAGAAGAGGCACCTCGAGAAGCGGGTCACAGATCTCAACTCTTTTTCAGGAACTGCGATTCATCATCAGATATATCTGTATTATTCGAGGAAGGAGTACCCGACACAAAAAGCCACATGCTACCCTTGTAGCAGCAGATCTCTTTCAGAATAGTTTATCGTCCTTGTTAAGAGTCGCGATCAAGTTAGTATTCCACTATAAATCCATTTGCGGCCACGTGCTATTAATGGAACACCAAATTATTGCAGCTTGGCAATAGCCTTTTCTTGGAGTAGTAGGGACAAATTTAGACTGTATCTTTTTGCTTTTTGGAACATGGGCAAACATGGGTCACAGTTTAGAAAATGCTGAAGAGATTATATCAACAGTAGTATGGCAACTGCAATTGGCTGAGGAGAAAGAAGAATTGTAGAACATGTTGAGAATACAAACTGTTTCATTTCTAATTGTCAACTGTTATTCACTTCATACGAGACCTCTGACTACCACAAAGACATGAACCAAAATGCTTCTGTGAAATCGTTGCAAGAACAGTGCTTCAAAACTTAATGAAAAACTCATCATCATGGATAACACTCCATATCATTTTGTTAGACAAAACAAACTGCCTACAAAGGCAACAAAGAAGAAGACTAGTTACAAAATGTAAGCTACCGTTTGACAGTAAATCGACAAGGGCAGAATTATTAGAACCTGAGTCACAACACATGCCAAACAATACAGTTTATATTGTGGATGAAACAGCAACATAATACGGGCATAAAGTGCTCAGATTTCCTCCCTACCATTGCCACATCAAAGCAATATAACTGATATGGGCTCAGATTCAATGTCATATTGCTGCAGAAAATTAAAAAAAAAAATACATTGACTGAGGTGGAATGGCTTCTGAAGGAAGCAGTTGAAAAAGAGACGCCAGAAGACTGGCAAAAAGTAGTGCACCATGTGAAAGAAGTGATAACAGTGTGTCGAAGAATTGATAATATCTGCCACTACAAGCAGCGACTCCGATAGTTCCACTGACTGAATTATGTGGTGCCTCTCCATCGTATTATTGGTACTTTAATGAACACCTTACTTCCATTAATTCTTGTGTTTGCAACTATTAGGATCAGTTTCTCGTTCCTGTTGTCAGACTGAGGAATACTGTTTAGCCATCTTCCATCATCTCCTTATGGTAAAGCAGACTGCATTTTAAATATATTTCACTTCGTGTAGACACCAAGATGTTATTTCATATGTGTAGTAGTTTCACAAACATGCAATTATATGAGAAATTTCAGATCCAGGAAAGTTTCCTTCTATTTTAGTAGCTAATCTAATACTGTTTCCAATGAAACTGAAGAGGAGAGAGACTTTAAACTTCAGTCTTGTTATGAGTTAGTAGCAAAACAGTTGTGTAAAAACACCATTTTCAGAAGCATGCGTGTATATAAAGAAGTATTGCTCATAGAGCATTTCTTTTTGGGGATACAGTGTGTTAAGTTCGAAGCTGCTTATGGCTGCAAAAACTTAATCTATTTCACAAAAAATAATGTAACATTTTCCCTCACTAAAATTGAGAACAGAATTTTGACATGCTGAGGTCTACATTGTATGTAAATTTGAGATTTTTTTAAAAATTTGATTTTTGTGGAAGATGCAGGCTTTAAAATGATTTTCTGTCGCTGCAGAGAGCAATGTGGTTTGGCGGCTGCCTCCAGACTGTACTTGACATAACTGAGCCACAACTTTGGAGCCTAGATATCAAGTGACAACTGGTTTAAATCAGACTATAATGAGGTATGTACTCTTTTGAACTGGTAGGGATTCCCATCTCCTTGCTTTATGCAGAATGGCAACTTGTTGAATACTTTTCCACAGAGTTTATGACTACACTCTGTAACCTAAGAGAGGGGCAGTGTCTACACAGAAATGGTCTTACTCCACAATTTTGACCATCAATGTTCTACCAAAAACTTGCCATAATTGACAATTAGCACTATTATGGAGTAAATGTGCTGGGAAATGAAAGAATTGCAGGATCCTTAACCAGGCCTCTGCAAGGATTACTGTTATCTGCTTTATGCAGTAGTCTTTCTGCTTAATAAACGCTTTTACATCAGGTACACCACCCCAGAGGATAACTCCACAAAACAGGGAGAGACAATGTGTAAAATGTCAGAATGCTCCTCTTTAGGACAAAACAATGAGATGCATCTAAAAATGAAACAGTCTGAACAGAGCTTCTTGACAAATTTGTGTTGACTCCAGTTCAGTGTATATCTCATGCTACAAATGTTACCAAAACAAAGATTTCATCAACTAACAAAGAACTAAACATTCTCAATCTCTTGACATACTGATTTACATACAACACCATCACTCTAGGTCAGTGGTCATCAGACTTATTTGCTCAAGAGCTTACACACACATTGTGGGACAGCACCTCTGTGTCATGAGCCCTCAGCTGACTAGCTACAGTAGGGCAAACAAGGTGGTCACCATCCTCCCCTCAGCTCACAGCAGAATTCCCCATCCAACCAACCATCTTAAAATACAGGCATTACTGCCCCTGTATTTTTGATTGTCAGTGGGGAAGAAAACTATACTTTTCAGAAGCCATTAGATTCACTTGATAATATTCAGTTTGGTGGTTTTGTGTGTGTTGGTGCTCCAGCATGCCGGCAAGTGGCGTATGGTGCTTAAATCGTTTAATTTATATGAAAGTGGTGATATTCAGTCACCTAAAGCTGTTCTCTGAATTTTAATCACAACTATAGACAGTAACTCAAAGACAAAATACCGCTACGCCAAAGTTGTCCGTCTTTCCTTATCATCCCACCTGGTAAGTCTTCCCGACCCGTGGTTCTGGGTGACTTTTCCAAAATCTACACCCTTTCAGAAACCTCTCCAGTCATCTTCCTTCCCCTTCAATCCTTCTGCCAGAAGAAGAAACCACTGGCTCCAAAAGCTTACATAAGAATAACCTTTTATGTGCATGTTCTGCCACATCTTGGTGAGTATATTAAATTATATACACAAGTTGTCTGGTTGTTGATAGTTACTGCTACCTGTGCAAACTCATGGCAGGTCCTACTTTTATTATAAAATACCATGGGTCACACGAGTACTTGATTAAGGCTGCATGTGGCTCATGATTTGGTGACCACTATTCTATGTTGTTAATATAATACACATTTCCCATGTTAACCAATCATGAACAGGATTTACACACTAAATCTTCCTGCACTTAACTTGTTGTTCCCTGTGGAGAATCCTGTATGAAGGCCAGCCCAACAGACAGTTATGTTTCTGCTTGATGAATAAGCCTGTACTTTACCACTGGGCGTCTTTTCAAAAGATTTATAGCTGTGTGTTACTACATAATATTAAACCCTGTCAGTTATGCCTCGAGTCATTGATAAACATAGCAACCCTTTCGGACCTAGTGGTCACAACTGTGTACATGAAGTTTGTTCACTAATATTTCTCTTGCAAAAAATATCAGCTGCATCCAGACCCATTGTACACATTTGTGTACATTCGTTTTAGCTATGCTCAAGCAGCTGCTGCGCTTACGTGAGCAGTCTGTGAACTACATAGTGAATTATATTCTGGCATTTTCTCTCTGTGGGAAGCCATTACTGCTTGATTTTATTACTATAATAGGCATGTTTAAGATTTTTTTATGGATGTTTTATATAGTTGCCTTCTTCTATAAACACTTAGCAGTAGTTTAGTGGAATTTTCAGCAAATTCATTCTGTCTGCATTTAAATACAACGTAAACATTTGTTTACAACCTAGTCCCTAGTTGTTTAAAATAGATATCATAATCGAAAATGCGAATCAGATTTGTTTGCATGCCAATGGTAGTTTCGTTTGTTTTCCCCACTTAATTTCAGGATCAGCAGCGGGGTGGAGAATAACTGACATTTACATATGATTTTATTTTCTATATTGGTGTCTGACTTACAAATACGAATAAGAAACATCTCTCTGGGACTTATTTCTAGGCGTAATTGAAAATAGCAAAGTTTCTGACATTAGTTTGGGGGAAGATGATGATGATGATGTATTACTTATTAAAAGCCATGTCCCACAAATAGCAGAATGGAGAACAGTGTGAAAAATTTTGGAATACAAAACTGTGCTTATGTTTCAGAAATAAGGGGGTAGTGGGACTTCCAGACCAGATGAGAGGAAACAGATCACAGAAAACTGTAAGTGATTACTTATTTACATAAAAAAGGCAATGTGAACAGTCTGATAATCTAAAACTAACAAAACTATATAGTTATAGATCTCACTGAAACAAAACAAGTAAAAGCAAAATGAGTTTTAGTAGACACAGTGGATAAGAATGATACACGTACAGACACCATATCTGAAGGTGACGAATAGGTGTCGAGTACCGAAATGAACATTTTATGCAATGGAAACAACCCAGAATTAGATAATCACAGACAACATAATGGTGACACCTGAAGATAAGTATCATTGCAGAAACTTACAAAGCTCCAAATTTTGAAGAATTTGATGTGTGTTCATCAAGACAGTACTTCAACAGATATGTACCTGGTGATCTGTTCAGTAGCGTGGCAGTGTATACCAATACTTATGCATTACAAGGCAAAGCCTCATTCAAACAGACTGGAGAAGCCACCTGAAAATAAGGACAAATTTTACAAAGTCAGGCCAATCTATACAGCCATTCGAAAACACTGCAATGAACTTAATACAGAAGAAAAAAATTGTGTGGATGAAGGAATTATTCTTTTCACTGGAAAGTTTTCTGTAAAGCAGTACATCACGGGCAAACCAAGCCCTTTGGGAATCAAAGTCTCCATGCTGTATTGAAATAATGAACAGTGCACCATTTTCTTTTGTATCAAAGTGCTACACGTGAACTAAATACTACATGCTATAGAGAATTTGGATTAGAAGGTGAAGGTCATAAATTATAATTTGCCAACTCCTTGTCTTGTAATCATCTGTTTCAAGTTCTGAAATCTCAAGGTATCTAGGTAGGTGTCTAACAAAACAGGTTTGAAAAGAAATTGCCATTTTCAAATGATAAAAAATAATGAACCAAACTAGAGGTTTCTATGAAGAAATCAATAGTGCTGATGCCGTTACTATATGTAAGTGGGCAGACAGTACACTAGTTGTATTGTGTTCAAAGTGTGTTGGTAAAGGCACAGTGAGTGAAGTTGAGAATTTGGATAAAGGCCATAAATATGTGAAAGTCAAAAGACCTGAAACAGTGAAAGATAACCATGCAATGGGTGGTGGGGCTCTGTTGTTTTTTTTCTCCCTCAAAAGATAAGCTATTACAGAGTGTTTATTACAATGGCCTTTCAAGATGATTTTTCATGCTGTTGACTTTGTGCCATTGTACAAAGTTGTTTGGACTATACACGAGATGCAGAAAACTTGCCCATCCATAAGAAAAAGCAGTTGGACCTTCTCCCCTTTATTGCGAGGGTAGCAGATGGACTCACACTATGCCAGGAAAAAAACTCCTGGGAGAATGAGTGGGAGTGGGTTGGGTGCCCTTATGATAAAGGATCTGCCTCAGACTTCAGAGTCATACCTAGAAAAAGAGGAGAATTACACTCAGCAGAAGAAATACAGTTTTATTGTACTGATTATTTAGCTTTCATTCTAAAATTTAATGCAGAAAATGTGAAGCACATTTCTTTCTCCAAAAGGACAAAGTGTTTTGTGCAGTTTTGTATTAAACATGAAATTCAAGATGCTGATCATACTTATTTAATTAATAACTGGAATTTGGAATGATTTTTATTATTTCTTCTGTTTAAAGTGAAATAAAGATTGACTAATTTGATCCTTAGTGCTAACCTCATTAAGGTGTGACAATGCTTGAGATGTGATGTACACAACTGTGTTCATTAAATGTCTAGAAAAACTGGGGTCACATAAAAAAAATTCTTAGAAAAAATATTTTCAAGAGAATCTCCTGAATTTAGAAATTAATTTTTATAGGTAAATGAGAATAAAGGTTTGAAAGTGTTAAGGAACATCATCAGAGCCAACAGAATTGCAACTCTCTCATTGCACGATGTAATTTTGAGACTACCTGTTGGTAGTTTATGCTTTTGCCAAAAATAAAATTCGTGCATCAACCCATCTACATTTGGCAGTTTATTATTGGCTCCAATGCTTGCCACCATGTTTGAAGCAATAGTGTTCAATGGCCAATTATCTGAATTTTCACTATTTATGACAAAGCTATTATCTTGATCAGTTTTATTTGTGTTGCTGTTTTTGTTTCTTGTTTAACGTTCTGAACTGCTTGTGCCTTAAGCCCGACATATTAAGGGTGTTGAGTATAGTGTATACATTTCACTTTTTTGGTAGGACCGGAGGATTTTAAGATTTTTGGTGGCTGATAGAACTTTAAATTCAATATTACATCTTTTCTTCTTAGCTCCAGTGTTACTAAGATCTATGTAATCTGCATTTGGCCTTTAATTTTATTTGTATTAGGAATATCACAGGTGTTTTAAGTAAATTGGTAAAATTGGAGTGTAATACTAGTAAACAAAACTGATTTGGCATTACCAAATAGCGTGAAGCGACTTTATCGGAAGTTGAGAAGCTTCTGATGGGCTCTTTCCCTCCCGATTTCAGGTGCCCAAGTATGGCCAACAACAGAGGCACTTTGATTTGTGCAATGTCAGAGCTCCTGGCATTAGGTACAGATGCTGATATTATGCTATTTACCCCTTTGATGCAAAGTGGCTTTGTTTGAGTTCACCTAGCCTCTTCAATTTTTTGTTCAGCTGACTGACACGGCTTGAACCAAATCCACCTTATCTCGGTGCAACATAGTTCTGCCATCTGCAGCAAGACGAAGAGAAGAGACGCGCGCCGCCTAGCCCAGGTAGGTTAGTTTGTGTTGACGTACACTGGAAAAATAGATACAGATGATGTTAATGTAGGACAAAGAGTGGTACTTTATTTGTGTGAGGGTCTGGAAAGGAAAGGTTATGATATGTTTGCCATTAGCAGAAAAGCTAAAACAACATGGCATAGACAGTTACCGTACTTCCAGGTATGATCGCAAAGGTGTGGCACAAATGAAGCACGGTAAAGAACTCAGTTGAGTGGAATTTGATTGGTCAATAAGGAATGGTGCAATACCTTCTATAAAAAGGAAGGACACATTTTTTTAACTACTATCAATTTTCAAGATGATGTATCTGTTAGAACAGAAAGGAGGCTGATGGTAGCATAAAGCAAATTTCTTATCCTAACACTGCTAAGGCATATCAATAGGAAAAACTGGATGCACTGTCAACGCTTATATCTTATGGAGCTGGTAGAAAAGCAGCAAGCAGGTCCTCGTTAAGACTGTTTTGGTATTTTGTTGAAGTATCAGTTGTGATGTAGACTGGTAGGAGTTTATGACTAAGAATTTAGAAGTTATGTTTTAACTGGTTTGGTACATACTAGAAATGTGACAGGCTTACCAGGTTCATAATGTAATACATCACACCCTGAGTGATTGAAACCACAGTTACCCACTGGAAAGGGAAATTCAGAAGCAAAACACACGCTGCAGCACGGTCCTCCAAAATGTTGCGCATATCGTGGTACGGAAAAGCCCTTCATAGATCCCGATGGAATTGTAAAACGTGGTGCTTGTGCTTGTTACTGGTAAGACTTGTTTCATTCCTCTCCATAATTAGTTATGTTGAGTCCATCCAGGGTATATTGCCTGTTGTGTATTTCACCAAGATTTTCGACAGTGTATGAAAAAAGTAATAAATTGTAATTTTCATTTCCTTGTTGCGTATTTGATTTAATTTAATCAACTTCCAAGTGAAATTCAGTGGTTTTGTGCTCTGTGCCTCAAACTGTTGCCAGAGATGGCAAGATGATGGCACACAGTGTAATAATGGCAGCCGGGAGCCTTGTCTTTGCGGCTATGCTGCTGCAGCACGACACCTCAGAAGCTGCCACTGGCTGTGTCCCCAGACTGGACAGTGAAGCTGCCATTATCCACCACCTCCTCCTTTGTGTGTACATGTGCGAGGTCCCAGGGGGCAAGGGAAATGGGCAAAACTACTGGCTGCTTCAGACAAATACGATCTGCCTCTCTTTAAGGAGGCTCGTGAAGACGAGTCGGCCAGGATTTGACGCTGCAGGACGTGGCCGAGTGTGCAGTGCTGGCCCCCCAGCACTGCTGCTCGCGCCTGCCGGATGCCGACGTCGAGCAGATCTGCCGGGACCCCTGGAAGCCTGGAGAACGGAAGGCTGGTGAGGCCGGGTGACCAGCTCCCCCACAGCCGTTGGCTGAAGTTTCGCTGTCGGTTGACAAAAAAAAATTATGGGATTAGCATTAAATTCTAATTTCCTATCTCCTTGTAAGAAGCATGTCTCTTAAACACTTCTCAAAGTAATGGTTTGAGACAATTTTTAAGCTTCCTCCCATCAATATTTCACTAATGTAAATGTCGCATATCCCACATGACCCACAACCAGCACTGTCCAAATGTACGGATATTCTCTAAGGAAACACTCTATTAGCATTTTTATGCTTTGAAGACGTAATGAAACATTCTTGTTCTCTTGCTGTATTATTGAAGGCAGTCTTGTGATTTACAATCCATTGTGATGATAATCTAATGGGGATATGGGATATACGTGTAGAAAGAGAGAGAGACACTCGATCAGTTACACTGGGATTAAATGAAAGTATGAACCATTGTGCTTACTTGTAGAGAGACAAATACACTCCTGGAAATTGAAATAAGAACACCGTGAATTCATTGTCCCAGGAAGGGGAAACTTTATTGACACATTCCTGGGGTCAGATACATCACATGATCACACTGACAGAACCACAGGCACATAGACACAGGCAACAGAGCATGCACAATGTCGGCACTAGTACAGTGTATATCCACCTTTCGCAGCAATGCAGGCTGCTATTCTCCCATGGAGACGATCGTAGAGATGCTGGATGTAGTCCTGTGGAACGGCTTGCCATGCCATTTCCACCTGGCACCTCAGTTGGACCAGCGTTCGTGCTGCACGTGCAGACCACGTGAGACGACGCTTCATCCAGTCCCAAACATGCTCAATGGGGGACAGATCCGGAGATCTTGCTGGCCAGGGTAGTTGACTTACACCTTCTAGAGCACGTTGGGTGGCACGGGATACATGCGGACGTGCATTGTCCTGTTGGAACAGCAAGTTCCCTTGCCGGTCTAGGAATGGTAGAACGATGGGTTCGATGACGGTTTGGATGTACCGTGCACTACTCAGTGTCCCCTCGACGATCACCAGTGGTGTACGGCCAGTGTAGGAGATCGCTCCCCACACCATGATGCCGGGTGTTGGCCCTGTGTGCCTCGGTCGTATGCAGTCCTGATTGTGGCGCTCACCTGCACGGCGCCAAACACGCATACGACCATCATTGGCACCAAGGCAGAAGCGACTCTCATCGCTGAAGACGACACGTCTCCATTCGTCCCTCCATTCACGCCTGTCGCGACACCACTGGAGGCGGGCTGCACGATGTTGGGGCGTGAGCGGAAGACGGCCTAACGGTGTGCGGGACCGTAGCCCAGCTTCATGGAGACGGTTGCGAATGGTCCTCGCCGATACCCCAGGAGCAACAGTGTCCCTAATTTGCTGGGAAGTGGCGGTGCGGTCTCCTACGGCACTGCGTAGGATCCTACGGTCTTGGCGTGCATCCGTGCATCGCTGCGGTCCGGTCCCAGGTCGACGGGCACGTGCACCTTCCGCCGACCACTGGCGACAACATCGATGTACTGTGGAGACCTCACGTCCCACGTGTTGAGCAATTCGGCGGTACGTACACCCGGCCTCCCGTATGCCCACTATACGCCCTCGCTCAAAGTCCGTCAACTGCACATACGGTTCACATCCACGCTGTCGCGGCATGCTACCAGTGTTAAAGACTGCGATGGAGCTCCGTATGCCACGGCAAACTGGCTGACACTGACGGCGGCGGTGCACAAATGCTGCGCAGCTAGCGCCATTTGACGGCCAACACCGCGGTTCCTTGTGTGTCCGCTGTGCCGTGCGTGTGATCATTGCTTGTACAGCCCTCTCGCAGTGTCCGGAGCAAGTATGGTGGGTCTGACACACCGGTGTCAATGTGTTCTTTTTTCCATTTCCAGGAGTGTATTTTTAATCTGACTGTCATGGGCACTAGGGATATCTTACATGTGCACTGTTTTCCATTCGTGTGTTCCATAGTATTGGGACCCGCTCAGCATCAGAGGGGATGTGGAGGATAAGTTGTTATCCAGCACGAGTGCAGCCAGGCTAATGATCAGCTTGCCGTTGCCAACAACCAGATGGTGGTCAGTGACACTGAGACCAACTCATCCCATACAACAGGTCTGTCATACAATGTTGCAAATAAAGCAGATAAAATTCTTTCAGCAAAAGTTCACCTCCGTTACTAAGTTGAGATGTAGTTTTATTTCTAGAATACATTTAACAGTGATACAAAGTCATTTTTTACCGAATTAGGTACATACAGCATGACCAAACCAATATCTGGATGACGAGTTAGTGTAGGCAGATGAACTGTTAAACATAACATGTGGTGACAGTAATCCTTATTAGTTTCTTCTGACCAGAAGAAAATTTAATTTTGTATATTAACAATTCTGACTATATTAACATGTGGTAAATTTTGCTGTGAGTCCTACGTGTGGGTGAGGTACTAGAATTTAATGTTTGATACAAGTTTCAGTACATCAAAAAACCAGTACGAACGGTATTACAGACCTCACATTTACATTTGGACAGAACATTCTGAATATGAAAATTTTGTGAACAGCCTTTAACTCTGTATTGGGTTAGGCCCGAATCAACTATGCTACACCGATCAAATATTGGTGTTCTGAATGTCACTAGTTTTACACGCACTCGCTCTCCAAACCAATTCTCTTCCGTGAAGCATACCTATTAGACATTCTGTAATATTTTTAAAAACAAGAGAGAGACTATGATTTTCTAGTTGGTGCCAGCGAAATCTTACTTTGATCTGCAAAGGTGTTCATTATTCGTGGACACAAATTTTCAATAACTTGCCAGCAGCCATAAAAAGTTTAGCTACTAACAAACTTCAGTTTAAGAGGAGCCTGAAGAATTCATTGGTGGCAAATTCCTTTCACTCCATCGATGAATATCTTAGGAGAATTAAATGATATGTATATGTTACTAATAATATCAGTTAGTGGGAGTATTAGTACAATCTGACATCTATACATATTCAGCTCAGTAATGTGATCATTGTAGGTGTTGGAAAACGATTTTTCTATTTGATGAGGCATGGCTACAATAGCTTAAGGTTCATCATATGCACGTCAGTGCACTGAACATTTACATGTTAAGTGACAGATTATTATTAACTTTTAAATAAAACCTGTTTAGAAATTTGCCCTCATCCTGTAACCACAAGAAAAATTTCACTTGGAATATGTCGAGGTACATTAGCACTTTTTTTTTTGTAAATATTTATTGTGTATTCATCTTTTTCTGATATGTTATACAACAGGGAGGATGTCCTCACTTTGCATCTATTGAAACGAAAATAACACCTAATTTAATCTGAGGAGGAGGAGGAGATTGTGCAATGTACAAATATCTTATGCATGCCAGTAAGTGTATTCCAAACTGTTTTAATTGCCATCATATTACGCACATTGCAGAAAAAGTTCAAAGTTGTCACTGGGTGAGGATTATCCTAGCCCATAGTTTCGGAGACTAGAAAGTGCTAGGAAACGTCAGACTGAGTGAAGACACACTCGTATTACTGTCCATTGGAGAACCTTTTTCCACTTAATAAACAAAGGGCATGAGTGGAGCATCCTTTAGCTGTGATATTATTTATTGTGTAGCTATATTGAAGACTTTCTCGTTCAGCTCATTTTGATGAACAAATGTGGACGCTTCCAGACTAATAGCTTTCTCACTGGCATCTGTATGCTCTCGTACTAGGCCACATAACAATGTGAAAACGAAGCTGTCATCCTTCAAATAAGTAAGATGATTATATAAATCCTTTATTTATTAATTATAAACACAAATTCCTCTGCTCCTAAAGTCGTGGTATCAGAAAGCAGAGTCTGATTGCATGTGTCCTGCCAAGATTAAAGTGAGGACAAGACAGACGAAAGGTAAAACCTTAATTAATTTCCACTTAAGTCCGACTGCCCTGTTGTACGAGGGCAGTTCAATAAGTAATGCAACACATTTTTTTTCTCGGCCAATTTTCGTTGAAAAAACCGGAAATTTCTTGTGGAATATTTTCAAACATTCCCGCTTCGTCTCGTATAGTTTCATTGACTTCCGACAGGTGGCAGCGCTGTACGGAGCTGTTAAAATGGCGTCTGTAACGGATGTGCGTTGCAAACAACGGGCAGTGATCGAGTTTCTTTTGGCGGAAAACCAGGGCATCTCAGATATTCATAGGCGCTTGCAGAATGTCTACGGTGATCTGGCAGTGGACAAAAGCACGGTGAGTCGTTGGGCAAAGCGTGTGTCATCATCGCCGCAAGGTCAAGCAAGACTGTCTGATCTCCCGCGTGCGGGCCGGCCGTGCACAGCTGTGACTCCTGCAGTGGCGGAGCGTGCGAACACACTCGTTCGAGATGATCGACGGATCACCATCAAACAACTCAGTGCTCAACTTGACATCTCTGTTGGTAGTGCTGTCACAATTGTTCACCAGTTGGGATATTCAAAGGTTTGTTCCCGCTGGGTCCCTCGTTGTCTAACCGAACACCGTAAAGAGCAAAGGAGAACCATCTGTGCGGGATTGCTTGCTCGTCATGTGGCTGAGGGTGACAATTTCTTGTCAAAGATTGTTACAGGCGATGAAACATGGGTTCATCACTTCGAACCTGAAACAATACGGCAATCAATGGAGTGGCGCCACACCCACTCCCCTACCAAGAAAAAGTTTAAAGCCATACCCTCAGCTGGTAAAGTCATGGTTACAGTCTTCTGGGATGCTGAAGGGGTTATTCTGTTCGATGTCCTTCCCCGTGGTCAAACGATCAACTCTGAAGTGTATTGTGCTACTCTTCAGAAATTGAAGAAACGACTTCAGCGTGTTCGTAGGCACAAAAATCTGAACGAACTTCTCCTTCTTCATGACAACGCAAGACCTCACACAAGTCTTCGCACCCGAGAGGAGCTCACAAAACTTCAGTGGACTGTTCTTCCTCATGCACCCTACCGCCCCGATCTCGCACCGTCGGATTTCCATATGTTTGGCCCAATGAAGGACGCAATCCGTGGGAGGCACTACGCGGATGATGAAGAATTTATTGATGCAGTACGACGTTGGCTCCGACACCGAGCAGTGGAATGGTACCGTGCAGGCATACAGGCCCTCATTTCAAGGTGGCGTAAGGCCGTAGCATTGAATGGAGATTACGTTGAAAAATAGTGTTGTGTAGCTAAAAGATTGGGGAATAACCTGGTGTATTTCAATGCTGAATAAAACAACCCCTGTTTCAGAAAAAAAATGTGTTGCATTACTTATTGGACTGCCCTCGTAAAATAGGAATCCAGATCCCTCTGCGACTTCGCTGTTGTCTGAGGGAGAATATCACATAATTCCGATGAAAGTATAAAGGAAACACCGATTATGACTTAAAATTATGTATTAAATTTTCTATTTCATGAAATGAAACTCTGTACGAGATTACAATGTCTGCTGACTACACGTCAAAAAGATTCAGATGCGACGTTTGTACTGATTTAGACTTGAGGAGAACTGAGGACACATGAAACGCAAGTTAAAAATTGAGTATTGCCAAGTAGTGCTTGCCAAAGTACTTTTTCAGTGGACTGTTGAGTTATAATATAGGTAAACAGAAGCTCTAAGTGTAATGTGCGACAATAGCTGGATGATGATGAGTGAGCATCATAGAGGATGAATGCTATTAGAATGAAAATATTAGTGAATGAAGCATGAGCACTTTAATTTCAGAATTGATTAGGGGTTATTTTATGTGTCTAGAATAAAAAAAGTCGCGTTTTGTTTTTATTTGCTTTGAGAAAAAATATTAAAAAATGACTACTAAAGAAGCTGACGTAATTGCAGAGCATAATGATCTTTCTGAAAAAAACGAAATAGTTATTAATTAAAAAACACAGTTTCGGAGGAATTTAGCAAAACTGACAGTATTTCAGAAAAATTCATCAAAATTAAAGACGTTTACGAAGAGGTAAATAAAATTAAAAGTATTTTAGAAGCAGGTAGCTTATTTAAAAATCTCTGAGAAAATGTTGGCAAAATTAAAGATTGTCAGATAACAAACGCTTCCTTTCGGCAGCAAGGCAGTTCGAACGATGTGTGGTCTATGAATTTCTTAGCTCTTAGCTTTCTAGGATAGCGACTGCACGAGTTACGCTCTGCGTTTGCTTCTAACACATGTGATTATTAAAATATGGGTAGCGAGTAATCAATAACTCTAAGCACCACACCAGAATTTGTTTTAAATCCTATTTAATTAACGAAACAGGCAATAAATATCGGCAGAGCAGGCACATATGTGTCTAACCGAGCATAATAATGTGTAGGAGTGAGGTTACTTTTCACATATAAGCTGTTGTTTTCGCACAATTTTGCAGATTTCAGGCACTGTAAAACAAGCAGATGACTATCATCGGGCAAGTAGTATTGTTCAAAGTTGCAGCTGTTCACTCTATATCGCTAAATTTCGGTGCCACCGCACGAGAATTCTGCCAAGTTAGCTGTAATATGCCACATGAATAATTTGGGGTTTAGCGCCCCTGAATGTTTAGTTTTACTAGCTATGGAACTTACACTTCCTCACTGAACTGTTTAGAGCTCAACAAAGTAGCATTACAGCCACCCGGAATCTGTCTCAGTAACTTTAACCAAGCTTTGCAAGTCATATAACATTCGATTCCGAATCAGCTGTCCCCTGGTTCACACATTGTCCACACTCTGCAACTGAGTCACTTACTTTTATCACCCAGATACAAAGAAATAAAAATAGAACTACACCTTACAACCCACATTAAAACTATCGCCAATTTCAAAGCCACATTCACCATACGTGCCGATGTTTGCATTATGTGTTGGGATTCAGGATTCATTTATTATTTTTTGTCTTGAGTTACTGTATTTTGATTAATTTAAAAGATAGCGTTAGAACAGTGCAATGAACTCATTCATCTCGGAAGGATTTTTCCTACTTTTTCCCTTGATGATGACCATTGGTCTCTAACTTAAATAGTTTGTACTGAATATTCAATTACTTATACCTAAGAGTTGAAATGTAATTAGTTGTACAAAATAGGCATTACAGTTTCTTCATGGATACATGATGTTTAATGTTACTATTCTCTATGGTGTTCCTTAACTTTCTTATTTAATTTGTTGTTAATTTGCACTAAGACCAATTACTTACCTATAATAACAAACATAAGCTTGAATTTTGTACATAGGTCAAACTTTCAATATATCATTCTCTGCCACATGAAACACATCTTTGAATGACATCTTGATCAGAGCTGTGATTATTATGAAAATTATTAACTTCCAAAGTAAGTGTTAAAATAAAATACTTATAAAATTTATCGTGACTTCCTTATTATCCAGCATAAAATGCTCCTTCTTTAAGAAATCAGTATATTTTTTTTTCTGAGTGGATAAATATTACTGGTTATTGGATACTGCTGATAGTGGTGAAGTTGTTGCGACTTTATACTGACGGGACACTGAAATGGCGACGTTTTGTGGCAGAACCCAGCGTCAGCTGGCGCCCACACTCAAAGTTCTTTCATGACGACATTCTTCTGTTGTCACGTCGCTGGACTGGTCAACTATGCGACACTCGTGCACCATGTCATGTCTCAAGAAGTTAAAATTAGAGCTATTTCGGAAGAAATTAGCGAAACGTAAGATGTTTTGAACAAAGTGGGCAGTATTTCTACATGTGTTGTATCTAGATTCGAGAATGGACAGAAGAAAAGGCTGAGCAGACAGAAGAGATATTGGATGCAAAATTAACTGCATGAGAGATAATGTGAGGTGCAGAATGGTAAGAGGCTATAGAGAAGCAAAAATCATAAACTGATCAATATGTATGACAATTTGTGCATCAGAAATTTGAAGAATATGAAAGCAGTGCCGATATCGAGGTCAATACGTTTGAGACCAAGATAAATGACATCACACAAACTGAAATGAAAACTGACTCTTAAGTACAGATTTTAAAGTTAACACTCCATCACGTTCTGTGGGAGCAATGAAGATTGACATACAGTCCACGTAAAGTCAATTAGACGAACTAAAATATGGAATGAACAGGGCATTAAACAGTAACATAGTTATTTAGATTGTAATTTCAGTAGGTACATCTCCAGGTGACAAACCACGACAGAATTTATTGGTTTTCAGACACGGACAGTGCAATCATTCTTTCATTGAGGGGCCACAACTACAAACCTAACAACTTATGTAATAGAAGATAACAAGCTAAACAAACATTCACATTGGGAAGGAAAGGTGTTCGTAAAGTCATATTTTTCAAAACATTCCATAAAATACTTCGCAGCAACTGAACTGACAGCCACAAAATTAAATATTGTAGGAAGATTTCTGCAGGGAGAGCTCCACTGTGGGTTTCCAAAGTCACAGATAGATACATCGCGAAATTTTTTCTACAAAAATACTGATCTGTGGGAATATAGTAAAGATAAATGGAGGAGGTAATTTAATTTGTGTGAAGGCAGTCTCCAATGTTATTATGAAAAACACTTGAATAATGTCAGATATTGTGAAAAGCAGATTCTGCGGACCAATATCTTGAAAATTTTGAAGAATGGGCTCCTCAAAGACACAAGAGAGAAGTTATTGACGGTACTGGACGAAGATATCGAAGCAACCCGCTTCTTTGTAGACTCTTTGGACGTGTTAGAAGACGATCAATGGTTTTTTTCCCCCTTGGGAAAAAGCAGGGAGCGAATTTCCAGGGAACAAATACAACAGCCAGAAATGGCGACCCTGGTAGGTATGACAGACATTCTATTAAAGCAGAAGTGAGAGGAAAGACTTTAACTAACGAAGAGAATGAAACACACGCGAAGACAGAATGGGAAGATGATATTATAGATGAAATTGGACAGAAACCATACAGTTTTTACCAGTTATTTAAACAATTTATCTTGTGACATGTGTGAGACTCGAAACTCATTTCAGTGCTGTTACTTGCCTGTGATCACTGCCATTCCTACAGCTGCATGTCCACTACTAATGAAGATGTTGACAACAGTTGGTTAGCACTTCTTTACTGATGTGGATGCGTGAGCATGTGGCATGCGTATGAGATGTTAACCCCACTTCTCATTGTTGATACCAGTCAATCACAGAGTTATTTTAATCAGATTACATTTCTCATGTTGTACTCGTGTCATGCAGCTCAGTCGCTACGAAGTAAAGGACTGTGTATCATCTTAGTGAGCCAGTCTTATGATGGGATAGTGTGGAAAAGATTTTGACTGGAAAGATTGCCTGTAGTTCTAGCTTACTAAGTATAGGTAGTTGTTTCATTAGAGAGTGTACAGTCTGAGTAAATTAAATAAACTCTACCAGTCACACACAGAACTGTGCATTCGAGATGTCTACTTAATGTTTAGTACACACCTGGTGGCACTCATTGTTATTTTTTAAATGAAAATATCACATAGCTATTTTTCAAGATGTTTACTTCAATTAGTTTGTGAATTTGGATATGATGAACAAACTTTGAGCAGACCAACAGCTAACATTATGCAGAATCTAGAGACGAAGATTTAAGTGAAGGTTTCCTACAGTTTTTCTTGACCAAGTTATACTGTCGTCATCCTACACCAGGAAGTGGATGTATGGAGAGAGTACAGAGGTCAGTGTACACAAGTAGAGCAGGCATAAGCTAGCCAGCCTAGCCCATGATAGCATCCACACGTCTGACGTAACCATACCACTTCATGTGTCTCCTTTCAACTCTCTCTACCAATGACGTGTATTTCCACCATTCTTTTGATATTTTCATTTCCTACCCTGTACAATATTGTGGTTCTGCAACACAGTGCCCGGTATATAATTTCCGCTGCATAGATCCTTTCTTGTACTTTCTTTGTCATTGTCGAAGTTCATGCCCCGTATAACAGAGCTTTCCACACAAATCTTCTAGAGTATGTTTACCTTGATCGTAAGCACACGACGACATTGCGGTTATGCAAGCTGGTGTAAGAATATCCATTATCTAGTTCTTCACCACCAACGCAGCATGGGATACTTAGATTTGTTGGAAGGATTATTAGAAAGTGCGGTCATCTGTTCTGTAATTTGCATACCACAGACTACTGCAACGTACTATAATGCGTTACCCAAAGTTTACTATCCTCATTATGCAGGCGTGATACCATATGGTAAACGAGTTTTAAGGCACAATGACTCACCTGCTACAATGACTGTAGCAGGTGAGTGCTCTGCAGAGGAAGTAGTATCTGGCTCATCAGGGATCTTAATTCTTTTTTTAATTTTATTTTAATTTGGTTTGCGTATTCCATAGATCCGTACATGCGAGTGATTCGCCTGGATGTGGAACATGTCAATACAATTGTACAAATACAATTAATGCTACAGAATAGTAATATAATACAATGATATAGATATTAATAAGTATCACTTTTTCTCATTTACAAGCTGTCACTTAACTAGTATAGCAATTCTCAATATAACATTAACATAATATTGTATTGTCCATCTAATAACTAAGAGACTAAATACATTTATTATTAAGGGAGGGCATTACTTCTGGAAAAGAATTCATCTAATGAGTACAGTGGATGGTCAAGCAGGTATTTTTTTAACATACCTTTGAACAGCGTTTCATTTTCTCTTGTACATTTAATATAATTAGGCAATGCATTAAAAGTCTTTATAGCAGCATACTTTACTCCCTGCTGTACAAGTGTTAAAATTTTTAGTTCAACATGTAGATCATCTTTACCTCTATTATTGTAGTTGTGGTATGAACAATTTGTTTCAAACTGAGCATAGTCTTTATTAACTACATTCATCAGAGAGTATATGTAGTGACATGTTGTGGTCAGAATACCTAACTGTGTAAAAAGTTTTCTACATGAGGTTGGTGGAGGAACCCCACACATGATTCTGACTGCTCTCTCTGAGCAGTTAAGATTTTTTTTGAGGCTGGCGAATTACTCCAGAATATTATGCCGTAACTCATTAATGAGTGAAAGTACCCTAAGTAAGCTGATTTTAAAATGTTGATGTCCCCAAAATGAGTAATGACTCTTAGAGCAAACGTTGCTGATGAAAGCCTTTTTAGAATAAGGGACACATGCTGTTCCCAGTTGAGCCTACTGTCAATGTGAACCCCCAGGAATTTAGTGGATTGCACCTGTTCTAGTTCCTGGTTGTCATGAGCAATTACCATATTTTCTAGAGTTTTATTTTTTGTGTGGAACTGTATAAAATTAGTTTTTTAAATATTAACTGAAAGAGAATTAATTGAAAACCAAGCTGTAACTTCTCTGAGTATGTTATTAACATCAGTCTCCAGATCAGCAGTAGACTTACCATCTACGACAATGCTTGTATCATCAGCAAACATTGTGAAATCACAATTTTTACTAATGGACAGGGGTAAATCATTGACATACGTTAAAAACAACAAGGGTCCAAGGACAGATCCCTGGGGAACTCCATGCTGAATTTTGCCCCATTCAGAATCCACTAGATTAGAAGATCCTTTGGTGCAGCCATTGAGAACCACCTTTTGTTTCCTGTCTTCAAGATATGATTTTAGCCAGTTACCTGTAGGCCCTTTGATTCCGTAATGATAGGCCTTCTCCAAGAGTATCTTGTGGTTTACACAATCAAAGGCCTTGAAAATATCGCAAATGACACCAACTGGTGACTTCTTACTATTAATAGACTCCAAGACATCATTTGTGAGTGAATATATGGCACACTCTGTGGAAACCCCTTTTCGAAAACCAAACTGTCTGTGGTTAATAATATTAAGTTTATCAAGATGTGCCACAATCCTGTTAAACACTGCCTTTTCAAGAACCTTTGAAAATGTTGTTAAGAGAGAGACAGGATGATAATTTTTGACATCTGTAGCATCACAAGACTTGAAAAGAGGTCTCACAATGGCATATTTCATTCTCTCTGGAACAACTCCCTCATAAAGAGACTTGTTGCAAATGTGAGCAAGTGCTACACTTACATCATTACTGCAGGCTTTCAACAGTTTACTAGGGATGTTATCTATACCTGAAGATCCTTTACTTTTCAATGACTGAATTATTCTTTTTATTTCATTAACGGTTATGGGTGTTACATTTATATCATTAAAACATTGTGGGAGGTTAAGTTTCAGAATGTCTGCAGCTTCCCTTAGGTCACCACTGCAACCTATTTGAGAGGTGACACTTAGAAAGTGGTTGTTAAATGTGTCTGCTATCTGTTTAGTATCAGTTATTTCCAAATCGTTAATTTTTAGGACAGCAGTTTTTTCATTGTCAGGTGGTGCAGTACCTGTTTCCCTCTTTATTACATTCCAAATCGTTCCGATTTTATTGTTTGAACAGTTAATTTCAGATTGTATGCACATACTTTTAGATTTTTTAATGACTTTAGTTAAGATTTTGCAGTATGTCCTATAATATTTCACCTGGAGGGGATTATTGGATTGTCTGGATATTATATACAGTTCTCTTTTTCTCTGGCATGATATTTTTATGCCCTTGGTGAGCCATGGTTTTTTGCTTGATTGCCTGTTCTGTAGTCTACAGACCTTTTTTGGAAAGACATTTGCAAATATACCTGATAATTCATTAGTAAATAAATTATATTTTGTATTAACATCATTTGCAAGATAAACATACCTCTAGTCAGTCTCCCGAATGCATAATTTGAATTTTTGGATATTTTCCTCATTCATGTTTCTAATGGTTTTCCACAGTGCGCTAGGTTTGTTCTGATTTGTATTAAAGTTGTCAATTGTGAGTATTTGCCCATCGTGGTCAGAGAGACCATTTATGGCTTTTTCAACTTTGATGTGATTAGTTTTACTCATATCTACAAAGATATTATCTATTAGATTGCTGGAAGTGGCAGTAGTTCTTGTGGGAAAACTGACAGTGGAGACAAGGTTGTAGGTATGCATTAAATTTGCAAACTCTGTCTTACAAGATGAGCTTTCTAGGAAATCTATATTAAAATCTCCAGTCACTACAATGCCCCTATTTTTTCTTGTGAGATGCAATAGCACAGAATCTAATTGTTTCATGAATACTTTAAAATTACCAGATGGAGCCCTGTATACTGCTACGATTACAAGTTTCTTGTTAGCTTCTACTATTTCTGTGACACATGCCTCAAAGTCTTTCTCTACACAATATTTCTCTACATCTATTGTATTAAAGGACAGGCTGTTTTTCACATAAATAACTGCCCCACCTTTGCACATATGCTTTCTACAAAATGACGTAGCTAAAACATAGTTTGGTATATTGAGCATTTCGATGCCAAAAGTGACATGGTGTTCTGTCAGACAGAGAATATGAGCACAATTTGCACCTGTTGGTTCATCAATATTTACAATAAATTGGTCTAACTTACAGAGCAGGCTTTGAATATTTTGGTGAAAAATTTTGAGCTTGTTTTTAATTACATGATTGGTTGTGGTGCTGCCACTGTTGGGAATGAGTTTTATTTCTTTTGACATACCAGTATTACAGGAACAGTTTTCTGCAGGGAAGAGGGAGCTGTTGTGCTGGTAACACTCACATTTGTTGTCATTAACTACATTACTTACATTCTGATTGGAACCTTCCCCCTTCTGCCCCAGTACCATAAAAATCCCCATTTGCAGCTGAGGACTTTCTTGATCTGAGGCACATGCTATGTGGAGCAGCTGCAGTCACTACTGTGCTCCTGTTTGCCATAGAGGGTGGATCTCCTGTTGGTGAGGTTTCTACACTGTCAGCTTGTACACTTGATCCAGTGGGGGTTGGTGTTGCTGTTTCTGCTGTTGATGACTGTTCTTCCTCCTTAAATGCTGCTGCTTCATAAGTTGGCAGTGGACTAACGTTTCCCACTTAAGTTGTACCTGCTGGTGCTGTCTTGCTTTTGTATAAAAGACCTGTTTGTGTTGATTCACATACAGGTGCTGCTGCATATGAAGTCTTCCCTTCAGCTGTTCCATTAGGTTTGAAGGCGTATTTTGACGACACTGTCTGTATTTCTTCCAATGGTACAGTTTCAATGGACACAGGTGCTTTCAGAATGATTGGAGGAGTGGTGTTTTCAAATAGTTTGAATGTTTCTGCTAATAGTGCTTTAGCGAGAACACGTTTTCGTAGCCGGTTCCTGTGCATTGCATGTCGAGTAAAATGGTTTCTCTCTTCGGAATTACTATCCAAAAACTTCACGTCCTTGAATGCTTTGCATACCTTTTGAAACATTCTGTTTGTGAATTTGATTTCATTATTTACACATGAACTGTTTAGTAGGTCATGTCTATGTGGGATGCTAACGACGATTGTTTTTCTTGGCGAGATTCTTTCCAGTGCATTTCGCAATGCTGTGATTGCATTTTTCGACTCATTTTTATAAACATCGTTAGCTCCAGCAATAATTACACAAACATCGTTTGGTTGAGGGCTTAAATCTTTAATTATTTGCTGGAAAGGAGCCCCGGGTTTTGCTGTGGCAGTAACGGAAAATTTAGATTGCATATTCGTAAGAATAGTGGCTAAATCTCGTCCATGGCTGTCTGCAAAGATACAAACTTTTGGTTTTGTCTCGTCTTCTCTCAATAATTTCATTTGTCGTTGTTTCTCTTGTGCAATGGGCGCAAACGAGTTTTTCGTAACTATAGCAGATATTGGAGCACTTTGAATTTCAGTAAGGGTTTCTTTGAGAGTGTTGTAGTTTTCACTTTGTACGTTTTTCACACAAGGATTAAAATCGACATTCACAGAATTAATTAACGATTCGATGTCATTCATATATATGTTTAGCTATTGCGGGTTCTTCTTTCAGCACATCAGAGATGAGTTCTTCAGTACCAGCATTATACATCTTGACTGCACTTTTTCGACCACTGCAATGAACAAAGCCACATACACAATTCGGATTTATCACTTTTCTGTTCTTCATACACGATAGATGCATCCATATATGTGAGAAAGAGCACAAACGGATACCGCTATGAACACTGTTTTGGCAGACTATGCACTTTAAATGTAATACGATTTTCTACGGCGCGATTTACTACTGCTTGCATACTCGACGTCATCTTAGGGCTGTTTTGAAGAAAGGTAAGCTTTCCGAAAAACTCTGTTTGCTAAATACAGAAAATAGTTACTGAAGCTGAAATGTGCAACGCTTTTCTTGTCTGTTTCGTTTACTTGCACAGGTATCTTCAAAACAACAGCGGGACATTATGCCACATATGGAGCGTGATATTCACTAGTTTTGGCTTCATTAAAACAGCAAATAGTTAATACTTTCAGCCAGAAGGCAAATACTTGTTTATAAAAAATGGTTAATGTATAATAAGGCGTCGCATAGCGATGGCGGAATTTCCTAAATAATGTAATTCGTCGTCTTTGGCCGGCATCATAAACAGAAGAATACGGATCGATATGCGATCCTTCACTATTTTGTTCGCTGGAGAACAAATGAAGCCTAGAGCGCTAAACACTTGTACTGTTTTCCTTAAGTAAGACGACTGCAGACTTGTGGCGGTCTGATCTAATTTTTACTAAATGTATAAAAACGTGTTCCGTCTAAGTTTGAGTGAAGTGTAAAATAGAAGAACTGTTGTAACTTATCGTGGCGACGCACGAGCGACTCAAGAGGACAATGGCTGTATAAAAGAGCGCTCAATGGACATGACACGGACATAAAAATCTACCGTCATTGTATTACTAAGCATAAGGTACGATATATGTGTTAGTTATAATAAATATTTGTTTTGGGAATACTGAATCATTTAGAAGTGCTCATTCCTATCATCTCCTCAGTACCATTTTAATTTTAATTATGCATTTTGCTAAGATTACAGACACCAAGATCAGCAATAGAATGTGTGTGTTACATTGACAAAAAGAAAATTGTTTTATCGTCTTCTTGCATCAGCTGTGATATTGAATTTTCCTTTTATGTGATGTTACAGTCGTTTTTGCGCCCTTAAGAACTTTCTGGTCCCTCAGGAAATTGTTTTGCCACAACAATAACTTCACGACCGGGTATGATCGTATCTACCATCATGACGTAATTAGAAAGACGATAATGCAATTTCTTAATCAATAGCACGCTAGCTGTGACTGCTTCAAGCCACGCGGAACTGCAAGTGAAGACTGTTCAGATTTCATAATGCAATATTTTATGACGATGGTCAATCCATAATTCTTACACCAATTGTGATTGATAAAAGAGTAAGCGAAATATCAAATTTCTACTTTTCCATTGAATAACAACATCACTTTTATTTTGTTATATCACAGGAGGTAATAGAAACAGAACTGCCATGAATCAGACCTACTCTGTGGCATTTGCTCTGCAGTGCTCAGGTCGGCTTCCATTTGTCAAAATCCATACTCTGCAAATCATTGAAGTACATGTTAGCTGATGCTTTCTGTTGTACCACAGAGCCAGCTGCTTTCCTTTCTGTCTTCGTGTGGAGCTAGTGAAGAATGATTCCATAATTACCTTCTAAGTGTCTACAATTAGTCTGACAATGTCTTTGCTGTCCCATACGTAGAGGGTTGTGGTACATTTTTCTATTCCTGAATTAATGCCAGTTTTCGAAGTTTTTGAGTGTTCTTTCACAGGACAGTTGGGTCTATTTTCAAGCATCTGCCAGTTCAGGTCATTCAGTATTTCTGTGACACTCTCTTGTGGATGAAACAATTTTGCAAACTTCCCTGCTGCCCCTTCTCTCTACACGTTCATCATCGCCATTTAATTCTGTTCGATGTTGGTTACTACTACACAAACTAGGTGTTTTGTTGCTGCTTTTTCCTGTTGCCTGCCAGCGACCACAAGTGTATTTCCTATTTTATTCATAACTGAAAAGATGTTATCACTCCTTTCCGTATCACCACAAACTATTTTACCTAGGTATCTGTATGAGTCGGCTGATTCCAGTTGTCGCTCACTAATGTAGAAAGTATAGGGTGCTATGTTTCTGCACTTTGCGGACAGCACAGTATTACATTTATGAACACTTACAGCAATTATCAAACTCTGTCCCACTTTAACTTGTTATTCTCATCTCAATATTTATGCAGTTTTTTTTGTCAGGTATCACTTCATCACAGGCAACTCTATTACCAACGAAAGCTCTGACCTTATTGATATTGCCTGCCAAGGCATTAACATAAATACAAAGAACAACAATAACTAAGTAGTTCTATGAGAAACGCCTGAAGATAATTCTGTTGATGCCTGTCCATCCAATGTAAGATGCTGCTTCCTCCCCTCTAAGAAAAACTCAGTGCAGACGCAAATACACTACTGGCCATTAAAATTGCTACACCAAGAAGAAATGCAGATGATAAACGGGTATTTATTGGACAAATATATTATACTAGAACTGACGTGTGATTCCATTTTCACGCAATTTGGGTGCATAAATCCTGAGAAATCAGTACCCAGAACAACCACCTCTGGCCGTAATAACGGCCTTGATACGCCTGGGCATTGAGTCAAACAGAGCTTCAATGGTGTGTACAGGTACAGCTGCCCATTAGGCTTCAACACGATACCACAGTTCATCAAGAGTAGTGACTGGCGTAGTGTGACGAGCCAGTTGCTCGGCCAACATTGACCAGACGTTTTCAATTAGTGATAGATCTGGAGAATGTGCTGGCCAGGGCAGCAGTCGAGCATATTCTGTAACGAGAAAGTCCCGTACAGGACCTGAAACCTGCGGACGTGCATTATCCTGCTGAAATGTAGGGTTTCGCAGGGATCGAATGAAGGGTAGAGCCACGGGTCATAACACATCTGAAATGTAACGTCCACTGTTCAAACAGCCGTCAATGCGAACAAGACGTGACCGAGACGTGTAACCAATGGCGCCCCATACCTTCACGCCAGGTGATACGCCAGTATGGCGATGACGAATACACCCTTCCAATGTGCGTTCACCGTAATGACGCCAAACACGGATGCGACCATCGTGATGCTGTAAACATAACCTGAATTCATCCGAAAAAATGACGTTTTGCCATTCGTACGCCCAGGTTCGTCGTCGAGTACACCATCGCAGCGTCAAGGGTAACCGCATCCTCGGTCTCCGAGCTGATAGTCCATGCTGCTGCAAACGTCGTCGAACTGTTCGTGCAGATCGTTGTTGTCTTGTAAACGTCCCCATTTTTTGACTTAGGGATCGAGACGTGGCTGCACGATTCGTTACAGCCATGCTGATAAGTTGCGTGTCATCTCGACTGCTAGTGATACGAGGCCATTGGGATCCAGCACGGCGTTCCGTATTACCCTCCTGAACCCACCGATTCCATATCCTGGTAACAGTCATTGGATCTCGACCAACGCGAGCAGCAATGTCGCGATACGATAAACTGCAATCGCGATAGGCTACAATCCGACCTTTATCAAAGTCGGAAACGTGATGGTACGCATTTCTCCTCCTTACACGAGGCATCACAACAACGTTTCAGGAGGCAACGCCTGTCAACTGCTGTTTGTGTATGAGAAATCGGTTGGAAACTTTCCTCATGTCAGCACATTGTAGGTGTCACCACCGGCGCCAACTTTGTGTGAATACTCTGAAAAGCTAATCATTTGCATAGCGCAGCATCTTCTTCCTGTCGATTAAATTTGGCATTGTAGCACGTCATCTTCGTGGTGTAGCAATTTTAATGGCAAGTAGTGTATCCCACACGACGGTATTTTGATTAATGAACATTGCTGTGGCTATTATCGAAATCGTTTTTTAATGTCAAGGTACACTCTAAGACAAAAACAAAAAAAGACGCACTACGGAGGAATTATCCGAATGGGTCGGAAATCGATAAATGTGATGTACATGTAAAGACAAACAAATTCAAATTAATTATAACAATTTTAGAAAAATTGTATGATTTATTCAAGACAAAAACCTTTACACATTGGGCATGTCAGTAAGGCGTTGGTCCCTTATGGAAGCAGTCATTCAGCTTGTCATTGATAGACAAAGTTGTTGGATGTCCTCCTGAGTCGTTCTGCTATGAAATGAAGTAGCATCCGAGGATGCCTCTTGCGTCAGTCATGTTGATATTCCACCACCGTCTGGGGCATCTCTAGACACGTATTTGCTAGCCACTGGGGCTCAGTTCCAACAGAGCAACACTACTTAAGACAATTCCACTCCGGTCAACGAGATTCCAGTCCAAACACGTGTCTAGAGACGCTGCAGACGGCGATGGGATACCAACCTCACTGTTGCCAGCCACATGAACCGACAACCTGGAGTGAAGGTGCCGCTTCTTCTCACAGCAGGACCTCTTTGGTTGTCATCCACAGCACCTGACACCACAAACGTATGTTGCCGATATTATACGGCCTGTTTTGTTGCCCTTTGTGAGAAAACATCCTGGGCTTACATTTCAGCAAGACAATGCCCACCTGAACGTGGCGAGAGTTTCTATGGCTTGGCTTTGTGTTTTCCAACAGCTAACTTGGCCATCAAGGTCGCCGGATTTCTCCCTATTTATGAATACCTCGGAAGAAAAATGAAGGGAGATTTCTACATCTACATCTACGTGATAACTCTGCTATTCACAACAAAGTACCTGGCAGAGGGTTCAATGAACCACCTTCAAGCTGTCTCTCCACCTTTCCCCTCTCGAACGGCACGCGGGAAAAACGAGCACTTCAATTTTTCTGTGCGAGCCCTGATTTCTCTTATTTTATCGTGATGATCATTTCCCCTAATTAGGTGGGTGGCAACAGAATGTTTTCGCAATCGGAGGAGAAAACTGGTGATTGGAATTTCGTGGGAGATCTCCCCTATTTCACGATAATACAGAACGAGCTGCCCTTCCTTATACTTTTTCGATGTCATCCGTCAGTCCCACCTGATGCGGATCCCACAACGCACAGTAATACTGCAGAATAGGGCGGACAAGCGTGGTGTAAACAGTCCCTTTAGTAGCCCTGTTGCACCCCCTAAGAGTCTAAGTGTTCTGCCAATGAGTCGCAGTCTTTGGTTTGGTTTACCCTCAACATTATCCGTGTGATCGTTCCAGTTTAGGTTATTTGTAACTGTAATCGTTAAGTAGTTCGCTGAATTAACAGCTATCAGATTTGTGTCGCTTATCGCGTAATCGAAATTTAGCTGATTTCTTTTAGTACTCTTGTCAATAACTTCACACTTTTCTATATTCAGGGTCAGTTGCCACTTTTCGCACCATACAGATATCTTATCTAAACCATTTTGGAAGTCGTTTTGATCACCTGACGACTTTACAAGACGGTAAACAAAAGCATCATCTGCAAGCAATCTGAGAGGGCTACTCAGATTGTCTCCTATGTCGTTAATATAGATCCGCAATAATAGAGGGCCTATAACACTTCCTTGGGGAACGCCGGATATTACTTCTGTTTTACTCGATGACTTTCCGTCTATTACGACGAACTGTGATCTTTCTGACAGTAAATCATGAATCCAGTCGCACAACTGAGGCGATACTCCATAGGCACGCAGTTTGGTTAGAAGGCATTTGTGAGGAACGGTGTCGTAAGCCTTCTGGAAATCTAAAAATATGGAACCAATTTGACATCCCCTGTCGATAGCACTTATTACTTCATGAGTATAAAGAGCTAGTTGTGTTTCACAAGAACGATGTATTCTGAATCTGTGCTCACTATGTGTCAATAAATCGTTTTCTTCGAGGTACTTCATAATGTTCGAATACAGTATATGTTCCAAAACCCTACTGCAAATCGACGTTACTGATATAGGCCTGTAATTCAGCGGACTAGTCCTATTTCTATTTTTGTGTATTGGTGTGATTTGAGCAATTTCCCACTCTTTCTGTGAGCGAGTGGTTTATATATAATTGCTAAATATGGAGCTATTTTATCAGTATACTCTGAGAGGATCCTGACTGGTATACAATCCGTACCGGAGGCCTTGCCTTTATTAAGTAATTTAAGCTGCTTTGTTACACCGAGGATATCTACTGCTATGTTCATCAATTTGGCACTTGTTCTTGATCGGAATTCAGGAACATTTACCTCGTCTTCTTTGGTGAAGGACTTTCGGAAAACCGTGTTTAATAACTCTGCTTTAGTGGCACTGTCATCATTGACTTCACCATTGTTATTGAGCAGTGGAGGTATTGATTGCGTCTTGTCACTGGTGTGTTTTATGTATGACCAGAATCTCTTTGGGATTTCTGCCAGATTTCGACACAGAATTTCATTGTGGAAATTATTAAAAGCATCTCGCATTGAAGTACGAGCTATATTTCGAACTTTGCAAATCTTGGGGATTTTGCGTTCTTTTAAATGTGGCATACTTTTTTCGTTGCTTCTGCAACAACGACGTGACCCGTTTTGTATACCTTGGGGGATCAGTACCATCACTTATTAATTTATGTGGTATATATCTCTCAATTGCTCTCTCTTGAAAACATTCCACGACTTTTCTTCACTTACAAGATCAGATTGGAAGGAGTGAAGACTGTCTCTTAAAAAGGCGATAAGAGCATTATTAGCAGCTTTTTTAAATAGACATACTTTGCATTTCTTTTTGATGGTTGTAGGTGTTACGGTATTCAGCCTAGCAGCAACTGCCTTGTGGTCGCTAATCCCTGTATTCGTCACAATACTAACTATTTGTCCGGGATTATTTGTTGCTAAAAGGTCAAGTATGCTTTCGCAACCATTTACTCTTCGAATGGGCTCATGAACTAATTGTTCAAAATAATTTTCTCAGAAAGCATGCAGTAAAATTTCGCAATTTCGGATGACGTTTTATGCCTGCCGCCGGCTTTAAACGTATAATTTTTCCAGCATATCGAGGGTAGATTAAAGTCACGACCGACTATAATTTTATGAGCGGGGTACTTATTTGAAATGAGACTCAAGTTTTCTTTGAGCTATTCAGCAACTATATCTTCTGAGTCGGGGGGTCGGTAAAACGATCCAATTAATAGTTTGGTCCGATTGTCGGGTGTAACCTCTACCCATACTATTTCACACGAACTATCTGCTTCAATTTCGCTACAAGGCAAACTACCTCTGAATGCAATAAATGCTCCACCACCAACTGTATTTGAACTATCTTTTCTGAACACTGTTAGGTCGTTTGAAAAAATTTCGGATGAACCTATTTCCGGCTTTAGCCAGCTCTCAGTACCTACAACTATTTGAGCTTCAGTGCTTTCTATTAGGGCTTGGAGTTCTGGTTCTTTCGCAACACAGCTACGACAATTTACAACTACAATACCAATCGTTTCTACAACTGCCTTACTGTGTTTTACCAGCCCCTTTTTAGACGGACGCCATTTTTATGGTTCCCTGAGGCCCTCGAACCGAAAAAACCGCCCAGTCCCTTCCACACAGCGCCCGCTACCCGTGTAGCCTAGAGATGGGGGATCCACTCCTGAACTGATTCATAGAGTTGAATCTTTCAAAGGAGTGAACAATCAGTGATTCAGAAAAAAAGAGCGGTAGCTCCAAACGTTTCCCACAGCAGTGAGAGAGAGAGAGAGAGAGAGAGAGAGAGAGACGGAGCAGACCAGTGGGGCCTCTGCTGGTCAGAGCACACTACACGCCACACAACACAGCCAGCGCCGGCCTCTGCCCTGCTTCTACCTTGGCTGCCTGCATTGTGCAGTGCCCCATTGGATTTTGTGTTTCACATATGCCGTGCAGTCTCTGTGCCTCCTCCGCCGCGTGCAGTGTCTGGCGCACCTTAACAAAGCATCGCACTCCGTCGGCGATCATTTCAGTCGCACGTCCTGCCCTCTGGGCAGTTGATGCGAGCAACAGGACAGAGAGCCTCCTAGCGGAGAACATAAGAACTACTTGCAACAACCTGCTCGCAAGAGAACGGACGATTTGTCTCGGAGCGGGTGACTGGTGGCCGTTCACCGCTCCCCCCATCCTCGGAACTCGCCCGCTCAACGCTCACCCCACCGTTCTCGACTCTAGCCAGAGCGTTGAGCAAAGCAACTCAGGTGTCACTCTGGTCTCTGCGGTCTTAGCTCACGCAGCAATACAGCTCGCGGCTCGACCAGCTTGACTCAGCGCCTCTGCATCGGAGTTCGTCTCTGCTGGATATTGTTCTTCGTAGTAATACTGCTATGTATATTACATTATTATGTTATGTATACATCATTTGCTTTTATTTTATTTTTATTTGTTTAAACTGATCAGATTAGGTTTCTGACGACTCCTCTTACTATAGGATTTTTATTATGGACACTCGAATTCACGCTTTAATTATGAGCGAACCGATAAACCTATCGCAAAATGTAATACACCAATATTTTCCTTGTTTTATTCTGCATAAGGCTATATGCAGCACTTTAGTCTTACAGTCAAATTCATATTTTTTTTCTTATTCTGGTATGGATTTTGCGATTTTAGGCGTCTTCGGAAAGAAATGTTCACTTTAAAAATATATGGCTTGTGATGTATTTGTACGAGGATAATGAAATTTTAATACATTATAGCCAAATATATTGTTAATGTAAATCACAAGTTGCAACGTTTTCCAATCACCCAAAAAACCACGATAGTGCAAAATAAATCGATAATCAAAAACTTTGTCTTATCGTGGAAATTTCAATAAACAATACAAAATTCTTACTCATTATCTGTGTTACTTCAAAATAGGATCAAATAAGATCAAAATACAGGTATAGTACTGGAATAAACAAAGTTTAAAGGGCAATGGGCCTTCCATTTATTTTCTATTGTGAATGAGTGGTGAGTCATGAAAAAGAGCTAGTTCATTTCAGGGAGTGAACAGTTCTGATCCGATCTCTGAAAAGAACAGTTTTCCCCATCTCTAGTGTAGCCGTCTCCTTTGTTTAGTGGACTCCTGACCTATTAAGCAGAACCCAGAAACCCACCACCCGATGGCGCAATTCAAGGAATCTGCAGCCTACACGGTCACAGAACCACCTGAGCCTCTGATTCATACCCTCCACTCGGCTCTGCACCAAAGGACCACAGTCGGTTCTATCGACAATGCTGCTGATGGTGAGCTCTGCCTTAATCTCAGAAGCAAGAATGGCAGTCTTCACTATTTCCACTAGCTGCCTGCAACCAGACAGAATCTGCTCCAATCCAAAGCGACGCATGTCATTGGTACCGACATGAGCGACCACCTGCAGTTGGCTGCACCCTGTACTCTTCATGGCATCCGGAAGCACCCTTTCAACATCTGGAATGACTCCCCCTGGAATGCACACGGAGTGCACACTGACTTCCTTCCCCTCCTTGGCAGCCATGTTCCTAAAGGGCCCCATTAGATGCCTAATGTTGGAGCTCCCAACTACCAGTAAACCCATCCTCTGTGAATGCCCAGACCTTGCAGGCAGAGAAGCTTCCTCTGGAATGGGGTGGACAATTGCATCCGGCTCAAAGACATCGTCAGCCACAGGTAACGCCCGAAACCTGTTCGTCAAACGAACCAGGGAGGCCCTACAATCGGCCCCTCAGAAAGTTTTTTGCTGCCTGCCAGACTTTGGAATGATCTCCCACTCGACTACAGGTGACGGGTCAGCCTCAGTGCAGGCAGTACCCAGGACAGTCACAGCAGTGGACCGATGGGGAGACACGTGGGACGTGCTCGAATTCTCTCGCATCCCCACGTTCGATCCCCCACAGCGACGCCTCTTGGCAGCAGGCTCAAGCTGTGTGATAGAAGCCAATGCAGCCTGGAGCTGTGAGTGAAGGGTCGCCAGCTCAGCTCGCATCTGTACACAACAATCACAGTTCCTATTCATTACTGCAGTCGCTTGTGTTTTAAGCTTGTAAAAATATGCAGCAAACGGTGCACTCGCCTTATTAGCAGCGGGAGATCGAAGCACTCTCTCACAGACGGTCTCACCGATACTGAGCTTTTCTAACCAAACAAAGAAAAGCTTGTACGATACGAGGGTCGATACAATGGTCGATAGCAACGGTGGTGCTGTACACTACACTGTTATTGAAATAAAAGGTTGGGCCTAGTAAGCACTCGAACATGCAAGAAATTACAAAAATAAACTAGTTACTACACAGATAACTGAAAATAAGTTGCTCCTGTTTGAAACTCGTAAAAGTGTGTAACAAGCGAATGGTGAACTCGCCTTATTAATAACAGGAACTAGTGGTGCGCTCTCACTGACGGTCTAACCAACACTGGGTTAGGGTTAACGCCCCATCGACATGATCATTAGAGATGGGGCACAAACTAGGATTGTTTCAAGGATGGGAAAGGAAATCAGCCATGTCCTTTCAAAGGAACCATCGTCGCATATGCCTGGAGCAATTTAGGGAAATCATGGAAAAGCTGAATCAGGATGGCTGGACATGGTGTCCAGTGGATGAATTTTTTTCGGAAGTTTGATGATATACCGCCAGTCTCATACATTGTACTATAATAATCGTTTTTTTGCCACTACTTCTAATGATTTCAGAAAGTCCAAGGGAATGTAATCCATCCCTTCTGCTTTATTTGATTTTAGGTGTCCCAAAAGTGATATAAATTCTGATTCTAACAGTGGCTCTCCTATCTCTTCCCTTTCTTTTTCTATCACGTCATCAGAAAAGTCCTTCCTCTCATAGAGGCCCTCAGTCTACTCTACCCATTTATCTGCTCTCTCCTCTGATACCTGTACTTCAGTTAATTAAAGTAACACTTTTCCATCTGAAAAATTAATACTGTCAGTTAAAATTAGTTATTTGATTTATGGGACAAAGTAAAGAAATTTATTTCTTGTACTTTTATGATTTTTATCACTGGCTGACCTGGTGATTGTACCCAATGTCTGTCACATATCGTGTGCAGTGCTGTGAAATATGTGCTGTGTTCTTACGGCAGCCACAGTTAATGTTATATCTCCTGCCTCAACTGCAACTTTAATTCTCAAGAAAGTTTCCTTTTAATGACTAAAAGTATATATGACAACGTTATGAGGATGTATGTTTTGTTTTTTCATCTGCTAGTTTTCATATCTGACATTATATTTGCTTCTGGTCACTTTTTCAACTGTTTTACAGTAAATGAAATGAATGTTTGGTACATATTGTGTTGTAGTCTGTTTGACTATACCAAGATTCTGCACCTAAATTTATTAAGTTTTAAGTAGGATTATGAAAATTGCTGTTGCATTATGGGTCGTAAGATAGTCTGTAGTTACTACTTTCCTGTCAGCGACAGTCCCCTTATTGACCATTGAACTGCTTACTATTGTATTTATTTTAGCAAATTGTACATTAATTCTGCTTGTTGACCATTGAACTGCTTATTATTGTATTTATTTTAGCAAATTGTATATTCATTGTATCTGCAGAGTAATTACATAAACTGTGAAGTTCCCGATGCATAGTAGGATGTACACTGAAGACTTTGAGAAATATGGAAAGCTGGAAAATTTGCTGTAGGGCCCTCTAATGCGGCAGTGAAAGCAGATTTTACCTCAGAGAAGTTAGTATGGAACTGGAGCATTCAGATGTGCGAGAATGGGATAATCTGAGATGGCTCTTCTATTCTCTTTAATTAAATGTAAACTGATAATACGACTCCAGATTGTAGGCCTATGATGTGGAGTGATTACTATTACCAATGTCGCATTGTACATTCACAAACTATTGAACCATATGTATGGTAAATTCTGTCTGAGATGCATTCTAAACACAAAGCTTATACGGGAGTAATCTGGATTTGGTTCAGTTTACACTAGATTAGCATAGCACTGTACATGCCATAGCAAACACATTTTAATAATCAAATAATGTAAAGGAATGGGTCGAATAACTTACAGGGATCCAAATAAGTTTAACAATCATTGATATTTTGCGTTTTTACCTTGAAAATTGGGTGTTCACTTAGCGAATCATCAGAGGCTATTCAGCATCTTGCCCAGCTGCATTCAAAAAAGTTGCTTGAACATTTTATGTGCTGGGAGAAATTTAAGGTCAAGACAGAGAACTGGTGTTTATTGGTAATAAATGGAATGTTTTTCAGTAGTTGATTGCTTTTTTGCAAAATTATCTGGATAAATTAAGCTCAGACCCTTTCCTTAAAAGAAACATTACTTATATTGTTCAGTGATAATCTCGTTGTGGTGTGACTGGCGTAGTTACATCATCTATTATGTATTTAATAATGGGTATAAATGAATGTTGGTAGGATTACTTTTTTGTATTCTTTATTATAAAAATAACGAAAAGCCATTTAGTGAAGCTATAATCGTTTTATTCCAGATGTTCATAGTACAGAAAGCTTCACGTCAGCAACTCTACCAGCTGCTGATTGTTGTTCTGCCTGGCGAGATGACGGGGGGTGGCACCACTGTCATCTCTCGCTCCCCTATCAGCTCCTGCCTCCAGCAGCACAGCCACAACCTCTGTGTGCCCATAGGCAGCGGCCCTGTGTAGCGGCGTCCACCCATCCACATTGCTGGCGTTGGGGTCAGCTGAGGCCGCGACCAGCAGCCGAACCACAGCTGCATGGCCAAACCTTGCAGCTGAGTGCAGAGGCGTGTTCTGCACGTTGCTCCTGGCGTCCACTTCTGCTCCACCCTCCAGCAGACATCTCACCGCCTCGACGCGTCCCTCCACTGCTGCCCAGTGCAGAGCAGTCGTCCCCTCCGAGCCCCTAGCCCCCACGTCTGCCCCTGCTGCGAGCAGTGCCTGCATCTCCCCCACTGCTCCCTGCTTAGCTGCCTGGATCAGCCTGCTACCTCTCTCCGTTCTAGAAAGTGTCCTGCACAAAACATCGAGATTCTTCCACTTTACTGTAATCGCACTGTAAGTAGGCTGTTTAGGTTTTTATATTGGTAACACCACGTAGCGCTCCATATGAAAATCACTGGCTGTGCTGTGTGCAGTCTGTGGCTGGGTGGCATTGTTGTAATATTCACTATTGTAGTGTTGGGCAGTTGGCTGTTAACAGCGCATAGTGTTGCGCAGTTGGAGGTGAGCCGCCAGCAGTGATGGATGTGGGGAGAAAGACGGCAGAATCTTGAGAGCGGACGATCTGGATGTGTGTCCTTCAGAGACAGTAAATTTGTAATATTGGATATCATGGACTGATATATATATATAATGACTTTTGAACACTATTAAGGTAAATACATTGTTTGTTCTCTATCAAAATCTTTCATTTGCTAACTATGCCTATCAGTAGTTAGTGCCCTGAGTAGTTTGAATCTTTTATTTAGCTGGCAGTAGTGGCGCTCGCTGTATTGCAGTAGTTCGAGTAACGAAGATTTTTGTGAGGTAAGTGATTTGTGAAAGGTATAGGTTAATGTCAGTCAGGGCCATTCTTTTGTAGGGATTTTTCAAAGTCAGATTGCGTTGTGCTAAAAAAATATTGTGTGTCAGTTTAAGCACAGTCATGTATAATTTTTCTAAGGGGACGCTTCATAATCCTCAGGGGGGTACACGCTTACTTTGTGTACCATGTGTTTGGCTAGTACAAGAAGTCCTAGCTAATATGGTATTTGCTGATACAACTTTACACATCAGTACCATATTTCTCTAACACATAATTACACAGCTATCTGATCATTTAACTGAGAGAGACAAACATGTTTTTTTACTACATCAGTGACACATGTTTACACAATTACACAGTTGGATAACTTCACACTTATGAAATTGTATTTTGTCTGCACTGTGTGAACTGTTCATATTTTTTCGGAACCATTGTGATACTATGAGAGCTTTGAATGATATATTTGGTATAGGATCACGATTTTTAAAGTACGATTGAAGTAGATGACACTACTGAAATGAGTAGAGAATTGTTTTAGGTTTTGAAATTATTGCAGAAAGCTACAACATTTTTGAGATTTGACTGAGTTTTTATGATGTTATTATTACGATGACAATGTGTGTTATGCTGTTGAGATATTTTTATGATCAATAAGCTGAGAATCGTACTTTAAGAGTTATGAAATGTGTGTAAATGCGTGAATGTATCACAATGCAGGCGAAAATTTTTTCCACACTGTTATATTCATAGGATTTTGTTTCTACACATTTGCAATGCAAATTCTCGACCTGTGAAATTTTTATATGAGACTGTCACTGTAGTGCACACTGGTGTCGTAAATATTTCGGTAAGAAAGTTAGGTGACCACCTGCACGTAATGCGTCGTGGGCACCCAGCTGCGCGACAGTCGCCTGGAGAAAAGCCATTAGTGTGTGCCTTTCAGAGGCACAGGTGGAGAAAAAAAAAGAGGCCATTATCCTCACTATTGACATTTCTTTGTAGAAAGCATCGCAAATAGGACACGCTCAAACTTGAAAACATATGATTATACTGTGGAGCTCTTAATTTATGATATTTACTAAAATGCCTAATGAAATGATGAGAAACATTTTACATCTATTGCCTTTATAGCTGAGAGAATTTTATGGCTTTTGGAGACGCCATTTGCCTAGTGAACGAGTTTCATATGTTGCTTTATATATATATTTGCTCATTTTGTTTAATATCAAGTTTCTAGCTGCAGCAGCATTGGTTAAAATAAAATTTAATAGATGTACTAATAATCACTATTTTCTGTCTACAGACCTAGTAAAGAATAATTTTAAGATGTACTTTCGTAGAAAAGACAGCACAAATAGACATTTCCCTTCACAGGAATTGCAAAAATAATTTTTTAACAGGTTGGTAACTTGTCTGCTAGAGTAAGTCAAGGTGATGCATCACTCTAATGTTAAGATGTGACATAGGTATTAGACATGGTCATCTTTACTGTAATATTCTTTCTGCTTGAGCTTTGTCATGTTTAGATATTAATTATTGCATTTGCTGCTGCTGTTTGCCAGGCATAGTGCTACTAAATTTCACTTTATATTACTCTGTTCAGCCAGTTTTACTACTGATTTATTTTTCTTGTTTGCTGCATATTGCCTTATATTAGTTGTAATATTGCAGTTGCTTTGCTAATTTATATTTTTTGCTGCTTGCTTTGCCAATTTGCATTTTTTGTCATTGCTGTTTGTGTTAACTGTTTTGTGCTGCTGGATTGCCTCGTCCCTTAGTTTATGCATCTGAGCTCAGTAGATGTAAGTTAGCTTAAGATGGGGTAGGCTATATAAGAGAACGGGTTGCGATGAATTGGAAGAAATGCATTGAGAAGCTATAAGAAAATGGTTTGGCCAAAAAAGTATTTTGAAAGAGGATATGAATAAAAAAAGTAGGGTTTAGGGACAACAGGTTTAGGTAGGATTTTCTTGGAAATAAATGATGAGGTAAGATAATGGAAAATAAATAATGAGGTAAGAAATATGTGAACATATAAATACAGAAAGCATGCTTGGAGAGGATTTTTTTGGTGGAATCAAATGTTGAAATAAGACGAAAGATCTATGGAATGAAGTTTTGGGTTGGACTGCAGTACCAAATGTTACACTGAAAACAATCCCTGCCTTTCCACCTGTGTTATTCTGCTATGTGTTTGTGTACTCTTGTGTATCTGTGTTTTTCCTGTCTTTATGTGTTTAGCTAATAAGATTTATGTTGTAGAATTTTTCTAGTACTAAGCTACATTCACTATGATGAGGAATACTGTTATTCTCAAACATAATTTGCATTAATAATATGTCATTTTCTTTGTAAAGATGTTTACACATTATTAATTCTGTTCTGCTTCAATTCTCATGTGTGAAATCAATGTTCCAAAAACTATTCTCATTATTTTATTTATTTACTTATGTCACAATTCCTATAACACTGATGTATATGTCTATTTCTATTCTTTTATAAAGCCTGTACTATTATCTGTGTTGTTATGTTCTTTAATGATGTATTTTGCACCTTTGTTATTGTATTCTTATGTTATAAAATTGTAATTGACACCAGGTCATCAAATTAAGTAACTTGTAAGTTACATTTCACTGCACACGTTTCTGTTGGTCATAGTACATGGACAATATGTGAGAAGTAGGGACTGATAGTGTTCACACATGTGTTGATAATTCAGCAAGGGACTGATTAACAGCATCGCCAGTTCTAAGGACAATTCCAAAAACTTTGTGAGTGCACAAGTGGTGGTTTATGGACTTGCTATATTGTCTGCAAGACTCTTCGATGGTGATTGTGAACCTGCACAGTTGCAACAGATGCTGCTGGCCATCTCTACAAAGACTACAGTGGGTCTACACCTTTCATGACCCACCAGGACCATTATTTCTACAAGGAATGCAGTGGGTCTGCACCTCTGGTGGCCCACCAATACCGTAATCTCTAACAGGACTACAGTGGTCTGCTCTGTGATGACCTACCTACCAATATTCTTCAGAACTTCGACTGACTCTGCTGTGGGTTTGCTCTGTTGTGGCCCATTACCCGTTTGCATGTTGGGTGAGCATTGGCCACTGCCCAAAACAATTTGTAAAATTGTTTGTGGGGAGCATGGGGGTTATGTAAGTAGGCTGTTTAGGTTTTTATATTGGTAATGCCACGTAGCACTCTGTATGAAAATCACTGGCTGTGCTGTGTGCAGTCTGGGATTTTTGAAAGTCAGATTGCGTTGCGCTAAAAAAATATTGTGTGTCAGTTTAAGCACAGTCATGTATAATTTTCAACACATACGAAATGGAGAAAACTGTATTAGAAGTGACACTGAGTAGTTTTGAATATAGTGACAAATTAGAAATCTAGACTTTTTCCTTCTAATTCATAGAACATTCTGTAAGTCAGTATAGCAGATTCATCTCATCAAAGTCTTCATCCAACACTCCATCGAAAAAACATCTCATCTCATAACCAACTTTTAATGATTATACGAGCAGCCAACAAACTGAAATGGTTTCCGATCCTTTTAGTGCTTTCCTAAGAGTCATGCTAATGGAGCTAGACCGCCATTATCTGCCTATGGAGTGAGCATTGGTTCACAAATACCTGCAGTTTCACATGGAATGCTAACAATGGTAATACTTTGTTTTAATACACCCAAGTCCTACAAGTGGTCATACAAGTGTACGCCAAGTCCATAACTTAAGAGTTGGCCAGGTATGGAGCAACCCAAGTGACTCACATACAGACATCGATATTTGTTTTTGTCACCATTGCTGTTGTAATGGTAATCAGTGCCAAACTGCTTTGGGTTAGTGACACCAAAACACATGCAGTCTACATGTTCTCGTTTATACTTTGCATTATCTTGAACCAGCACTTTAATTATCATCTAGTTTTCCCATCAGCATGTACTGTTTTCCACCTTAAAACGACAAGCCCTTGCTACGATGCATTACTAAAACAGACACACTGACTGTGAAGTAGTAGTTTGCAGGAAGTTACACATCGAAGGCTACAATGAATGAAGTGCCAAGGTAAGTTCTACCAAACTGCACTTCATTCTTCCCTATAGAATGACAGCTGTCTGAACATCTTCTCTGTAGGCCATGGTTACTATCACGCAATTTCAAAACATGAACTTTGGCGTGGTGTTTTGGGGGTACTGCTATACTGCTAAAATAAAGTATCAATACTTGGAATTGCATGTTGTTGTTGTGGTCTTCAGTCCTGAGACTGGTTTGATGCAGTTCTCCATGCTACTCTATCCTGTGCAAGCTTCTTCATCTCCCAGTACCTACTGCAACCTACATCGTTCTGAATCTGCTTAGTGTATTCATCTCTTGGTCTCCCTCTACGATTTTTACCCTCCACGCTGCCCTCCAATGCTAAATTTGTGATCCCTTGATGCCTCAAAACATGTCCTACCAACCGATCCCTTCTTCTAGTCAAGTTGTGCCACAAACTTCTCTTCTCCCCAATCCTATTCAATACCTTCTCATTAGTTATGTGATCTACCCACCTTATCTTCAGCATTCTTCTGTAGCACCACATTTCGAAATCTTCTATTCTCTTCTTGTCCAAACTAGTTATCGTCCATGTTTCACTTCCATACATGGCTACACTCCATACAAATACTTTCAGAAACGACTTCCTGACACTTAAATCTATACTCGATGTTAACAACTTTCTCTTCTTCAGAAACGATTTCCTTGCCATTGCCAGTCTACATTTTATATCCTCTCTACTTCGACCATCATCAGTTATTTTACTCCCTAAATAGCAAAACTCCTTTACTACTTTAAGTGTCTCATTTCCTAATCCAATTCCCTCAGCATCACCAGACTTAATTCGACTACATTCCATTATCCTCGTTTTGCTTTTGTTGATGTTCATCTTATATCCTCCTTTCAAGACACTGTCCATTCCGTTCAACTGCTCTTCCAAGTCCTTTGCTGTCTCTGACAGAATTACAATGTCATCGGCGAACCTCAAAGTTTTTACTTCTTCTCCATGAATTTTAATACCTACTCCGAATTTTTCTTTTGTTTCCTTTACTGCTTGCTCAATATACAGATTGAATAACATCAGGTAGAGGCTTCAACCCTGTCTCACTCCTTTCCCAACCACTGCTTCCCTTTCATGTCCCTCGACTCTTATAACTGCCATCTGGTTTCTGTACAAATTGTAAATAGCCTTTCGCTCCCTGTATTTTACCCCTGCCACCTTCAGAATTTGAAAGAGAGTATTCCAGTTAACATTGTCAAAAGCTTTCTCTAAGTCTACAAATGCTAGAAACGTAGGTTTGCCTTTTCTTAATCTTTCTTCTAAGATAAGTCATAAGGTTAGTATTGCCTCACGTGTTCCAACATTTCTACGGAATCCAAACTGATCTTCCCCGAGGTCCGCTTCTACCAGTTTTTCCATTCGTCTGTAAAGAATTCGCGTTAGTATTTTGCAGCTGTGACTTATTAAACTGATAGTTCGGTAATTTTCACATCTGTCAACACCTGCTTTCTTTGGGATTGGAATTATTATATTCTTCTTGAAGTCTGAGGGTATTCCGCCTGTCTCATACATCTTGCTCACCAGATGGTAGAGTTTTGTCAGGACTGGCTTTCCCAAGGCCGTCAGCAGTTCCAATGGAATGTTGTCTACTCCCGGGGCCTTGTTTCGACTCAGGTCTTTCAGTGCTCTGTCAAACTCTTCTGGCAGTATCTTGTCTCCCATTTCGTCTTCATCTACATCCTCTTCCATTTCCATAATATTGTCCTCAAGTACATCACCCTTGTATAAACCCTCTATATACTCCTTCCACCTTTCTGCCTTCCCTTCTTTGCTTAGAACTGGGTTTCCATCTGAGCTCTTGATATTTATACAAGTGGTTCTCTTCTCTCCAAAGGTCTCTTCAATTTCCCTGTAGGCAGTATCTATCTTACCCCTAGTGAGACAAGCCTCTACATCCTTACATTTGTCCTCTAGCCATCCCCGCTTAGCCATTTTGCACTTCCTGGCGATCTCATTTTTGAGACGTTTGTATTCCTTTTTGCCTGCCTCATTTACTGCATTTTTATATTTTCTCCTTTCATCAATTAAATTCAACATTTCTTCTGTTACCTAAGGATATCTATTAGCCCTCGTCTTTATAGCTACTTGATCGTCTGCTGCCTTCACTACTTCATCCCTCAGAGCTACCCCCATTCTTCTTCTACTGTATTTCTTTCCCCCATTCCTGTCAATTGTTTCCTTATGCTCTCCCTGAAACTCTCTTCAACCTCTGGTTCTTTCAGTTTATCGAGGTCCCATCTCCTTAAATTCCCACCTTTTTGCAGTTTCTTCAGTTTCAATCTGCAGTTCATAACCAATAGATTGTGGTCAGAATCCACATCTGCCCCTGGAAATGTCTTACAATTTAAAACCTGGTTCCTAAATCTCTGTCTTACCATTATATAATCTATCTGATACCTTTTAGTATCTCCAGGATTCTTCCAGGTATACAACCTTCTTTTATGATTCTTGAACCAAGTGTTAGCTATGATTAAGTTATGCTCTGTGCAAAATTCTACAAGGCGGCTTCCTCTTTCATTTCTTACCCCCAATCCATATTCACCTACTACGTTTCCTTCTCTCCCTTTTGCTACTGACGAATTCCAGTCACCCATGACTATTAAATTTTCGTCTCCCTTCACTACCTGAATAATTTCTTTTATCTCGTCATACATTTCATCAATTTCTTCATCATCTGCAGAGGTAGTTGGCATATAAACTTGTACTACTGTAGTAGGCTTGGGCTTTTTGTCTATCTTGGACACAATAATGCGTTCACTATGCTGTTTGTAGTAGCTAACCCGCACTCCTATTTTTTTATTCATCATTAAACCTACTCCTGCATTACCCCTATTTGATTTTGTATTTATAACCCTGTAATCACCTGACCAAAAGTCTTGTTCCTCCTGCCACCAAACTTCACTAATTCCCACTATATCTAACTTTAACCTATTCATTTCCCTTTTTAAATATTCTAATCTACCTGCTCGATTAAGGGGTCTGACATTCCACGCTCCGATCTGTAGAACGCCATTTTTCTTTCTCCTGATAACGACGTCCTCTTGAGTAGTCCCCGCCCGGAGATCCGAATGGGGGACTATTTTACCTCAGGAATATTTTACCCAAGAGGACGCCATCATCATTTAATCATACAGTAAAGCTGCATGCCCTCGGGAAAAATTACGGCTGTAGTTTTCCCTTGCTTTCAGCCGTTCGCAGTACGAGCACAGCAAGGCCGTTTTGGTTAGTGTTACAAGGCCAGATCAGTCAATCATCCAGACTGTTACCCCTGCAACTACTGAAAAGGCTGCTGCCCCTCTTCAGGAACCACATGTTTGTCTGGCCTCTCAACAGATACTCCTCCGTTGTGGTTGCACCTATGGTACGGCTATCTGTATCGCTGAGGCACGCAAGCCTCCCCACCAACGGCAAGGTCCATGGTTCATGGGGGGGTGGAATTGCATATCATTCATTAATTCAAACCAAAATGACGAAGACACCACTTAATGATTAATCCTACATGAGAAACAGTCTGAGCTCACAGTCAAGATAACAGAATTAGATGAAACTCCTCTAGCACAGTGACCGAGCCAAATATCTCACGAAATATATCAGTGCAGTGTTTTGAACTGAATGATTGTTGTCGACGAAGTTCGTATGTGTGCAGTTTTTAAGCAAAACTGTAGAGAAAACGATAAGAGAAAGTGAATTTTTAATGCTTTGAAAGATTCAGTTACAGGAATTGAGAATGTCTCGATATTCATCGATGTGTTTATTTGTCGCCGAATCCATAAGTCGCCATTATGTACACTGTCATGAATGGGAGAACTGCTGGTTACCAAACTCTTTTGTACGCCTTCTCCTGCCATAATTCCTCAGCGTGAAGGGTGAAGCTGTCCTTAGTCCACACTTCTTGCACACCCCCAAAGTTTGGCGTCCCTGGCAGTCCTAGTAAACACACATAAGGGTACAAGAATCGCCTCCCACTGTAGATGACGTATGTGGCTGTTCAGCTACAGATTTAAAGCACAGAGTTCCCCTCCTCTTAATAGCAGGTTACACCGAGCCACAGAAGCACCTATGCGAATGTCCCAGAATGCTGAACGTAGGCTTCCCGTATGTCAACCATCCAGATAGTGTAGGACTGGAGCAGGGGTTCTTTCATTCGAATCAGTTGCGAAATTTGTGCCACAGTATGGGTAATGAATTAAATCGTACTGAACTGCATATGGTGATGCACTTATCCAATACCTTATTAGATCTGACACCAAGTGGCATCTAGTATTAATATTTACCATTTAAATGGTTAAGAAAACAATCTGACAATGCTGAAGACTTCTCCCCTTCTGCTATTTATATGAAACATAATTTCTCGGTCTATTACTCTCATCCAGATTGTGAAAATGCATAGATTATGAGCGTTATATTTCACTTACGAAAATAGAGTAAAATTTTATTCTGAATACTACAACAATCTTAACTGCGGAAACATGGAGATATAAATTGCATTGTTTTTTTTTTTTTTTTTTTAAATATTAATATCATATTGAAATATGGCTTCCCGTCTAAGACACAAGTTGAAAATATGGTCACTATTTTTTATTTACTTAAATTTGCCATATTTCGTTACAGTACCTTTTCCGTTAGACGTTTGCAAGGCAATATTAGTCTTGGCTTCAGTTGTCTAAGTATGATTCCACAATGCATCAATGTCAGCTGCAGAAATGACGTGGTTCAACGTGTTTCTCTCATTTTGGTGTTTCAAATACAGTTTCTTCAAATGTAGTTTCTTCTTTTTAGTTAATACAAAAATAATAGTAACATAATTCAAAATTATTTATGACTGCGACCTTCACATTGTTCTTCCGTCAACACACACCAAGAGTTAGCTGCCGATTGACTATAGTCAAAGACGACTCCAACGTCAAAGATATTTTACACAATTCACAAGTTTCCACTTGTAATCAGTCTCTTTGCTATTCTTCGATACATTTTCTAATAGTAATCAATATGCTTTTACTCTCAAAAACAGAAGTAAATTAACATATAATAAGACAAATTATAATAAATTCTGACAAAAATATAAGAAAACATTTACAATTCGGTATCGACAAATACGGTAAAAAAATAACATCTCCCAGATCCATTACAATATACAGGGTGGTCCATTGATCGTGACCGAGCCAAATATCTCACGAAATAAGCGTAAAACGAAAAAACTACAAAGAACGAAACTTGTCTAGCTTGAACGGGGAAACCAGATGGCGCTATGGTTGGCCCGCCAGATGGCGCTACCATAGGTCAAACGGATACGAACTGCGTTTTTTTAAATAGGAACCCCCATTTTTCATTACATGTTCGTGTAGTACGTGAAGAAATATGAATGTTTTACTTGGATCACATTTTTCGCTTTGTTATAGATGGCGCTGTAATAGTCACAAAAATATGGCTCACAATTTTAGACGAACACTTGCTAACAAGTAGGTTTTTTAAATTAAAATACAGAACGTAGGTGTGTTTGAACATTTTATTTCGGTTGTTCCAATGTGATAGATGTACCTTTGTGAATTTATCATTTCTGAGAACGCATGCTGTTACAGTGTGATTACCTGTAAATACCACATTAATACAATAAATGGTCAAAATGATGTTCGTCAACCTCAATGCATTTGGCAATACGTGTAACGACATTCCTCTCAACAGCGAGTAGTTCGCCTTCCGTAATGTTCGCACGTGCATTGACAATGCGCTGACGCATGTTGTCAGGCGTTGTCGGTGGATCACAATAGCAAATATCCTTCAAGTTTCCCCACAGAAATAAATCCGGGGACGTCAGATCCGGTTAACATGCGGGCCACGGTATGGTGCTTCGACGACCAACCCACCTGTCATGAAATAGGCTGTTCAATACCGCTTGAACCGCACGCGGGCTATGTGCCGGACATCCATCATGTTGGAAGTACATCGCCATTCTGTCATGCAGTGAAACATCTTGTAGTAACATCGGTAGAACATTACGTAGGAGCCGGCCGGGGTGGCCGAGCGGTTCTAGGCGCTACAGTCTGGAACCGCGCGACTGTTACGGTCGCCGGTTCGAATCCAGCCTCGGGCATGGATGTGTATGATGTCCTCAGGTTAGTTAGGTTTAAGTAGTTCTAAGTTCTAGGGGACTGATGACCTCAGAAGTTAAGTCCCATAGTGCTCAGAGCCACCCATTACGTAGTAAATGAGCATACATTGCACCGTTTAGACTGCCATCGATAAAATGGGGGCCAATTATCCTTCCTCCCATAATGCCGCACCATCCGTATAACCCGCGAAGGTGGCTGATGTTCCACTTGTCGAAGCCATCTTGGATTTTCCGTTGCCCAATAGTGCATATTATGCCGGTTTGTGTTGGTGAATGACGCTTCGTCGCTAAATAGAACGCGTGCAAACAGTCTGTCATCGTCCCATAATTTCTCTTGTGCCCAGTAGCAGAACTGTACACGACGTTCAAAGTAGTCGCCATGCAATTCCTCGTGCATAGAAATATGGTACGGGTGCAATCGATGTTGATGTAGCTTTCTCAACACCGACGTTTTCGAGATTCCCGATTCTCGCCCAATTAGGTTTAAGTAGTTCTAAGTCCTAGGGGACTGATGACCTAAGATGTTAAGTCCCATAGTGCTCAGAGCCATTTGAACCATTTTTTTGCTTTCGTCGAGTGACGTGTGTCATTCAAAACACAACACGGGCCACCAGCAGTGGTGGTGCCAAACTGCTACATCCGGCGTAGACGACTTGGTCATTATATTTTGTACTATCAAGGTGGAAGTTCTTTCATAAAGTAGTGTTCGCGATCCAGTAAGTGGACACTGTTTCGTGCTACGCTCTGTAGAAGTCTTGTTTCATGCAGACGCTTGCACACCAGTATACGATACACAGAGCACGCCAACATATAGCGTTCCTGATTGCGTATCAAATTACTGATCCTGGAGCAATTGAACAACAGGAGGTATTCAGTGACATTCCTTAACAAAGCCAGTGGCCAAAAGATGTACAGTGATAATTAGACATATTTACTGGACGTCCGGGTACATGGTTAGCGGTGTATTTACTTATCTGAAAGTGGTACAATACATTGTCCCTCAAGATACGTATACTTCTGTTATCTACTGATGTTGCATGTAGCTTCTAAATTACAGTGCATCTACAGGTCATGAACGTGCACATTTGACGATTGCAGGTAATGAAACCATGGAATCATTGTATCAATATATAGGAAGGAATGTGTTTTCTTAAGTCCATTCAAACGTTTCACAACCCATTACCAACATTAAAATATTTTTTTTTGCTCCCATGTTTCTACTGAATAGTTAACAGACCGCTTCATTACGCAATTCTTGCATTCTGCTCTAATAAATTTTAAAATGCATGTTGAACAGTCTCACTGTCGTTAGTTCTAGAACTGTTGTTGTGGTCTTCAGTCCTGAGACTGGTTTGACGCAGCTCTCCATGCTACTCAACCCTGTGCAAGCTTCTTCATCTCCCAGTTCCTACTGCAGCCTACATCCTCCTGAATCTGCTTAGTGTATTCATCTCTTGGTGTCCCTCTACGAGTTTTACCCTCCACGCTGCCCTCCAATACTAAATTGGCGATCCCTTGATGCCTCAGAACATGTCCTACCAACCGATCCCTTCTTCTAGTCAAGTTGTGCCACAAACTGCTCTTCTCCCCAATTCTATTCAATACCTCCTCATTAGTTATGTGATCTACCCATCTAATCTTCAGCATTCTTCTGTAGCACCACATTTCGAAAGATTCTATTCTCTTCTTGTCCAAACTATTTATCGTCCACGTTTCACTTCCATACATGGCTACACTCCATTTTATACTTTCAAAAACGACTTCCTGACATTTAAATCTATACTCGGTGTTAAGAAATTTCTCTTCTTCAGAAACGCTTTCCTTGCCATTGCCAGTCTACATTTTATATCCTCTCTACTTCGATCATCGTCAGTTATTTTGCTTCCCAAATAGCAAAACTCCTTTACTACTTTAAGTGTCTCATTTCTTAATCTAATTCTCTCAGCATCACCCGACTTAATTCGACTACATTCCATAATCCTCGTTTTGCTTTTGTTGATGTTCATCTTATATCCTCCTTTCAAGACACTGTCCATTCCGTTCAACTGCTCTTCCAAGTCCGTTGCTGTCTCTGACAATTACAATGTCATCGGCGAACCTTAAAATTTTTATTTCTGCTCCATGGATTTTAATTCCTACTTCGAATTCTTCTTTTGTTTCCTTTATTGCTTGCTCAATATACAGATTGAATAACATCAGGGATAGGCTACAACCCTGTCTCACTCCCTTCCCAACCGCTGCTTCTCTTTCATGCCCCTCGACTCTTATAACTGCCATCTGGTTTCTGTACAAATTGTAAATAGCCTTTCGCTCTCTGTATTTTACCCCTGCCACCTTCAGAATTTGAAGGAGAGTTCTAGAACTGTGTAAGTATTTATTATCCAGGTAAAAATTGTATCGTGTTTCACATCATAGTGAAGAGCATTGACAATGAAGTCATTTAGCAAATTTATTAATTCACTATCAGATAGCAATACTTCTTTCATAAAGACAACTCTCTATGTTTTCTACCGTTGGTCCTTTATTTCCAAAAAGTAAAGTGACCTTTAGGATGGAATTACGCAAGAGCTGCTCCATGCTGAACGAAACACATTACTCAAGACACCTGCAAAGAACTATAATCTGTAAGGTGTCGCTTGCAACTGTCGAGGCATACACTGGTGCAAACATCTGCACTCAACCACACCCACAACAGGACACGAACGATTTCCTGCTAATCTCGAGCAAGAGCTTTAACTGTTGCGCCACCGCTGTACGTCTTCACACATAATTCCAGCATTTATTGCGACTGATGTTTTCACACATGATTTCCGAACTAGGTTCTCATATGCCTCTTTTTTTAGTGAGATAAGCCACAGTCCTCAACCAGTGTTGCTGTTTTCAGAAATCCAGTGAGAAACTCTGATGCTAATATTTAGAAATCAAAGGTGAATATGAGTGACAATGAAAGGCAGAGTCGGTAATGGTTGAGGTAACTGCTATTGGTAGGCATGAGATCCAGGTTCAATCTCAGTGTGGCAAAAAAATTTTCAACGGTTGTCCGCTTGGTAGCTGGATGGTAACGTGTTCGCCTACCATGCAAGAGGGCCTGGGTTCGATTCCCGGCCAGCTTGGAGATTTTCTCCGCTCGCGGACTCGGTGTTGTGTTGTCCTCATCATCATTCCATACTCATCACCGGCGTGCAAGTCGTCCAATGTGGCATCGAATGAAGTAAGACTTGCACTTGGCGGCCGAACTTCCCCGATTGGGGCCTCCCGGCCAACGATGCCATACGAAAATTTCCGTTTTATAACAATTGTAGTGTAGTTACAACAAATATTGCCTGTGTTCGTCTGTGAAAATGGACTCGATAAGCAATCTCAGCTATTTGTAAACGGGATCTACCCCGCATAACACTGGGTGCGTTTTGTATGAGTGAAGGTTTGACCTCCTCATATTACTGCCTTTTCCCATGTGGTTTACAGTAATTCGCAGCAGCATCCAGCAGCACCAGCTAAAGCTTATTCTTACTAGGAATGAATTTAATATAAAGGAGCTTGCTTGGGTCCTGTTAACTATTAAATAACTTGTGAGAAGGGATTTCATAAATTACGTCTACTTAAAACTTCAGAAATCATCATGATCAATAACAGACAATGACAATTACCTAAGTATCAATAATGGCTGAGTGCCAGATGAAAAAATTATTTCAGTTTCAAAGTTATATAACATTTAAGGCCCTGGGAGTAGACAACATTCCAGTAGAACTACTGATGGCCTTGGGAGAGCCAGTCCTGACAAAACTCTACCATCTGGTGAGCAAGATGTACGAGACAGGTGAAATACTCTCAGACTTAAAGAAGAATATAATAATTTCAATCCCAAAGAAAGCAGGTGTTGACAGATGTGAAAATTAACGAACAATCAGTTTAATAAGTCACAGCTGCAAAATACTAACGCGAATTCTTTACAGACAAATGGAAAAACTGGTAGAAGCCGACATCGGGGAAGATCAGTTTGGATTCCGCAGAAATGTTGGAACACGTGAAGCAATACTGACCCTACGACTCATCTTAGAAGCTAGATTAAGAAAGGGCAAACCTACGTTTCTAGCATTTGTAGACTTAGAGAAAGCTTTTGACAATGTTGACTGGAATACTCTCTTTCAAATTCTAAAGGTGGCAGGGGTAAAATACAGGGAGCGAAAGGCTATTTACAATTTGTACAGAAACCAGATGGCAGTTATAGGAGTCGAGGGGCATGAAAGGGAAGCAGTAGATGGGAAGGGAGTGAGACAGGGTTGTAGCCTCTCCCCGATGTTATTCAATCTGTATATTGAGCAAGCAGTAAAGGCAACAAAAAAAAAAAAATCGGAGTAGGTATTAAAATTCATGGAGAAGAAATAAAAACTTTGAGGTTCGCCGATGACATTGTAATTCTGTCAGAGACAGCAAAGGACTTGGAAGAGCAGTTGAACGGAATGGACAGTGTCTTGAAAGGAGGATATAAGATGAACATCAACAAAAGCAAAACGAGGATAATGGAATGTAGTCAAATTAAATCGGTTGATGCTGAGGGAATTAGATTAGGAAATGAGACACTTAAGGTAGTAAAGGTGTTTTGCTATTTGGGGAGCAAAATAACTGATGATGGTCGAAGTAGAGAGGATATAAAATGTAGACCGGCAGTGGCAAGGAAAGCATTTCTGAAGAAGAGAAATTTGCTAACATCGAGTATAGATTTAAGTATCAGGAAGTCGTTTCTGAAAGTATTTGTGTGGAGTGTGGCCATGTATGGAAGTGAAACATGGACGATAAATAGTTTGGACAAGAAGAAAATAGAAGCTTTCGAAATGTGGTGCTACAGAAGAATGCTGAAGATTAGATGGGTAGATCACATAACTATTGAGGATGTATTGAATAGAATTGGGGAGAAGAGGAGTTTGTGGCACAACTTGACAAAAAGAAGGGACCGGTTGGTAGGACATGTTTTGAGGCATCAAGGGATCACAAATTTAGCATTGGAGGGCAGCGCGGAGGGTAAAAATCGTAGAGGGAGACCAAGAGATGAATACACTAAGCAGATTCAGAAGGATGTAGGTTGCAGTAAGTACTGAGAGATGAAGAAGCTTGCACAGGATAGAGTAGCATGGAGAGCTGCATCAAACCAGTCTCAGGACTGAAGGCCACAACAACAAACAACAATTACATTTAATAACCGCAGCATATTTATTAATTAGATTTGGAGAATAATTATTATTATCTGGAGGGTAAGAAGCAAAACATGGGATTATTGCAAACTAGGACTGACAATCACGAGCGAAACCAAATGTTCAAACGTGTGTGAAATCTTATGGGACTTAACTGCTAAGGTCATCAGTCCCTAAGCTTACACACTACTTAACCTACATTATCCTAAGGACAAACACACACACCCATGCCCGAGGGAGGACTCGAACCTGCGCCGGGACCAGCCGCACAGTCCATGACTGCAGCGTCCTAGACTGCTCGGTTAATCCCGTGAGCCTAACCTTCCAATTCCTTTTGCGGTATGCTGGAGAATTTTACCTTGAACTCCATTTTCAAGCATAGCTAAGCCATCTAAATCTCTCCTGGCCATATAAATGAAATCAGGCCTTGAGTGTGGTGAGATCTGCCGTCACCGACGTGAGGACAGCAAGACACGTCTTCTGTCTCCGAGTTCTCGACCGACACTACTGCTTCCACTCTCGCAGACAGACCTCGTCTCACAACAATCCAATGCAATGTAATGCAATGCAATGTTTCGACCTGAGATTGTTACTATCGATATCTGAGTGCTTAATTATTTCCAATCTGACACAATGAAAAGAATAGCCTTAAGTTTGGTATAGTGTTTTCAATGTAATGGAGTTCCGACACACTCCTCACATGGTCACTACACATGTAAGTGTCTGCGCGTGTGGGGCTGATCTGTTATTCTGTGCAACGGATTAAACTGAGATGTACCCTTTACCCCGTGGCTCCTGCAAGATGCAATTTCCACCCACCCCACACTACTATAGAAATCAGACAGACGCTCCTAACGTTCTAAAAAGAAATGCCTGAAAAACTTTCAGCAATAAATATCTTCTGGAGTCGTCCGCTGTAAGGAAATGACACAAAAATTCACAAAATTTCTTTCGTAGCTAGTGGGATACTTGGGTACTGGAGTAGTGCTAGTTAGTGTAAGAAAAACATGAAACTAACGAAAGTTATTATTTATTTTGCAAAAATTCTGAGAAATCACAATGACACTTTTAGTTGTGAATTGAACAAGTTATATCCTGGTTCTTTTCGGAATGTGAAGTTACTTTCCAAGGATAGGATTCGCTAATGAAATTTCTACACAAAGATTAAGATGGTAGTTAACTTGGCAGAATGGCTGAGAGGCGGCGCCTACTCAACTTGAATAATTATCCTTTAGAATGTTGCTAGGTACGGTCGAGGCTGTAGGGTGTGAAATGCAGTGAAGTGTAGTGTTGTGGAAGAAATACGGGGCTCGCAATAGCTGTAGCGCACAATACCGTAAGCTGTGATGACTGCTGTCTGCTCCGCTCGCTGTTGACAAATAAGATGACTCTCGTTCTATATGGATTGACCTTCGCCAATCAGACTCTCCCTATGCCTTGATGAAGTCAAGGACTCCTATTCGCCCCTAGTCTAACTATTGGAGTGGTACACCGGTGAGATAACCAGTCCACCGCGATGCCACTCAAAATTCGCTCGCAGGCGTTTAACTATAACTCTGTCCGTTCACACCACATAATAAGTGTGTCGGCCAACACAGTGAACAACGCTTAATCACAAGGACTCAATATACAGTTGCACTTCGATATGCTCTCGACAGAGGTGCTGTAAGGTGTCAGGCAAATCCAACACCTTCCATGAAAACCCTGACATGATAAGCAAATCCAGTAGTATGTCACATAGCTCCGAATAAATCGTGACATTAAATTAATCAAAGTAATACGAGTAACGAGTGAGCAAATGGAATACCACAGACTAACACAAGAATGCCTAAATGCATGTCATACCTTCCCACCGTGAGACAGACGCAGTTCCGATGGGAGAAACGAGAACAGAAGCCGAGAGCAGAACCGCGTTAAGCGAGAAGGCCCTACGATAAGGGACGGATGGACACCCACGTCGCCAGCTAACCGCTATGACCACACCACACGCAAGTTTTTAGCGTGATACTTTTTCGCGTCTCTGTTACGTTAGGTCCACCCCCCAGCCCATGTTAAAAGCTAGAGCCCTCCAGAAGAACAGTATAGATCTTACGATAACACTAAAAGGACCACACCAGCTGCAAGTTTTAGCGTGAGACTTTTTCACGTCTCTGTTACGTTGCAAACTTTAAAAACATTAGTCAAAATATCCACGGGTGTGCTGCCGGTCTATAGTGTCCAACGGGCACAATATTTCGGCGATCATACATGTCGCCATCATCAGGTGAACTGACGGACTGAGCTCCTGTGAACGTGCCGGCACGGAGATCCGTACGCTATGGCTGCTCAGAGGGAACTGGGTTCGGTCGCGGCGGCGGCCGATTCAAATACCCTCCGCCCGCGGCGCGCTCCCTCCGCCGTCCGCGCCCCGCGCCATGGTCGCGCGGTGGAACAGATTGCGACGGCGTCTGAGATGACGTCGGAGTGATGGCTCTGTCCGCCGTGGTCGTCACAACTATACGTTTGCTCGATTTACTCTTTATTAACCCGATCGCTGGTTCCCAAGCCTTGCTAAGATTATAGCCACAGTCACGGTTTATGAGGTCGTCATTGGTGCGAATTTCGATGGCCTCTCTAACAACGCTGTCCCAGTATCTCGACGTCTGTACCAGAATCCTCGTGCGGTCATATTCCATGGCGTGATTTTCCGACAAACAATGTTCAGCGACCGCCGACTTGCTCGGATACATCAGGCGAGTGTGCCTCTGGTGTTCACGGCATCGATCCTCGACGGTCGCCGCGGGCGGAGGGTATTTAAATCGGCCGCCGCCGCGACCGAACCCAGTTCCCTCTGAGCAGCCATAGCGTACGGATCTCCGTGCCGGCACGTTCACAGGAGCTCAGTCCGTCAGTTCACCTGATGATGGCGACATGTATGATCGCCGAAATATTGTGCCCGTTGGACACTATAGACCGGCAGCACACCCGTGGATATTTTGACTATCAAATACGCCGGGAGAAACTCAAGAATTTAAAAACATTGCCCCACCACGAAAAGTATAACGTTTCTCATTGGATAGACAGAATTTTTGTAGGCAGAGCTTAAGGTTAACATTGAAACCCTGATTGGTCAGATGAAAACACAGCCAGATAGTTTTTTTTTAACCAACTTTGGTAAATGGTAGTAAGGAGAAGTTAGGAGAGAGTTGCTTCCGAGACGGCGAGGTGAGCGGAGCTGTGCTGCCCGCCGCCCCATGACGAACACCGACAAGGTAATGAACGCACGCGATGCCGCATTTTTGAGCGCATAAAGCTTCACTCAGAACTGCAGAAGTCTCATCTGTTACACCCCCTTTTGCGTAATACTAGTGTCGATCGTCAATTAAAGCTCATGGTGTTCACATTTGCCACTTGAAGTAAAAATCTGAAACGCAATGATTTTTCTGTTATATAGTTATTGAGAAGCCACATCAGCCACTGTAATTTACGACAAGTTAGATAAGTAATTAAAGATAATTGAGGGTCACTGTAGACCATTTTGATAGTTTTCTCTCTTATGAAACTTAATTTTAACCTAGATTATAGATGTGATATGGCATTCGATCCATTGTAGAACTTGGAAACCCATTCAGGGAATATTCGTTCACATTTTTGTTGAATGCAGTTGGTTTTTACCATCCCATATTAAAACATTTCCTTTTATCAATAGTGCAATTTATAAAGAATGTTTTGTGAGTAGAATAAAATTTCCAGTGGTAAACTTAACTGCTTTTTCGACGTTATTTTACCAGCTAACTAAAAATAGGAAAGCCTTGAACCCCTTCCACTAAATTTAGTTAGTATTAAGATTCTTTTACAGGGAGTGCAGTGGAGCTGACGCTGAAATCATTAAGTATTTGGTTACATCATCGCTAGTCTCACTGAACTCTTCTGAATTCTTCATGTCATGTGTGGTCTGACGTCTCCTTACCAGCAACAGGTCCCAGGTTCAAACTAGTCAATTCCCTAAAAAACACGCTCAGAGTGTCTTTGCATGTAAGTGGTAGGGAGACATTATATAGAACAAACAGACACCACACAGAACGTTTAGAGTGCTCTCCCAGTGAAGTACTGAGGAGAGACTTGTTCCTCGCTCTTTCGAGTACACGTACGAGCGCGCATGCTCTCGTTACGTGTTCTCGCTCCAAGAGCGACAACGGAATGGTGCCTCTCCATGCCCGACGTGAAGGGGTATATCTCTCGGTCTCTTCCATTGTTCCTTCAGCTCAAGGCGTCAGAAATATCGTCTTCCAATCAGCATTGCTCTTCTAAAATGGGAGAATGACGTTTCATTTAAGGCGACCAATCCGGAAGCTTGTAGCTTTGGCATTTGGCGTTTGCTGTCTCCCTGTGAAACTGCGTGCTATGTCTAAAGAATGCGTAGGCTGGCCACTCCCACACAATGTAGCTGAATTTGCTTTTAAGCCAAACACGTGATAGTCCCCCCTTTCCACTAGGGCCCACACTGTCCGCTACAGGCGGTCACCAGCCGACATATGCGGGGTCGTCCTCTGAAGGGGCTGGCGTCCCATTGTGTGGCCTCTCTCCCACACTAAAAGCTTTTGTGACTGTCGTGTCTGGAATGTACGTGTGTACGCCAGCCTCGAGTATTTCAACCACGGTGCGCTCACTTGTCAATTGCATGTCGTTTACATGAATTCATACAAGATTGACTTTATCTTATCGAGTTTGGGTTCGAATGAAGCGTCTTGATGTGCAAAACATGATTGTGAGGGTGGAACATGTAAGCAATGAAGGTCAGGAGACCACGACGTCTTACAAGTGTCGCAAAAGTAAATTCAAATTCTGTTGAACCACATATTCAAAAATGACACATACTCAATCCTACCCTTGATATTATTTTGTTTTAGTTTTCGCCCCTGTTACTTGTATTTCCACTTTTACTTCACCACTTCTTTCTTTATTCGTTTGCATAACACCTACACTATGTGATCAGAAGCATCTGGACACTCCCAAAACCATACGTTTTTCATATTAGACGCATTGTGCTGCCGCCTACTCCCAGTTACTCCATATCTGCGACCTCAGTAGACATTAGACATCGTGAGAGAGCAGAATGGGGCGCTCCACGGAACTCACGGACTTTGTACGTGGTCACGTGATTGGAGGTCACTTGGTCATAAGTCTGTACTCAAGATTTCCACACTCTTCAACCCGTGCGGTTCTAGGCGCTACAGTCTGGAACCGCGAGACCACTACGGTCGCAGTTTCGAATCCTGCCTCGGGCATGGATGTGTGTGATGTTCTTAGGTTAGTTAGGTTTAAGTAGTTCTAAGTTCTAGCGGACTGATGACATCAGAAGTTGAGTCAAACAGTGCTCAGAGCCATTTGAACCATTTTTGAACCACACTCCTAAACATCCCTAGATCCACTGTTTACGATGTGATGGTGAAGTAGAAATAATGAAGCGACACCTACAGCACAAAAACGTACAGGCCGACCTCATATGTTTACTGAGAGAGGCCATCGAATTGGTCGTAATGTGTAATAGGCACACATCTATCCAAACGATGACACAGGAATTCCAAACTGCATCAGGATCCACTGCAAGTACTATGACAGTTAGGCGGGAGGTGAGAAAACTTGGATTTCATGGTCGAGCAGCTGCTCATAAGCCACACATCACGCTCGTAAATGCAAAACGACACCTCGCCTGGTGTATGGAGCGTAAACATTGGACAAGTCTAAAAACGTTGTGTTTAGTGACGAATCACGGAACACAATGTCGCGATACGATGGCAGGGTGTGGGTATGGCGAATGCCCAGTGAACGTCATCTGCCAGCGTGTGTAGTACCAACAGTGAAATTCGGAGGCGGTGGTGTTACGTTGTGGTCATGTTTTTCATGGAAGGGGCTTCACCCCCCATGTTGTTTTGCGCGACACTATCACAGCACAGGCCTACATTGATGTTTTAAGCACCTTCTTGCTTTCCACTGTTGAACAGCAATTCGTGGACGGCGATTACATGCTTCAACACGATCGAGCACCTGTCCGTAATGCACAGCCGTTGGCGGAGTTGTTACACGAGAATAACATCTCTGTAATGGACTGACCTGCACGGAGTCCTGACCTGAATCCTATAGAAGACCTTTGGGGTGTTTTGGAACGCCGATTTCGTGCCAGGCCTCACCGATCGACATCGATACCTCTCCTCAGTGCAGCACTCCGTCAAGAATGGGCTGTCATTCCCCAAGAAACCTTCCAGCACCTGATTGAATGTATGCCTGCGAGCGTGGAAGCTGTCATCAAGGCTAAGGGTTGGCCTACACCATACTAAATTACAGCATTACCGATGGAGGGCACAACGAACTTGTAAGTCATTTTCAGCTAGGTGGCCGGATACTTTTGATCACATAGTGTATGTTTTCGCTGAGGGCAGTGCACTTGCATCCTGCTTCCACACCCAGTTTCTTTAGATATAATTCGCAAGATACGTAAATTTCACTGAAAGCAGGTATTATATTAAACATACCAAAACACAAATAATATTTGGAAAAGGATATAGTTTGTCTGGTACATTTCCCAAATTCACTACTGGCCATTAAAATTGCTACACCAAAAAGAACTGCAGATGATAAACGGGTATTCATTGGACAAATATATTATACTAGAACTGACATGTGATTACATTTTCACGCATTTTGGGTGCATAGATCCTGAGAAATCAGTACGCGGAACAACCACCTCCCCCGTAATAAAGGCCTTTATATGCCTGGGAATTGAGTCAAACAGAACTCGGATGGTGTGTACAGGTACAGCTGCCCATGCAGCTTCAACACAATACCACAGTTCATCAAGAGTAGTGACTGGCGTATTGTGACGAGCCAGTTGTTCGGCCACCATTGACCAGACGTTTTCAATTGGTGAGAGATCTGGAGAATATGCTGGCCAGGGCAGCAGTCGAACATTTAATGTATCCAGAAAGGCCTGTACAGGACCTGCAACATGCGGTCGTGCATTATCCTGCTGAAATATAGGGTTTCGTAGGAATCGAATGGAGGGGAGAGCCACGGGTCGTAACACATCTGAAATGTAACGTCCACTGCTCAGAGTGCCATCAATGCGAACAAGAGGTGACCGAGACGTGTAGCCAATGGCACCCCATACCATCACGCCGGGTGATACACCAGTATGGCGATGACGAATACAGGCTTCCAATGTGGGTTCATCGCGATGTTGCCAAACATGGATGCGACCATCATGATGCTTTAAACAGAACTTGGATTCATCCGAAAAAATTACGTTTTGCCATTCGTGCACCCAGGTTCGTCGTCGAGTACACCATCGCAGGCGCTGTCTGTGAGGCAGTGTCAAGGGTAACTGCAGCCATGGTCTCTGAGCTGATAGTCCATCCTGCTGCAAACGTCGTCGGACTGTTCGTGCAGATGGTTGTTGTCTTGCAAACGTCCCCATCTGTTGACTCAGGAATCGAGATGTGGCTGCACGATCCGTTGCAGCCGTGCGGATAAGATGCCTGTCATCTCGACTGCTAGTGATACGAGGCCGTTGGGATCCAGCACGGCGTTCCGTATTACCCTCCTGAACGCACTGATTCGATATTCCGCTAACAGTCACTGGATCACGACCATCGCGAGCAGCAATGTCGCGATACGATATACCGCAATCGCGATAGGCTACAATCAGACCGTTATCAAAGTCGGAAACGTGATGGTACGGATTTCTCCTCCTTACACGAGGCATCACAACAACGTTTCAGCAAGCAACGCCGGTCAACTGCTGTTTGTGTATGAGAAATCGGTTGGAAACTTTCCTCGTATCAGCACGTTGTAGGAATTGCCACCAGGGCCAACCTTGTGTGAATGCTCTGAAAAGCCAATCATTTGCATATCACAGCATCTTCTTCCTGTCGGTTAAATTTCGCACCTGTAGGACGTCATCTTCGTAGTATAGCAATTTTAATGGCCAGTAGTGTAACTGCAAGTGAGTGGTTCTGATGTGAATCGAAAGAAGGATGTGGATATGCCTTATCGACACTGGCTGAATCCCCATATCGGAATAAGAAATTGTAGAGACGAAATAATTTTTCCTGAAAACCGTACTCTCTGTTTTATCAAGAAATTCAAACGATATTTTTAATACAGTGGTTGGTAAACGTCCTGATAGATGGTATTACGAGTGTGAAAGTTGTTCATGTGTAGTGACGTAACTCACCGCAAGCGAGAGACTGCCGCCTCATCAGGTGGAGGGGTGTGGCGGGCAGCTGTGGGTGGAGCAGCTGCGGCAGGAGTCCGGCCGTGGTCGCTGTGGGGCTGGCGGCGGGTGCCGGGGGTGGCCGGCGCACTGTGCAGAGAGGGGCAATGTGTGGGTGAACGTACTCGCACGGGAACCCTCAGGTTGCTTACTACAGACGGCACAGCTGAGGGAGTGTCTCTAAAAGAAAACTGGATACATACTGAAAACAATAGCAGGTTGTCAGTGAACACGAATGACTTAACAGTGAACCAGTTTGCTTCTACACTCTTTCTCCTGCATTCTGCATACGCATAACTTGCCAACAAACTGTTCAAAATGATGCACAAGCTAAGTGTAAATAAAGAGCCAGCCAAATTGGTGGACTGACAGTTTTACTACATACTACATCAATAATCGCACAGAAATTACAAGGTCATGCATCAAACTTTCTCACACCTTTAAATGTACCACTGCGATCATTAGAGGCTATGCAACCGTATGTAGTTGATGAGCCAGGAACAGGACTATAAGAGCCACTGAAAACAAAACAAAAAAATTAACTTGGAGGAGAGCAGATTTCAAACTTAGCATGCTCTCTCACGATGTCTAACGACTACTGAGGTCGCTGGTATGGAGTACCTGGCAGTAGGTGGCAGCACAATGTACCTAATATAAAAAAGGTATGTTTTCGCAGGTGTCCGGATACTTAAGATCACACAGTGTATCTCTAAGTTTTTATATAGCCCATTTTTCCCGGCATGTCTTTATATCATTTGTGCAGAAGCTTGAGGCCAAAACCAAAGTAACAATAAAATAGAAGTAATGACTGAATAAGGATGGATAACTTAAAGGTCAAAACGGTTTTTGATATTACGTAATACTTGGTTCTTACGCGATTTTTTTATCTATGGTATCAGCTAATAAACACAGTTCAATATCAGAATTGGATGAAGTCAGTGAAAGCATCACCAATCGGTGACGGAGTGTTTTACAGGAGAGATTTACCCACGGGTAGTCAGCAACAAATATTGTAGCCTTGAAAATACGCACCACATAGAATTGGGAAACTCAGACGAGTAGCTCGTGTCGTGCTAACCTGGGACCCGGTGGTGCATCAGCGAGCAGTTGAGTCACTACGATCACGTCTTCAACACAGTTCCGCATCGCGTCAGCCCATCCCTCTGTGGCCATCACCTGGATGTTGCGGGCCTTTACGAAGGCGACGGCGGCCGTAGTAAGGTCTGGGCAGGAGTGCCTCACTGCCAGCACAGCCGCGGCTGCCGCGTTCTCAACTGTCAGCTGAGCGGCCACCTGCTGCTCGCAGATAGACTTCAACGCCGAGACTCCGTATTTGTCAGCAGCGGCGAGGAGCTGGGGGGCCATGCCGGGCAGCTGGGGGGCCTGCAGGGTGTACAAGTAGCCCAGCAGTTCCCTCAGCACCGGGCCCTCCACGTCTGCGATGCTGACCTGACCGCTGCTGGCCTCCAGCATGTCGTGCTGGAACATGGCCTGGAACACGGGGCTCCGGGCGGCCAGGACGGCCCGGTGCGCCGCCAGCCGCGTCTCCCCCGCCACCAGCGTCACCACAGCGGCTTCGCCCGCGTCCAGAAGGGCGCCGAGGCCCACGCAGGTGGTCTCTCGAACCTCTTTAATTGCTGCCATTGTGGATGAATCTGAAACACAGCGCCAATGAGCAGCCCTCTGCCCTTCTGCAACACCCTCAGTGCTTGTACGAGGCTATGAGGCTTATGCAGTGACAGTAAATGCCGGTTTCCACTACAGCGCGGCGTGTGGCAACGGCAGCGGCAAGCGTTTTCCGCTTTGATGCGGTGGCTCGCGGAATTGGCGTTCCCATCTGGAAGCGGCAGACGCCAGCGGTAGCCAATGATGGACAGCCACTGAGTTATGGGGCGGAACCCACCGAAACGCCCACTGTGTTTGATTAACTATATCTTACACTTACATGAAGGAAAGACGAAGTTGGGTGAAGACATACCAATTTTTCATTTTCTGTACAATGTACTCTTTCACATATTTCATTATTCATGTTTTCTCATTTCACCATAAACAGATTTCGTGACTACCGTTCATGATTGTTCACTATCTCATAACTCATTGAAACAACGTACGATAAAAGAGATTATTCAGATAGTTAAGTGAGACAAAAATTTTAAATGTGGTACGGTGGCAGGTACACGAAAACAGTAAGAACACAAAGGCTAGGGGGAATGGATGAAAGTGGAAGCCTGATAGAATTTCCCACAAAACATAATGTAATCATGACCAGCACCTTGCTTAAGAATCATGAAAGAATAATATATATTTGGAACAGAGTTTTCGAAGCCAGATTTTAAATTATAAGACATTTCCCGGTGCAGACGCATACCTACACTAATTTATCGGTTACGAGCTGCAGGTTACAACTAGAGAGACAGTAAACGGTAGCAAATTAAGGAGATGGAACTTGAATAAGTCAAGACCCACAGTTTTTCGATAATCTTAAAGTTACCGTAAATCAACGACTGACTGAAACAGAGGAAGGAATCCACTAGAATACGAATGGATATCTTTGAGAGAAGAAGTGGTGAATGCAGCAGAGTATGTGAACGGGAAAAAGGTACAGTATAAATCGTTAGATGAAACGTAATATATTAAATTTGACAAGAGGGAAAAATACAAAAATGCAGCAAATAAAGTAGGCCATGGGAAATAGATATATCTAAACATGACGTTGACAGAAAGTCTAAAATCGCAACGCGATTTTGCACTTGGAAAACATAGGAGAATGAAAATGAGAAAGAAGAAAAGAAACTTTGCTCAAAGGAGAAGCAACTGCCAAGAACTCATTTGGCAAGCCAGAACTAAGCAAATAAGAGAAGCTAGAAAGTGGAAGGAATATGTAGAGAGGAGAGGGGGAGTGGTTGTACAAACTAACATAAGCACAATGTTAGATTCCTGTGAAATGTCTGAACACGCAAAGCAATACTGATCCTACCACTTACCTAAGTAGACAAAATGAAGAACTATGAAACTGTGTTTATAACATTTACATGTTTAGAGAAAGGTTTTGACAATCTTAATTAAAACATTCTTTGAAGTTCTGGAGTTGTCATCGATAAAACACAGAGACATGGGATTATTTATAACTTGTACAGAAACCAAACTGCATTTCTATGACTTCAATGACTTGAAAGGGAAGCAGTAATTGAGAAGGCAGAAGTGGAGAGGATATAAAATTAAGACTGTCAATAGCAAGAAAAGCTTTCTGAAAATGAAAATTTGTTCACATCGCATATAAATTCTAACAGTTGGGTACTATTTTACAAAGGTATTTGTGTGGAGTGCAGCCTTGTATGTAAGTGAAACGTGGATGATGAACAGTTCTGTCAAGAAGACAATGGACGCTTTCAAAACGTGGTGATCAATAAGAATGCTGAAGATTAGATACGAGGATCGTGTAACTAAAGAAGAGGTACGGAATTAAGTAGAGGAGGAAGAGGAAATTACAGCACAACTTGACTACAAGAAGAGTTAGTTGACAGGACATATTATGAGGCGTCAAAGATTGAGGACAAAGGGGTTGGGCGATAGTGTTCTGATAACAATCATCCGCTGAAATGCTATTCTACTATTTTATCTATTAATTTTAGCAGTGAATTTACTCTTCCATGCACTTCTCCACAAAACATTTAAACCAAAGCTGAAATCAGCTGAACACCAAATCTTTCAACCACTGTCTGACAACTACTGCATTCACTTTCAACTTTCTGTAACTATCACTGGCTAGCCACACACACACACCGATATAAGGAGGACAGAAATAAACAAACATTAGTTTTCAGCATATAATTCTGTAGGTTGGCAACATGTACACAAACAAACCAAACAGGAAGGGACATGAGGTGAACACACTGTAGTTACGACTTCAAATCAGAGTTTTCGGTATAATGTCTACAGCTAGTGACAGAAGAAAAAAGAGCGAACATGAAAATGTGCTTATGTTGCATAATATAAGTTTTAGTTCAACCTCCAGCACGTGACCGGGTGAGGGGAAACGCAGATGTCCGCCAAAAACTCGATTCACTGTAAGTAATCAGTTATTCACGTAACAAAAGATGTGAACTGCTTTATAATCTGCAAGTATCACATACCAAAACAAAACTGAATCATTCTAGACTCCACCGAAGATGCCTTAAAGTAAAATGCGAAATGCGTCTTGAACCAATAAAGTACACTGGATCAAGAAAAAAACGTTCGTTACTTACCAAAGGAAATAATCAATAGCTGTAGATACTGAGCAAATTACATCTTAGGACATAACAGTAAATTAGTTTCGGTTTAACTTCTCTTTTTTTTTTTCTTTATTGTAATTTTAAGCACCTCATACAGGCGGGCTGTCAGCAGCATATTACGCCGCTCTTCAGCCTTAAGTGGGACATTTATATGACATATAGGTGACACAGACAATACAATGAAAACGGCAGGCAAAAAAGGTAGATACAAAAAACAATAAACATGAAGCCGTTCATGCCGGACGAGAAAAAACACTAACACTTGTTGACACGGCGCACATAACACGGAGGACTGCGACGGCACGTGTAAACAGTGGAGGCGTGACGGCGAAAGAAGGCACACACGAGACACTGACGGCGATGATCTCCGGCACGCGAAAGTCCACTGAGCGTGTACGAGTCCGGGGACCTGCCAAGAGAGGAGGAGGGGGGGGGGGTTGGAAGGGGAAGAGGGGAGAGCAGAGATGCCATGGGCAGAGGAGATAGGGGGAAGGGAGGAAGGGGGAGGGGAAGCCCGGGGAAAGACCGGTGGAGGAAGGGGGATGGGGGAAAATGAAAGAGAAGGGAGGGGAAGTGAGGGAGGGTGCCTAAAGGAAAGGACATAGTAAGTGGGGGAGAGGATCAAAGTTGATAGGAGGGGTAGATGGAGGGGAGGAGGACACCATCAGGGAGGGGGAGCTGGCGGAAGCCACCTTGGGAGAGGGTAAGGAGGGTGGACAGATGGAGACCGGGTGGGAATACAGGCGCGGCAGCGGGCGGGGGCGGGAGAGGGTGGGCGAGACAAGTGGGTGAGGAGGATTGAGTTTGCGGGAGGTGTACAGGATCTGTATCCTTTCAAGGAAAAGGAGGAGGTGGGGGAACGGAATGACATCATACAGGATCCGCATGGGGGAGGGGAGACGGATGCAATAGGCGAGGCGGAGAGCATGGCGTTCAAGGATTTGAAGGGATTTATTAAAGGTAGGGGTGGCGGAGATCCAGGCAGGATGGGCGTAACAAAGGATAGGGCGGATGAGGGATTTATAGGTGTGGAGGATGGTGGAGGGGTCCAGACCCCACGTATGGCTGGAAAGGAGCTTGAGGAGATGGAGTCGGGAGCATGCCTTGGCTTGGATTGTCCGGAGATGGGAGGTCCAGGAGAGTCGACGATCGAGGGTGATGCCAAGGTACTTAAGGGTGGGGGTAAGGGCGATAAGACGGCCATAGATGGTGAGATAGAAATCAAGGAGGCGGAAGGAAGGGGTGGTTTTGCCTACAATGATCGCCTAAGTTTTGGAGGGATTGACCTTGAGCAACCACTGGTTGCACCAAGCAGTGAACTGGTCAAGATGGGATTGGAGAAGGTGTTGGGAGCGCTGCAGGGTGGGGGCAAGGGCAAGGAAGGCGGTGTCATTGGCAAACTGGAGAAGGTGGACGGGGGGTGACGGTGGCGGCATGTCCGCCGTATATAAAAGGTACAGAAGGGGAGAGAGGATGGAGCCTTGGGGCACACCGGCGGAGGGAAAAAAGGTGTAGGAATCCGTGTTATGGATGGTGATGTAGGAAGGACGGTGGGAGAAAGGAGCTTATCAGACAGACGTAGTTAATGGGAAGGGTGAAGGCTTGCAGCTTGAAGAGGAGACCGGAATGCCATACGCGGTCATAAGCACGTTCAAGGTCCAGGGAGAGGAAGATTGTGGAGCGAGGGGAATTAAGCTGTTTGGAAAGAAGATGAAGGAGAAGGTCGTCGGAAGAGAAGGACAGCCGAAAGCCACACTGGGTAACAGGAAGGAGGCAGTGCTGGCGGAGATGCTGGTGGATGTGGTGGGTGAGGATAGATTCCAGGACCTTGCTGAATACTGAGGTAAGGCAGATGGGATGGTAGGAGGAGATGGCGGATGGCGGTTTACCAGGTTTAAGGAACATCAGGATACGGGAGGTTTCCCACAGGTCGGGGTAGTAACCGGTGGACAGGACTACATTGTAGAGCCTGGCCATGGTGGAGAGGAAAGAGACAGGAGCTTCACGAAGGTGACGGTAGGTGACACGATCGTGACCAGGAGCGGTGTTGCGTTTCGTGCGGAGTGTAGCAATGAGATCCTGTGTAGTGATAGGGGCATTGAGTTCCATGTGTGCAATGTTGTCTAAGTACTGGAAACCAGGTGCGAGGGGAGGGACAGACGTGTCAGTTTGATCGCGGACATCCGGGAAGAGGGAGTAATTGAACTGGGGATCATCGGGGATGGAAAAGACGTCGGAGAGGTAAGAGGCAAAGTGATTGGCCTTACTAAGGGAAGGGGTGATCATCATGGAGAAGAGGATAGTAGGGGGAGGGTTTAGTTCCGGTAAGGCGACAGAAGGCTGACCAGAACTTGGATGAGTTTATAGGTAGGGTAGCATTTAAACGGGTGCATGTCTGTCGCCAGTCCCGGCGTTTCTTAGCCGCGAGCAAATTTAGATGTGTCGCTGGAGTTGCCGGTGGCGTCGGAGTGTGTCCGGGTCACACGTGTGGAGGAAGGCACGGTAGAGTCGGCGGGATTCACGGAGGAGGACAGCCTGTGGGGGAAAGGTAGGACGGTGGGGGTGGATGGCAACAGTAGGGATTTAACTTCTCATTCCACATGCTATTAAATGCCGTTTAAAAGAATTCATCTATCCCTTCTGAGAAACTGGAGTTACTTCCATATCTCGGCAGATAAATAGATTTTGGACATTTATCATGCGACGAAATACATGACTTTTTACAAGTTATCGTTTGCAAAAAAACACGTTTCGATTTCTTGAACCGTTTACGAAATTTGCGGTCGATGCAACCATACGGTGTACGACGAGAAGGACGCAGTACTGGTCGCATCACGAGCGACTGACGCGCGTCACCGCACAGCCTGTCCGCCGACATATGATTCAATATCTCGAGAACGGTGATAGCTATCGTTCTGCTCTCAGCTTTAAAAACAATTTCGATATATTGACTAAATTTCCTTCCGCCGCCGAGCAGTGTGTCAGCAGTGCGCAAGTAGCAGCATTACTGCATTTACTAGGCAATCTTGTATTTTAATAACTGTTTAAATTTTGTGTCGATTTGTTTGCGCTCTCTGTAGATTAGTTCAGACGTTCTTTGCACAACAGTTTTTAGCATGGATAGGGACTGCAACTGCTGTGGTCAGATGCAGGCTGAGTTGGCATCCCTTCGCTCCCAGCTTCAGGCAGTGTTGGCTTTGGCCACACAGCTTGAGGCTGCTGCCAATGGGCATCACTGTGGGGGTCCGTATAGGGGTTTGTCGGGGACGGCCAGCTCGTCCCACACATTCCCCGATCGGACTACGACTGTGGTTGCCTGGGATACTGCCCGCATTGAGGCTGATCCCTCACCTGTGTAAGAGTGGGAGGTCGTCTCAAGGTGTGGCAGGGGGCGAAAGACATTCTGGAGGGCTGAACGGAAGGCCTCTCCAGTTTGTCTGACGAACCGGTTTCAGGCTCTGTCTCAGGCTGATACTGATCTTCGGCCTGACATGGCTGCTTGTCGTGTTCCAGAGGTTGCCCCTCAGTCTGCAAGATCCGGGCGGTTGCAGAGGGTGGGCTTACTGGTAGTTGGGAGCTCCAACGTCAGGCATGTAATGGGGCCCCTTAGGGAAATGGCAGCAAGAGAGGGGAAGAAAACCAATGTGCACTCCGTGTGCATACCGGGGGGAGTCATTCCAGATGTGGAAAGGGTCCTTCCGGATGCCATGAAGGGTACAGGGTGCACCCATCTGCAGGTGGTCGCTCATGTGGGCACCAATGATGTGTGTCGCTATGGATCGGAGGAAATCCTCTCTGGCTTCCGGCGGCTATCTGATTTGGTGAAGACTGCCAGTCTCACTAGCGGGATGAAAGCAGAGCTCACCATCTGCAGCATCGTCGACAGGACTGAATGCGGACCTTTGGTACAGAGCCGAGTGGAGGGTCTGAATCAGAGGCTGAGACGGTTCTGCGACCATGTGGGCTGCAGATTCCTCGACTTGCGCCATAGGGTGGTGGGGTTTCGGGTTCCGCTGGATGGGTCAGGAGTCCACTACACGCAACAAGCGGCTACACGGGTAGCAGGGGTTGTGTGGCGTGGGCTGGGCGGTATTTTAGGTTAGATGGCCTTGGACAAGTACAGAAAGGGCAACAACCTCAACGGGTGCGGGGCAAAGTCAGGACATGCGGGGACCAAGCAGCAATTGGTATTGTAATTGTCAACTGTCGAAGCTGCGCTGGTAAAGTACCGAAACTTCAAGCGCTGATAGAAAGCACAGAAGCTGAAATCGTTATAGGTACAGAAAGCTGCCTGAAGCCAGAGATAAATTCTGCCGAAATTTTTATGAAGGTACAGACGGTGTTTAGAAAGGATAGATTGCATGCAGCCGGTGGTGGAGTGTTCGTCGCTGTTAGTAGTAGTTTATCCTGTAGTGAAGTAGAAATGGATAGTTCCTGTGAATTATTATGGGTGGAGGTTACACTCAACAACCGAGCTAGGTTAATAATTGACTCCTTTTACCGACCTCCCGACTCAGCAGCATTAGTGGCAGAACAACTGGGAGAAAATTTGGAATATACAGGGTGATTCAAAAAGAATACCACAACTTTAGGAACTTAAAACTCTGCAACGACAAAAGGCAGAGCTAAGCACTATCTGTCAGCGAATTAAGGGAGCTATAAAGTTTCATTTAGTTGTACATTTGTTCGCTTGAGGCGCTGTTGACTAGGCGTCAGCGTCAGTTGATGCTAAGATGGCGACCGCTCAACAGAAAGCTTTTTGTGTTATTGAGTACGGCAGAAGTGAATCGACGACAGTTGTTCAGCGTGCATTTCGAACGAAGTATGGTGTTAAACCTCCTGATAGGTGGTGTATTAAACGTTGGTATAAACAGTTTACAGAGAATGGGTGTTTGTGCAAAGGGAAAAGTTCTAGACGGCCGAGAACGAGTGATGAAAATGTAGCTCGCATCCAGCAAGCATTTGTTCGCAGCCCAGGAAAATCGACTCGCAGAGCTAGCAGAGAGCTGCAAATTCCACAATCAACTGTATGGAGAGTCCTACGAAAAAGGTTAGTTATGAAACCTGAACGTCAACTACCCGAGGCGATGGATCGGCCGCCAGGCAGCCCGTGACAGAGCACTTCATCACTGGCCTCTGAGAAGCCCTGATCTTACCCCCTGCGATTTTTTCTTATGGGGGTATGTTAAGGATATGGTGTTTCGGCCACCTCTCCCAGCCACCATTGATGATTTGAAACGAGAAATAACAGCAGCTATCCAAACTGTTATGCCTGATATGCTACAGAGAGTGTGGAACGAGTTGGAGTATCGGGTTGATATTGCTCGTGTGTCTGGAGGGGGCCATATTGAACATCTCTGAACTTGTTTTTGAGTGAAAAAAAACCTTTTTAAATACTCTTTGTAATGATGTATAACAGAAGGTTATATTATGTTTCTTTCATTAAATACACATTTTTAAAGTTGTGGTATTCTTTTTGAATCACTCTGTATTTCACATACATTTTCTCAGCATGTTATAGTCTTAGGTGGAGATTTCAATTTACCAGATATAGACTGGGACACTCAGATGTTTATGACGGGTGGTAGGGACAGAGCATCGAGTGACATTATACTGAGTGCACTATCCGAAAATTACCTCGAGCAATTAAACAGAGAACCGACTCGTGGAGATAACACCTTGGACCTATTGATAACAAACAGACCCGAACTTTTCGACTCTGTATGTGCAGAACAGGGAATCAGTGATCATAAGGCCGTTGCAGCATCCCTGAATATGGAAGTTAATAGGAATATAAAAAAAGGGAGGAAGGTTTATCTGTTTAGCAAGAGTAATAGAAGGCAGATTTCAGACTACCTAACAGATAAAAACGAAAATTTCTGTTCCGACAATGACAATGTTGAGTGTTTATGGGAAAAGTTCAAGGCAATCGTAAAATGCGTTTTAGACAGTTACGTGCCGAGTAAAACTGCGAGGGACGGGAAAAACCCACCGTGGTACAACAACAAAGTTAGGAAACTATTGCGAAAGCAAAGAGAGCTTCACTCCAAGTTGAAACGCAGCCAAAACCTCTCAGACAAACAGAAGCTAAACGATGTCAAAGTTAACGTAAGGAGGGCTATGTGTGAAGGGTTCAGTGAATTCGAAAGTAAAATTCTATGTACCGACTTGACAGAAAATCCTCGGAAGTTCTGGTCTTACGTTAAATCAGTAAGTGGCTCGAAACAGCATATCCAGACACTCCGGGATGATGATGCCGTTGAAACAGAGGATGACACGCGTAAAGCTGAAATACTAAACACCTTTTTCCAAAGCTGTTTCACAGAGGAAGACCACACTGCAGTTCCTTCTCTAAATCCTCGCACAAACGAAAAAATGGCTGACATCGAAATAAGTGTCCAAGGAATAGGAAGGCAACTGGAATCACTCAACAGAGGAAAGTCCACTGGACCTGACGGGATACCAATTCGATTCTACACAGAGTACGCGAAAGAACTTGCCCCCCTTCTGACAGCCGTGTACCGCAAGTCTCTAGAGGAACGGAAGGTTCCAAATGATTGGAAAAGAGAACAGGTAGTCCCAGTCTTCAAGAAGGGTCGTCGAGCAGATGCGCAAAACTATAGAGCTATATCTCTGACGTCGATCTGTTGTAGAATTTTAGAACATGTTTTTTGCTCGAGTATCATGTCGTTTTTGGAAACCCAGAATCTACTATGTAGGAATCAACATGGATTCCGGAAACAGCGATCGTGTGAGACCCAACTCGCTTTATTTGTTCATGAGACCCAGAAAATATTAGATACAGGCTCCCAGGTAGATGCTATTTTTCTTGACTTCCGGAAGGCGTTCGATACAGTTCCGCACTGTCGCCTGATAAACAAAGTAAGAGCCTACGGAATATCAGACCAGCTGTGTGGCTGGATTGAAGAGTTTTTAGCAAACAGAACGCAGCATGTTGCTATCAATGGAGAGACGTCTACAGACTTTAAAGTAACCTCTGGCGTGCCACAGGGGAGTGTTGTGGGACCATTGCTTTTCACAATATATATAAATGACCTAGTAGATAGTGTCGGAAGTTCGATGCGGCTTTTCGCGGATGATGCTGTAGTGTACAGAGAAGTTGCAGCATTAGAAAATTGTAGCGAAATGCAGGAAGATCTGCAGCAGATAGGCACTTGGTGCAGGGAGTGGCAACTGTCCCTTAACATAGACAAATGTAATGTATTGCGAAGACATAGAAAGAAGGATCCTTTATTGTATGATTATATGATAGCGGAACAAACACTGGTAGCAGTTACTTCTGTTAAATATCTGGGAGTATGAGTGTGGAATGATTTGAAGTGGAATGATCATATAAAATTAATTGTTGGTAAGGTGGGTACCAGGTTGAGATTCATTGGGAGAGTGCTTAGAAAATGTAGTCCATCAACAAAGGAGGTGGCTTACAAAACACTCGTTCGACCTATACTTGAGTATTGCTCATCAGTGTGGGATCCGTACCAGATCGGGTTGACGGAAGAGGTAGCGAAGATCCAAAGAAGAGCAACGCGTTTCGTCACAGGGTTATTTGGTAACCGTGATAGCGTTACGGAGATGTTTACCAAACTCAAGTGGCAGACTCTGCAAGAGAGGCGCTCTGCATCGCGGTGTAGCTTGCTCGCCAGGTTTCGAGAGGGTGCGTTTCTGGATGAGGTATCGAATATATTGCTTCCCCCTACTTATACCTCCCGAGGAGATCATGAATGTAAGATTAGAGAGATTAGAGCGCGCACGGAGGCTTTCATACAGTCGTTCTTCCCGCGAACCATACGCGATTGGAACAGGAAAGGGAGGTAATGACAGTGGCACGTAAAGTGCCCTCCACACACACCGTTGGGTGGCTTGCGGAGTATAAATGTAGATGTAGTCGTATTACCTAAAATGAACTGTATACAAAGTCCATGCAATGCGTTTTTACCTCTGCACACTCATTAAAATTTCGTGTAAAGGTTTATGTAAATGCGATACAGCAAGTAACCACGACGAATAACGAAAAGAAATTCGGTTCTTTATCGAGAGAAGATATCAGGCTGTAACAGGCACAAGAATCAATTTTTTCTACCGAATAGTTTCCTTGGAATCGGATGATAAGTATTTCATAGCTGCCGCCGCGTCCGCGCCAGCGGTTCGGCGAAAGTTCGTGTGGCCCGGGGTTCCGTACCTGACGTCACGCTCAGCGCGCTCTGTGATTGGTGGAGCGGACCTGGAGCGTGGGATGCGGCAGCGGCAGCGGTTCGACATGGGCAAACCGCGACGCAGAAGGCGTTTCCATGGCAACCACGCCGCTGTCGCGCGGTTTTGATGCGCGGCAGCCCTAGTGGGAAACGGCCTTAAATGTTGCCCGTCACAAGTCTATTGCAATAACATACTGTCCTATCTGTATAAACTTGATGCCACAGGTGAACAGCTGCAAATCTTCAACCACACGATCCTCGAGATTTATGGTTTCCCGTATTTAGCACAATGTGCCCTCAGAATGGGTAGAGACTTCAATTGCTTAATTTCTTTCAACAGAAGTCTTTCGAAATTAAGTCTTTCGAAATGGAGATACTGAAAAGGTCATACGCAACTATGGCGCTCCTGTACTACACCACTGATCCCTCTAATCTCTCCTGTTTTTTAGTGGAACGACATTATGCAACTAGAATCTGTATTACTCTGCTCTAAGAGCTAGTTCTGCATATTGCCTTGTATGCTCTGTGTCACACAGAGCACTGGCCATCCGCTGCGAGTACTTCAGTCTGGGAAGCCTCACCAGCAAACATTGCATCGGGGTAGCAGCTGCAGTCACACCACAACTCCTTCTCAACATTTCTGACATATTCCAACAGTACGACACCAAACCGTGCACAGTGAAACTTCAAGTCAGTAAATGGGAATATGTGTCCTCGGAGTCTCTCGTGGCACAATGTTTGAATAAAAACTTCTCGGTTTTCAAGCTGCATCGATTTGAACAAAATTTTAGATTTTTTGATCGGAGGTAGCCACCGATAGCGCGAGAATTTCAGTCGAATTGGTGCGCTTGAAAAGTGAGAAATTTTACTCAAAGAGAATTTGTTTTCCATTTCAGTAAGGCCGGTATTAAACTATCAAATTTCTTTGTCAAATATCTTTGTCAAAGATATTTGATGGTGTAATACGGAACTTTGTCAAATGTCGTCAAATATTTGATCATATTAGGGCCTCGCTGTCTTCTGTTCACTGCAATGTGACATGTTGCCACGTGGAGCGCTAGCATCGCTGCAGCGTTCTGCCATCTGTAGTGGTTTTATAAATGCTGCCGGTAAATACAATTGGTGTGTGCCGACAACTACAAAATTAATAGAGATGTATGAAGCTGATGAGGCGCTTTACAACATGAGGCATCCCGAATACAAAAATAGATTAAGAAGGTTGGAGACGTAGCCTGACCTGACCTGACCTGACCTAACCTAACCTAACCTAACCCTCTCCTGTAGCAAGGAATCGGAGTATTACAGAGAGCCTGTCTTCTGCAGGTGTAGCAGTTCTTAAGTGAGTATTGTGCTTTGTGATATGAGGATACACTTCACTGAGCACATACAGAAATGTATGCTCATCCATTCTTAGGTAATTGATGTACGACTTGACGTGCTTCACTATGAGCTCATGTAACAGGTTTTGTTGAATGCTTTTATCGTGTCGTCGTAAAACACAGGGCTTCACCCAGGTACGTTTCCTTTCTTTCCCCCACTTCTCTTCCACATGTGCACACAGTGCAGTTGTGGTACATGCAAATGCTGCGGTTAAGAACAAGTTGTTTTTGTCAGCCATCTTCAACTTTGACGAAAAATATGATGACAGCCCTACGTCAAAGATCTTTGTCAAATATGTTTGACAGAATATTTGTTCATATCTTTGATCAAATCATTGACAAAGAAATTTAATAGTGTAATACCGGCTTAACACAAATGTTATCTTTTGTTGTGTTCAAGCTCCACCCTCTTCCTTCCCCCCCCCCCCCCCCCCCCCCACTCCATTCTGTTAGTCGTAATACAAATAACGGTACCAATTCAGAAAACTCATAATAAGCATTCTCTCACAGATACTACGAGGTTCCTGTTAAAACGAAAAGAGTTTGAGTAACTTCATTCATGTCTAACACTTATCAGCGCCGTCCTACCCCTCTAATGTAGAGCATTAAAAGTGTCAACGAATATGTAAATATTTTTATTAGTATCAGATAACTACTGGTTTCATTTCCTACAGATTTTGTCAGTGTTAGGCACAGACGGTTAATTTAGGTGGCACTAAAAACTGGTAAAGCAACACACACTGATTGGATGTCTCAACGTATAGATGACTGAACGGGAGACCTTAATTTTTATCCAGTACTGTACAGATTTCCAGATGATTCTGTCACACAAACACAAAAGTATGTACTTACAATCGGAGAATAGCAGCTGTTACACCGTTTTATAAATTTGAAGTCAGTGTGATACTACGAGTGTCATTCAATAAGTGTCGCAGCACATTTTTCTCGGCCAATTTCGGTTGATAAATTGGAGAATTTGTTGTGGGAATAGTGGAACATTCCAGGTTCAGCCACTATACCCGCGTCCGCCCACGCTGATTTACGTTTCCCGTGATTTTCCTAAATCGCTTCAGGCAAATGCCACGATGGTTCTTTGAAACGGCACGGCCGACTTCCTTCCCCATCCTTCCGTGACCCGATGGGATCGATGACCTCGCTTTCTGGTCCCCTCCCACAAATCAACCAACCAACCATCCCCTATACCTTCATCAAGTTCCAGTAAGTGGAGGCTGAGCCGTAGTTGTGGCCGGCTCTTCGAAAAGCGCGCGAGGCGGAGTGCTTTCGCTTCGCGTCTAGTGTTTGCGGTGGCGCTTTCCGCTTGGCGCGCTGTTTGGATCGCTACCGCCCTCTGGAGGGAGGTGGAGCAAGTGTACGGCCGCGTGATGATCGAGGGGGACGTACTGGGCGGTGACCGAGAGAGGCGATGGCGCGAGCGGGGCCCTGCTGCTGGGGGTCGTCAAGTGCTTTGGCTGATCTCTTGGCTGTCAGGGGCTGAGTCTGCCTTAGCCACATGTACGTGGCTTATGAAGCTTAGAAGCCGTGGTGCAGGAGACCAGCGCGTGGGACTGTATGTCTTCTAATCGGCCGTTGATACCACTGGCAGCAGTTGGCTCTAAGAAGCATTTGGAAGTGCGACGTATTCCCAGCGCTGTAGTGGAGTGTGGGAAGTTGAGTACTGTTTTTATGTAACAGAGTTATATATATATATATATATATATATATATATATATATATATATATTTATATTTATATTTATATTTATATATATTACTGGCCATTAAAATTTCTACACCAAGAAGGAATGCAGATGATAAACGGGTATTATACTAGAACTGACATGTGATTACATTTACACGCAATTTCGGTGTATAGATCCTGAGAAATCAGTACCCAGAACAACGACCTCTGGACGTAATAACGGCCATGATACTCCTGGGCATTGAGTCAAACAGAGCTCGGATGTCGTGTACAGGTACAGCTGCCCATGCAGCTTCAACACGATACCACAGTTCATCGAGAGTAGTGACTGGCGTATTGTGACGAGCCAACTGCTCGGCCACCGTTGACCAGACGTTTTCAATTGGTGAGAAATCTGGAGAATGTGCTGGCCAGGACAGCACTCGAACATTTTCTATATCCAGAAAGGCCCGTACAGGACCTGCAAATTGCGGTCGGGCATTATCCTCCTGAAATGTAGTGTTTCGCAGGGATCGAATGAAGGGTAGAGCCACGGGTCGTAACACATCTGAAATGTAACGCCCACTGTTCAAAGTGCCGTCAGTGCGAACAAGAGGTGATCGAGACGTGTAACCAATGGCACCCCATACCATCACGCCAGGTGATACGCCAGTATGGCGATAACGACGAATATACGTTTCCAATATGCGTTCACCGCGATGTCGCCAAACGCGGATGCGACCATCATGATGTTGTAAACAGAACTTGGATTCATCCGAAAAAATGACGTTTTGCCATTCGTCGTCGAGAACACCATCGCAGGCGCTCCTGTCTGTGATGCAGCGTCAAGGGTAACCGAATCCATGGTATTCGAGCTGATAGTCCATGCTGCTGCAAACGTTGTCGAACTGTTCGTGCAGATGGTTGTTGTCTTGGAAACGTCCCGATGTGCTGACTCAGGGATCGAGACGTGACTGCACGATGCGTTACAGCCATGCGGATAAGATGCCTGTCATCTCGACTGCTAGTGATACGAGGCCGTTGGGATCCAGCACGGCTTTCCGTATTACCCTCCTCAACCCACCGATTCCATATTCTGCTAACAGTCATCGGATCTCGACCAACGCGAGCAGCAATGTCGCGATACGATAAACCGCAATCGCGATACGCTACAATGCGACCTTTATCAAAGTCGGAAACGTGACGGTACGCATTTCTCCTCCTTACACGAGGCATGACAACAACGTTTCACCAGGTAACGCCGATCAACTGCTGTTTGTGTATGAGAAACCGGTCAAAAACTTCCCTCACGTCAGCACGTTGTCGGTGTCGCGATCGGCGCCAACCTTGTGTGAATGCTCTGAAAAGCTAATCATTTGCATATCACAGCATCTTCTTCCTGTCGGTTAAATTTCGCGTCTGTAGCACGTCATCTTCATAGTGTAGCAGTCTTACCAGTTTCTTCACCAGTGGATTTGTTGGGGCCGTCGTTTGCCTGTCCGCGGGAATGTGGTAATTGCTTCTTGGTCGGGCTGTTTTGATTCACACTGCGATTGGGTGGTTTTGGGTCGGTGTCGCAGGTCTCTCTGGTTTGGATTCTCTGCAGGCGCCGCCCTTGCTACATCTTCTGGTTTTGAGTAACTAAGGGAGGTGCCGGCTTGTAATCAAAGTATTGGGGCTGATCTTCTGTGTCCCTGTAGACCACCAGTAACAATTCCGCCTATTGTGATTTGGGCCCCTTTACACGTGTCACTCCCTCAGCGAGGTAAGGAAATTTTTTTTTGGGAAGTGCCTTTAATGTGAAGGTTTGTGTGCTGGTTTATTGACATTTATTTTGTAACAAATATAAGTTATGTAACTGGCGAGAGACAAGTATTTTTGCTTAGTACAAGCTAGCTGCTTAAAGTTTTTTTTTTTGGAATTGTTCCCTTATTCATATAACAAGTTTAAAATCTTCTTATTGTTAACGTCAAATCTTGCAATATCCTTTACATAGAGCTACTTTTAAAAAGGTTTTTTTTAGTTAAAATCTCATTATTGCCAAGTTGTCATACCCAGTAATCTCCTTTAATAATGAAAATTGTCATGCTATTTGAAATTGTTTTGAAATTATTTTTTTAAAAAATGCCAGGCTTACATTTTATTATTGAGAAAGGTTAAAATAAAAAGGTATCTTTAGCAGTGTGTGTTATTTCACCAGCACCTCCTGGCCCCTACTTCCACGATAACGTTTTGGGATAACTTGTGTACTTGAGTTGTTGTTTGTGAACCGCCCTAATTACCGGTTCAGCGACCCTACAGTTGGCCTTTAAAGTGACATCTGTAACGGAAGCGCGTTCCAAGCAGAGAGCTGTCACTGAGTTTCTTTTGTCGGAAAAGTTGACCATCCCATATATTCGTAGGCGCTTCCAGAATGTCTACAGATACCTATCACTGAACGGTGTGTCGTTGCGCGAGGCGTCTTACACCGTGGCAACAAAATCGCGTCAACATATCCGATCTCCTCCGTGCCGGCGGGTCGCACCCAACCGAGCCTCCCGCCATGTTGCAACGTGCGGTCACGCTCGGCCAATAGTTGGGGCTGCCAGTGGGTGCGCATTGGGGTCCTCGTCGCCTAACACGAGAGCATAAGGAGCAATTAAGCGCCATCTGTGCGTAATAGCTTCTGGGTCAAAGGGCTGATCGTGACGATATCTTGTCGAACATCGCCACACGGGTTCATTACTTCGAACCGGAAACAAAGCGGCAATCTATGCAGCGGCGACACACTGCCTCTCCTCCGAAGAAAAAGTTGAGAGTCGATAAACTTAGGGACACGCCCTTGTGTGACTCTGAAGGGGTTATATTCTGTTTGATGTTCTGCTTCACCGTGCTACATGCAACTCGAAAGTATACTGTGCTACCCTCAGCAAACTGAAGAAAAGACTTCAACGTGTTCGTGGCCACAAAAATTAAAACCAACTTCTGCTTCTCCGTGACAACGCAAGCCCTCACACGAGCCTGACCGGAGTGGAGGTCGCAAAACTTCAGTGGACGGTTCTTCCTCGTCCATCCCACAGCCCGGATCTCGCACCTTTACCCCAATGATTGATGCGCTCCGGGGGAAGCATACTTAGATGATTTTTTTTTTTTTGGTCATCAGTCTACTGACTGGTTTGACGCGGCCCGCCATGAATTCCTATCCTGTGCTAACCTCTTCAGAGTAGCACTTGCAACCTACGTCCTCAATTATTTGCTTGACGTATTCCAGTCTCTGTCTTCCTCTACAGTTTTTGCCCTCTACAGCTCCCTCTAGTACCATGGAAGTCATTCCCTCATGTCTTTGCAGATGTCCTACCATCCTGTCCCTTCTCCTTATCAGTGTTTTCCACATATTACTTTCCTCTCCGATTCTGCGTAGAACCTCCTCATTCCTTACCTTAACAGTCCACCTAATTTTCAACATTCGTCTATAGCACCACATCTCAAATGCTTCGATTCTCTTCTGTTCCGGTTTTCCCACAGTCCGTGTTTCACTACCATACAATGCTGTACTCCAGACGTACATCCTCAGAAATTTCTTCCTCAAATTAAGGCCGGTATTTGATATTAATAGACTTCTCTTGGCCAGAAATGCCTTTTTTGGCATAGCGAGTCTGCTTTTGATGTCCTCCTTGCTCCGTCCGTCATTGGTTATTTTACTGCCTAGGTAGCAGAATTCCTTAACTTCATTGACTTCGTGACCATCAATCCTGATGTTAAGTTTCTCGCTGTTCCCATTTCTACTACTTCTCATTACCTTCGTCTTTCTCCGATTTACTCTCAAACCATACGGTGTACTCATTAGACTGTTCATTCCATTCAGCGGATCATTTAATTCTTCTTCACTTTCACTCAGGATAGCAATGTCATCAGCGAATCGTATCATTGATATCCTTTCACCTTGTATTTTAATTCCACTCCTGAACCTTTCTTTTATTTCCATCATTGCTTCCTCGATGTACAGATTGAAGAGTAGGGGCGAAAGGCTACAGCCTTGTCTTACACTCTACGAGCACTTCGTTCTTGATCATCCACTCTTATTATTCCCTCTTGGTTATTGTACATATTGTATATGACCCGTCTCTCCCTATAGCTTACCCTACTTTTTTCAGAATCTCGAACAGCTTGCATCATTTTATATTGTGGAACGCTTTTTCCAGGTCGACAAATCCTATGAAAGTGTTTTGATTTTTCTTTATCCTTGCTTCCATTATTAGCCGTAACGTCAGAATTGCCTCTCTCGTCCCTTTACTTTTCCTAAAACCAAACTGATCGTCACCTAGCGCATTCTCAATTTTCTTTTCCATTCTTCTGTATATTATTCTTGTAAGCAGCTTCGATGCATGAGCTATTAAGCTGATTGTGCTATAATTCTCGCACTTGTCAGCTCATGCCGTCTTTGGAATTGTGTGGATGATGCTTTTCCGAAAGTCAGATGGTATATCGCCAGACTCATATATTCTACACACCAACGTGAATAGTCGTTTTGTTGCCACTTCCCCCAATGATTGGGGTGATAGGGACGATAGGGACGTTACTGATGCTACAAGACGTCGACCACTAGGACAGAAGCGTGTGGGCTTACAAGCACTACCAGTGAGGTTCCACTGAACGGGGATTACTTTGAAAAATAGGGTTTTGTAGTCTGAAGAGTGCGGAATGATATGATGCACCGGATTTCCGAATGAAACAAACCTGCTTCAAGAAAAAAAGTCTTGCGTTACCTACTCGTTGGACGCCCCTCTTATTTTCTTATTGTAGTGAAAGTTGCAGTACTGAGAAGGTAGAAGATGTTCCGTGCGGTGTTTGTGCCTCTGTGGTCAACGTTTTCAGCTACAGTTACAGTAACACAAACATACCTGGAACACTGACAGGTCTACTTGCACATAAACTGACATACTGGCTTCCGTTATCATTTAGCTTTTTCATTTTTTCGCTATTGTGTTGTGTGAGCTCTTCTGCAGTCCAGTCCAGACTGAAAAATGTGCCTACATCACAGTGTAGGACGTGACACGTAATGTTTGTTCTCTCCATAAACGTAAACATGTGGAAAGCAAACGCGACGTGTCACGTTCTACGCTGTGCTGTAGGCACATTTTTCAGTCCGGACTGGACTGCAGAAGAGCTCAGACAACACAGACTTCCTGGATGACAAAAATTCAAATGAATTTGCTACTGAAGTCAACGAAAATCTTTCACTGAAAGAGTATAGTAATTAAATGTCAGATCGGGGAGCTCCCCATCCTAATAACTGTATGCTGCCTGATATCTTCACCACACTGAGGACAAGTAATTATAACTCATATCTTTCAGTTTATGATAACTTTTATTTTAACTTAGATATATGTAACGAGTGGTCGAATACAAAACAGACTTAACACGATATGTACGGCCCACGGAGGCATAAAACTGTTTCAAAACTTCGACACAGTGAGTGCAAACCTGTCACAGGGAGCACTCCGGTAGGTAGAACTGCATATATTACGGTCTTGCACTGCGGTAATCAGCAAATTACACAGCTGTCGCATACACACTTAATCAAGCCTGAAGAGGAATTATTGCCACACAGAGCCTAGTGACGGCTGAAGAAAGAAACACTGGACAAATGAGTGCGCCGGCCGCTGTGGCCGAGTGGTTCTAGGCGCTTCAGTCCGGAACCGCGTTGCTGCTACGGTCGCAGGTTCGAATCCTGCCTCAGGCATGGATGTGCGTGATGTCCTTGGGTTAGTTACGTTTAAGTAGTTCTGACAAGGGAACCTCCCCATCGCACCCCCCTCAGATTTAGTTATAAATTGGCACAGTGGATAGGCCTTGAAAAACTGAACACAGATCAATCGAGAAAACAGGAAGAAGTTGTGTGCGACTATGAAAAAAATAAGCAAAATATACAAACTGAGTAGTCCATGCGCAGATAGGGAACATCAAGGAGTCTGTGAGCACAGGAGAGGCGTGGTCCCGTGGTTAGCGTGAGCAGCTGCGGAATGAGAGGTCCTTCTTTCAAGTTTTCCCTCGACTGAAAATTTTACTTTCTTTATTTTCTCAAAGTTATGATCTGTCCGTTCGTTCATTGACGTCTCTGTGCACTGCAATAAGTTTAGTGTCTGTTTTGCGACCGCACCGCAAAACCGTGCGATTAGTAGACGAAAGGACGTGCCTCTCCAATGGGAAGCGAAAACATTTGATCGCAAGGTCATAGGTCAACCGATTCCTCCACAGGAAAACACGTCTGATATATTCTATATGACACTGGTGACGGCATGTGCGTCACATGACAGGAATATGTTGTCGACCCACTTAACTTGTACACTTGGCGAATGGGTAAAGAGATTCTTCTACCTTGCCCGATTTAGGTTTTCTTGTGGATGTGATAATCACTCCCAAAATAGTGATGAAAACATAAGAGTTTGTCACATAAACTGAAAATAAAAAATTAAACTTTTCACTCCAGGAAAGACTTGAACCTAGGACCTCTCGTCCCGTAGCTGCTATCGCTAAGCACGGGACCACGGCGCTCGGTGACTCCGAGCGTCCTTGATGTTGCCTGTCCCCGCATGGACTACTCAGTTTGTATGTTTTACTAATTTTTTTCATAGTTCCACACAACATCTTCCAGTTTTCTCGATTCATCTGTGTTCAGTTTTTCAAGGCCTATCCACTGTGCCAACTTATAACTAAATCTGAGGGGGAGGGGGGGGGGTGCGATGGGGTGTAAGTTCTAGGGGACTGGACTGATGACCTGCCATAGTGCTTAGAGCCATTTGAACCAAGTGGGTGCTGGAGAGTCTCTACTCACCCTTAAGCGTGGAGAGGAGTGACGTTTGGCAGTGAAACCAGCACAGAATGCGTCCCAGACTGTGCGACCGGCCGTCCTGCCGATATGCTTATGTACCTGACGGCTCATGACAGGGCTGCGTGACGTCACCGAGTCCTGCGCTTGCTGCGCGCGTGACCTTCCAAAGGCGGGGCGATTAGATAAGCAGTACCTCGAGTATGTATTACCAGGTGTCACAGACTTCGCCGTCCGCCGCTTTAGCTGAATCGTCAGCGTGACGGACGGCCGTCATAAGGGGCTCGGATTCGATTCCCGGCGCGCAGGTCGCCCAATGTGGCGTCGAATGTAACAAGAGCTGCACCAAGGCGGCCGGACTTGCCCCGTGAGGGTCCTCCGGGCTAGTGACGTCAAACGCTCATTTTCATTTTTCCACAGCCTTAGCCAACCAGCGAGCTGTATGAGCAGGCTTATATAATCCGTCTACTGGCACACAGATATCAGATAACCAGGAATGCGAAATATCAACATGTATTCCTAAACATCTGGCACTGCGTGACTGAAAATTTTCTCATGATCTCAGTCTCGACAGCATAAAACAGTCTGCTTTGTAATTGCATATAAAATACATCTGGCTGTAGTGCTGATGTTGGTTTGTCAGTTGCATTTCACTAGAGTCAATAGTCTTATGAGAAACGCACAAAACAGGATACATTTTAAGTGTGTAACATAAAACTTTGTAACTATAATTAAGATGAAGGTGGCACGGGTAAACACGGCCGAAAGCTCTTTGCAATTTGTACAGAAACCAGATGGCAGTTATAAGAGTCGAGGGGCATGAAAGGGAAGCAGTGGTTCGGAAGGGAGTGAGACAGGGTTGTAGCCTCTCCCCAATGTTATTCAATCTGTGTATTGAGCAAGCAGTAAAGGAAACAAAAGTAAAATTCGGAGTAGGAATTAAAATCCATGGAGAAGGAATAAAAACTTTGAGGTTCGCCGATGACATTGTAATTCTGTCAGAGGCAGCAAAGGACTTGGAAGAGCAGTTGAACGGAATGGACAGTGTCTTGAAAGGAGGATATAAGACGAACATCAACAAAAGCAAAACAAGGATAATGGAATGTAGTCTAATTAAGTCGGGTGATGCTGAGGGAATTAGATTAGGAAATGAGGCACTTAAAGTAGTAAAGGAGTTTTGCTATTTGGGGAGCAAAATAACTGATGATGGTCGAAGTAGAGAGGATATAAAATGTAGACTGGCAATGGCAAGGAAAGCGTTTCTCAAGAAGAGAAATTTGTTAACATTGAGTATAGGCTTAAGCGTCAGGAAGTGAAAGTATTTGTATGGAGTGTAGCCATGTATGGAAGTAAAACGTGGACGACAAATAGTTTAGACAAGATGAGAATAGAAGCTTTCGAAAAGTGTTGCTGCAGATGAATACTGAAGATTAGATGGGTAGATCACATAACTAATGAGGAGGTATTGAATAGAATTGGGGAGAAGAGAAGTTTGTGGCACAACTTGACTAGAGGAAGGGATCGGTTGGCAGGACATGTCCTGAGGCATCAAGGGATCACCAATTTAGTATTGGAGGGCAGCATGGAGGGTAAAAATCGTAGAGGGAGACCAAGAGATGAATACACTAAGCAGATTCAGGACGATGTAGGTTGCAGTAGGTACTGGGAGATCAAGAAGCTTGCACAGGATAGAGTAGCATGGAGAGCCGCATCAAACCAGTCTAAGGACTGAAGACCACAACAACAACAACAATTAAATAACAAAACTGACAGATGTAAAGGTAATATCCGGAGTAGGACGGGGAAGTGTGATAGGACTGTTGCTGTTTACAGTATATATGGAAATGGAAATGAGCGTTTGGCGTCAATGGACGGGAGGTCCCTTATGGGGCAGGTCCGGCCGCCTCGGTGCAGGTCTTGTTACATTCGACGCCACATTGGGCGAACTGCGCGCCGGATGGGGATGAAATGATGATGAAGACAACACAGCACCCAGTCCCTGAGCGGAGAAAATCTCCGACCCAGCCGGTAACCGTAGGACGGCAACCCATCACGCTGACCACTCAGCTATTGGGGTGGACACAGTATATATAAATGAGCTAGTAGAAAGGATCGGAAGCTCTTCAAGGCTCTTCGTAGATGATGCAGTTGTCTATACCAAAGTAGCAACGCCAGGAGATAATAAGAATTTGCAGAACGACCTGCAGAGAATTGGTGGTTGATGCAGGCTCTGGCAGCTGACCCTGAACGTAAATAAACGTAACATATTGGGCATACACAGGAAAAGAAAGCCACTACTGTACAGCTACACTATTGAAGACAAACAGCCAGAGACAGCGCCTGCCGTAAAATATCTAGGAGTAAGTATCCAGAGCGACCTTAACTGGAATGACGATATGAAACAGATAGAGTGAAAAGCAGACACCTGACAGATTCATCGGAAGAATCTTAAGGAAATGTAACTCATCCACGAAAGAAGTGGCTTATAAAGCGCTTGTTCGCCGGATTCTTGAGTACTGTTCATCTGTCTGGGATCCCTATCAGGTTGGACTGATGGAGAAGATCCATCGAAGAGCAACGCGTATCTTCACGGGATGGTTTAGCTGGCGAGAGAGCGTTACGGAGATGCCAAGCAAACTCCAATGGCAGACGTTACAAGAGAGGCGTTGTGCATCACGGACAGGTTTACTATTGAAATTTCGGGACAGCACATTTTAGTAGCAGTCGGACAACATATTACTCCCCCCCCCTCCTCCCTCCCGACAACCATTCTTCCCACGCACTATTCACGAGTGGGACGGGTTTGGAGGGATCAGACAGTGGTACCGAAAGTATCCTCCACCACTCACCATTACGTGGCTTGCGGAGTGTCATGTAGATGTAGATATATGTACATTACCAGCCATTAAAATTGCAATATGAAGAAAGATTACAAATAACAACGTTTGATTTGTCACTTACATATACACAATTAAAACTGTAGGTGATATGAGGGTATGTAGGGTGTGGGATGTGGCACGCAGGGTTGCCATATCAGCTCTGACACGTCTGCGTGTCAAGTCGAAATAAGCTCGGCTGACGGACAGAGGTGTGGCTTCAAGACTACGTCCGTGTTCACCAGTCACAGAGGACGCGCAGCAGTCGCTACAGCAGTCTCTCGGCGACCTGTGAGGTCTGGGGAATGCGCTGACGAGGGCAACAGTCGAATAACTTCTACATCAACGTAGGTGAGGACTGCAGGAGCAACATATGATCTTGTGTTACTGTGTTGAAAGATTACAAAATGGAGAGCTCAAAGTTTCAGCGTCAACGTGTCCTAAATGTAATACCTGCTGTCCAGATTACCTCCTACACCTGTGATCAAAAGTATCCGGACACCGCGAACAACATACCTTTTTCATATTAGATGCACGGTGTTGCCACCTACTGCCAGGTACTCCATATCAGCGACCTCAGTAGTCATTACAAATCGTGAGAGGGGAGAATGGGACGCTGCGAGGAACTCATGGACTTCGAACGTGGTCAAGTAGATGGGAGTCACTTGTGCCATACGTCTGTACGCAAGATTTCCACACTCCTAAACAGCCCTAGGTCCACGGTTTCCGATGTGATAGTGAAGTGGAAACGCGTAGGAACATGTACAGCACAAAAGCGTACAGGCCGACCTCGTCTGTTGACTGACAGAGACCGCCAACGGTTGAAGATGGTCGTAATGTGTAATAGGCAGACATCTATCCAGACCATCACACAGGAATTCCAGACTGCATCAGGATCCACTGCAAGTACTATGGCAGTTAGGCGGAAGGTGAGAAAACTAGGATTTCACGGTCGAGTGGCTGCCCATAAGCCACACATCACGCCAGTAAATGACAAACGACACCATGCCTGGTGTAAGGAGCGTAAACATTGGACAATTGAACAGTGTAAAAACGTTGTGTGGAGTGATGAATCACGGTACACAATTTGGAGATCCGATGGCAGGGTGCGGGTATGGCGAATGCTCGGTGAAGGTAATCTGCCAGCGTGTGTATTGCCAACAGTAAAATTCGGAGGCGGTGGTGTTATGGTGTGGTCGTGTTTATCATGGAGGGGGCTTGCACCCATTGTTGTTTCACGTGACACTATCACAGCACAGGCCTACATTAATGTTTTAAGCACCTTCTTACTTCCCACTGTTGGAATCTTTCAACACGATCGAGCACCTGTTCACAATGCACGGCCTGTGGCGGGGTGGTTACACGAGAATAAGATTGCTGCAATGCACGGAGTCCTGACCAGAATCCTACAGAACACCTTTGGGATGTTTTGGAACGCCGAGTTCGTACCGGGCCTCACCGACTGACATCGATAAATCTCCTCAGTGCAGCACTCCGTGATGAATGGGCTGCCATACCCTAAAAAACCTTCCAGTACCTTATTGAACGTATGATTGCGAGAGTGGAAGCTGTCATGAAGGATGTGGGCCAACACCATATGGATTTCCAGCGTTACCGATGGAGGGCGCCACGAACTTGTAAGTCATTTTCAGCCAAGCATCCAGATACTTTTGATCACGTAGTGTATGTGAACCACATAACATCCTACGTGAACCGCATACCATCAGATCAGGTGTCGCGTCTGTATGATCACGGCAATCCGCCTGTTCTCGTTGATGTGTCCAAACTGGGAAATATCCACCTCGACACTGCGCACACATGTGGGACGCCTCTGAAGACAGCACCTTCGTGCGACTCCCGTGTGCAGAGACGACGCTGGCTGCAGCGCTGCTGGTGAGTCTTCCCCAGCTGCAGTGCCTGGGGAGGCTGACAGCCTGTGCTGCTACAGACGCCGACGCACTGTCCACGTGGACACTCGTCTGGCTATGGATACACGTGACAGGTCTGTACGATGCTGCACGGCCACGTGAACAGCACCTCTGTCCTCTCGGGCGCTAGTTGCGTAGGACTGTCGAGATCCTGAGATCTTGCGTGGCCACGACTCCGCCCGTGAGCTGCAGTCTGGTCGGGACACGACTTCGCTGCACTGTGGGACGTGGCGGCAGGCGTTGCTCATTCTTACACAAAGCACGTCACTATCAGCCACCACTTGTATACGAGCTACGAATGAAGAACGTGGTCCACAAACTGTCCCTACGTAGAGAGTGTGGACTGCGTCACTTGCAATTACTTTGTGTGGTAGCGATGGAACGCCTAACCACCTGTACGTCCAGCGGTGTTGTACAAAAAATGGTTCAAATGGCTCTGAGCACTATGGGACTTAATTTCTAAGGTCATCAGTCCCCTAGAACTTAGAACTACTTGAACCTAACTAACCTAAGGACATCACACACATCCATTCCCGAGGCAGGATTCGAACCTGCGACTGTAGCGGTCGCGCGGTTCCAGACTGTAGCGTCTAGAACCGCTTGGCCACTTCGGCCGGCAGGTGTTGTACACTTCACACGCGTGGGCTGAGATGGCAGCGGCGTGCTGCCACACTGGACGCAACTGAGGTGTGGGTCACAGCTGCCCCGCCACCAACAGGAGCCAAAAAAAAAAAAAAAATATGGTTCAAATGGCTCTGAGCACTATGGGACTCAACTGCTGAGGTCATTAGTCCCGTAGAACTTAGAACTAGTTAAACCTAACTAACCTAAGGACATCACACACATCCATGCCCGAGGCAGGATTCGAACCTGCGACCGTAGCGGACTCGCGGTTCCAGACTGCAGCGCCAGAACCGCGCGGCCACTTCAGCCGGCAACAGGAGCCACACGGCGCCATCTGCGACGTTCTGTTACTCTGGGTACCACACAGATATAAGCCGGATATATGAGCGACCACGGCCAAACTTGCGGCTGGTCCCAGCGGAGGTTTGAGTCCTCCCTCGGGCATGGGTGTGTGTGTTTCTCCTTAAGATAATTTAGATTAAGTAGTGTGTAAGCTTAGCGACTGATGACCTTAGCAGTTAAGTCCCATAAGACTTCACACACTTTTGACTTTTTTTTTTTTTTTCGGATGCGGCCAATTGTACATGGGAGTGCACCGGGCAACGTGCACGTCGCGGACTGCGGCCAGCCTCTGGCCAGAAACGATACAGGATTTGGGATGGAAATCATTAAAAGAAAGGCGTTCTTCGTTGCGACGGTATCTTCTCACGAAATTTCAATCACCAACTTTCTCCTCCGAATGCGAAAATACGCTCCTGGAAATGGAAAAAAGAACACATTGACACCGGTGTGTCAGACCCACCATACTTGCTCCGGACACTGCGGGAGGGCTGTACAAGCAATGATCACACGCACGGCACAGCGGACACACCAGGACCCGCGGTGTTGGCCGTCGAATAGCGCTAGCTGCGCAGCATTTGTGCACCGCCGCCGTCAGTGTCAGCCAGTTTGCCGTGGCATACGGAGCTCCATCGCAGTCTTTAACACTGGTAGCATGCCGCGACAGCGTGGACGTGAACCGTATGTGCAGTTGACGGACTTTGAGCGAGGGCGTATAGTGGGCATGCGGGAGGCCGGGTGGACGTACCGCCGAATTGCTCAACACGTGGGGCGTGAGGTCTCCACAGTACATCGATGTTGTCGCCAGTGGTCGGCGGAAGGTGCACGTGCCCGTCGACCTGGGACCGGACCGCAGCGACGCACGGATGCACCCCAAGACCGTAGGATCCTACGCAGTGCCGTAGGGGACCGCACCGCCACTTCCCAGCAAATTAGGGACACTGTTGCTCCTGGGGTATCAGCGAGGACCATTCGCAACCGTCTCCATGAAGCTGGGCTACGGTCCCGCACACCCTTAGGCCGTCTTCCGCTCACGCCCCAACATCGTGCAGCCCACCTCCAGTGGTGTCGCGACAGGCGTGAATGGAGGGACGAATGGAGACGTGTCGTCTTCAGCGATGAGTGTCGCTTCTGCCTTGGTGCCAATGATGGTCGTATGCGTGTTTGGCTCCGTGCAGGTGAGCGCCACAATCAGGACTGCATACGACCGAGGCACACAGGGCCAACACCCGGTATCATGGTGTGGGGAGCGATCTCCTACACTGGCCGTACACCACTGGTGATCGTCGAGGGGACACTGAATAGTGCACGGTACATCCAAATCGTCATCGAACCCATCGTTCTACCATTCCTAGACCGGCAAGGGAACTTGCTGTTCCAACAGGACAATGCACGTCCGCGTGTATCCCGTGCCACCCAACGTGCTCTAGAAGGTGTACGTCAACTACCCTGGCCAGCAAGATCTCCGGATCTGTCCCCCATTGAGCATGTTTGGGACTGGATGAAGCGTCGTCTCACGCGGTCTGCACGTCCAGCACGAACGCTGGTCAAACTGAGGCGCCAGGTGGAAATGGCATGGCAAGCCGTTCCACAGGACTACATCCAGCATCTCTACGATCGTCTCCATGGGAGAATAGCAGCCTGCATTGCTGCGAAAGGTGGATATACACTGTACTAGTGCCGACATTGTGCATGCTCTGTTGCCTGTGTCTATGTGCCTGTGGTTCTGTCAGTGTGATCATGTGATGTATCTGACCCCAGGAATGTGTCAATAAAGTTTCCCCTTCCTGGGACAATGAATTCACGGTGTTCTTATTTCAATTTCCAGGAGTGTATTTTGTTGGCACTGACCTACATAGGGAGGAACGATCAGCACGATAAAATGAGGGAAATCAATGCTCGTACGGAAGGATATAGGTGTCCGTTCTTTCCGCGCACTATACGAGATTGGAATAATAGAGAAATGTGAAGGTGGTTCGATGAACCCTCTGCCAGGCACTTGAATGTGATTTGCAGACTATCCACGTAGATGTAGATGTAAATGTCGTGTTCTCAGAATCGTTACGTCGCAATCTGTTTGTAGCGATACTGCGAAACAGTGAATGTCTGGTCGAGAGAGCATTGTACCGAAATAATACACTTCTTGCTCTGTTTCAATCAGCTGTGATGGAGCTAGGGGGAAGCAACAGGGTGTAGCTAAAGTGCGCGTCATTTATGACGGCGGCCGAGTTTAGGTTCGTTCTGCGCATCTGACGTCACAAAACACAGTCAGCCAAGGAAGAGAGAAGGACGTTGCCAGAGCTCGACTGCAGTGCAGAGTACGGACGAGTGGCTTCAGTTTTAGAAAAGTTCAGTCATAAATAAAGTAACTGAACAAAAGCAATGTCTTGATAGCAGACTTTCTTTTATAGAAAGTTTGGAAAAAGCATTCTTTATACCAATTGCTTCATATTCTATTAATTAATTTAGCCAAACAAGCAATAAGCCCATAGCAGTAATTGTTTATTTCCTATTGTACTTCCACTGCACGTGAATAATTCATAGTCATACCAACAGTGTTTGTCGGTATTTTGCGTGATATTTTAAAGTCCTCCGGGAGATGTATTGAAAGCCGAACTGCGTTAGAATAATGGTTAACGTGTATGGATGCTAATTGAAAGGTTCTGAGTTCAAGCCTTGTTCAGTGCTTGATATTTTCTTTATTTAAAACAATATCGAAGTGTCTTACTTCACGAATTTTATTCGTTTGGATGTAATTTTGTGAAATTTCTAGTGACAGCTAAAATCGACTATATGGAAAGTATACGCTATGGACTTTTACCTCTGCAAACCTTCAAAATTTTGTGCAATGGTTTACTACATCTAATGCTGCACAATAACTGCGTTGAACTTCGAAACAAAATTAAGTCATTTATGGGGGGAAGGTATCAGTCAAGAAGATGTGTAAAAGTCAAAGTGCTCTACCATCTGAGCTACCGAAGTACGACTCACGCCCGGTACTCACAGCTTTACTTCTCCCAGTATCTCGTCTCCTACCTTCCAAACTTTACAGAAGCTCATATCAGCGCACACTCCGCTGCAGAGTGAAAATCTCATTCTGGAAACATCCCCCAGGCTGTGGCTAAGCCATGTCCCCGCAGTATCCTTTCTTTCAGGAGTGCTAGTTCTGCAGGTTTGCAGGAGAGCTTCTGTAAAGTTTGGAAGGTAGGAGACGAGGTACTGGCAGAAGTAAAGTTGTGAGTACCGGGCGTGACTCGTGCTTCGGTAGCTCAGATGGTAGAGCACTTGCCTGCGAAAGGCAAAGGTCCCGAGTTCGAGTCTCGGTCGGGCACACAGTTTTAATTTGCCAGGAAGTTTCATATCAGCGCACAGTCTGGATACACTGGAGAGCCAAAGAAACTGGTACACCTGCCTAATATCGTCTAGGGCCTCCTTGAGCATGCATAAGTGCCGCAACACTACGTGGAATGGACTCGACTAATGTCGAAGCAGTGTTGGAGAGAACTGACACCATGACTCGCTCAGGACTGTCCATAAATACGTAAGAGCACGAGGTAGTGGAGATTTCTGAACAGCAGGTCGCAAGCCATCTCAGATATGCTCAATAATGTTCATGTCTGGGGATTCTGGTGGCCACCGGAAGTGTTTAAACTCAGAAGAGTGTTCCTGGAGCCACTCTATAGCAATCGTGTCATGTGTCGCATTGTCCTGCTGGAATTGCCTAAGTCCGTCGGAGTGCACAATGGACACAAATGGGTACAGGTTACCTGTCAGAGTCGTCAGGACGTATCACAGGGTCCCATATTACTCCAACTGCACACTCCCGACATCATTACAAAGCCTCCACCAGCGGTCCCCTGCTGATATGCAGGGTCTTAGATTCTTGAGGTTGTCTCTATACCCGCACACTTCCATCCACTCAATGCAATTTGAAACGAGACTCGTTCGACCAGGCAACATGTTTCCAGTCATCAACAGCCTAATGTCGGTGTTTACAGGACCAGGCCAGGCGTAAAGCTTTGTGTCGTGCAGTCATCGTGGGTACACGAGAGGGCCTTCGGAAGCCCACATACAAGGGCAGTTCAATAAGTAATGCAACACATTTTTTTTCTCGGCCAATTTTGGTTGAAAAAACCGGAAATTTCTTGTGGAATATTTTCGAACATTCCCGCTTCGTCTCGTATAGTTTCATTGACTTCCGACAGGTGGCAGCGCTGTACGGAGCTGTTAAAATGGCGTCTGTAACGGATGTGCGTTGCAAACAACGGGCAGTGATCGAGTTTCTTTTGGCGGAAAACCAGGGCATCTCAGATATTCATAGGCGCTTGCAGAATGTCTGCGGTGATCTGGCAGTGGACAAAAGCACGGTGAGTCGTTGGGCAAAGCGTGTGTCATCATCGCCGCAAGGTCAAGCAAGACTGTCTGATCTCCCGCGTGCGGGCCGGCCGTGCACAGCTGTGACTCCTGCAATGGCGGAGCGTGCGAACACACTCGTTCGAGATGATTGACGGATCACCATCAAACAACTCAGTGCTCAACTTGACATCTCTTTTGTTAGTGCTGTCACAATTGTTCACCAGTTGGGATATTCAAAGGTTTGTTCCCGCTGGGTCCCTCGTTGTCTAACCGAACACCGTAAAGAGCAAAGGAGAACCATCTGTGCGGAATTGCTTGCTCGTCGTGTAGCTGAGGGTGACAATTTCTTGTCAAAGATTGTTACAGGCGATGAAACATGGGTTCATCACTTCGAACCTGAAACAAAACGGCAATCAATGGAGTGGCGCCACACCCACTCCCCTACCAAGAAAAAGTTTAAAGCCATACCCTCAGCTGGTAAAGTCATGGTTACAGTCTTCTGGGACGCTGAAGGGGTTATTCTGTTCGATGTCCTTCCCCATGGTCAAACGATCAACTCTGAAGTGTATTGTGCTACTCTTCAGAAATTGAAGAAACGACTTCAGCGTGTTCGTAGGCACAAAAATCTGAACGAACTTCTCCTTCTTCATGACAATGCAAGACCTCACACAAGTCTTCGCACGCGAGAGGAGCTCACAAAACTTCGGTGGACTGTTCTTCCTCATGCACCCTACAGCCCCGATCTCGCACCGTCGGATTTCCATATGTTTGGCCCAATGAAGGACGCAATTCGTGGGAGGCACTACGCGGATGATGAAGAAGTTATTGATGCAGTACGACGTTGGCTCCGACATCGACCAGTGGAATGGTACCGTGCAGGCATACAGGCCCTCATTTCAAGGTGGCGCAAGGCCGTAGCATTGAATGGAGATTACGTTGAAAAATAGTGTTGTGTAGCTAAAAGATTGGGGAATAACCTGGTGTATTTCAATGCTGAATAAAACAACCCCTGTTTCAGAAAAAAAATGTGTTGCATTACTTATTGAACTGCCCTCGTAGGTGATGCTGAATGGGTCGCACGCTGACACTTGTTGATGGCCCAGCATTGAAATCTGCAGCAATTTGCGGAGGGGTTACACTTCTGTCACGATGAACGATCCTCTTCAGTCGTCGTTGTTCCCGTTCTTGCAGGATCTTTTTCTGGCTGCAACGATATCGGAAATTTAATGTTTTACCGGATTCCTGACATTCACGGTGCACTCTTGAAATGGTCATACGGGAAAATCCTCACTTGATTGCTGCCTCGGAGATGCTGTGTCCCATCGCCCGTGCGCCGACTATAACAGCAGGTTAAGACTTACTTAAATCTTGATAACCTGCCATTGTAGCAGCAGTAACCGATCTAACATCTGTGCCAGACCCTTGTTGTCTTATATAGGCGTTGCTGGCCGCAGCTCCATATTCTGCCTGCTTACGTATCTCTGTATTTGAATGCGCATGTCTACCAGTTTCTTTGGCAGTTCAGTGTATTGTTGATGACCAAAGTCTGTGTTACGTGTACCTGTTGTGTTTATTAAATTCGCGGAGAAATGCTAGGAACTAATGCAGCAACCTAATATTACTGCCTTGATACGTATGTATACAGAGTTTTCCGCTGTCCCCCTGAGTTGAGTGTCCCCTGTAGACGACGACATCCTCTGACAACGCAGCTGATGCTCTCTAGTGAAACGTTGACGTATGCTGAGAATAGTAGCGCCCTACTGAACCTTGTTTCTGACCAACTTACAGGTCTTTAGTTTCCACTGAAACGTTGCCACTGTGTTGTATCAGTCAAAAATTCTCTGATGCAAGAGCATGTCTGACAAGATAATCTGTAATACTGTCTTGTAATAACCTCTACGCACTGATGTTCGGTATGGAAAGCCTGTTTGTAATGTGAGAAAACTACGAGGTGCTACCCAAAATTTTCGGGACTGGTGCTGCCACCTGTTGAAAACATTACCTTTGGACTAATGGCCATCATAACCCTCAAAGTAGTTCCCATCCACACGTACACACTAGTCCCAGAGCTTATCCCACTGTCAGACGTGTTCTGAAAGTCCTGTCCTTTAGGGTGCTTATCTCCACCAGCGATGCTTCTTGAATCCTCTCTAGAGTGTCGAACCGACGGCCTTTCAACTTAAGTTTCAGCTTTGGGAATAGCGCGAAGTTGTAAGGTGCCAAATCTGGCGAGTCCGGTGGGTGGGGTACAACCGCCGTGTTGTTTTTGCCAAAAAGGTCCTGGCGAGCAAGGACGTGTGACAGGATGCGTTGTCGTGAGACAGCAGCCAGTTGCCTTGATGCCAAAGTTCGGGCCGTCGTCGCCGAGCGTTTTCACGGAGCCGTCGCAAAACGTCACACTAGTAAGCAGAATTCACTGTTTGGTTGGGTGGGACGAATTCTTTGCGCACAAGTCCCTTGGTATCGAAGAAAACGATGATAATGCTCTTCACTTTGCTCTTCACCTGTCTCGCTTTTTTGGGTCTTGGAGAGCGCTGGCCAGTGTGGCCGAACGGTTCTAGGCGCTTCAGTCCGGAACCGCGCGGCTGCTACGGTCGCAGGTTCGAATCCTTCCTCGGGCACGGATGTGTGTGATGTCCTTAGGTTAGTTAGGTTTAAGTAGTTCTTTCTAGGGGACTGATGACCTCATGTGGTCGTGCATTATCCTGCTGAAATGCAGGGTTTCGCAGGGATCGAATGAAGGGTAGAGCCACGGGTTGTAACTCATCTTAAATGTAACGTCCACTGTTCAAAGTGCCGTCAATGCGAACATGAGGTGACCGAGACGTGTAACCAATGGCACCCCATACCATCACACCGGGTGATACGCCAGTATGGCGATACGACGAATACACGCTTCCAATGTGCGTTCACCGTGATGTCGCCAAACATGGGTGCGACCATCGTGATGCTGTAAACAGAACCTGAATTCATCCGAAAAACAACACGTAACCGCAGCCCCGGTCTCCGAGCTGATAGTCCGTGCTGCTGCAAACGTCGTCGAACTGTTCGTGTAGATGGTTGTCGTCTTGCAAACGTTGACTCAGGGATCGAGACGTGTCTGCACGATCCGTTACAGCCGTGCGGATAAGATGCCTGTCATGTCGACTGCTAGTGATACGAGGCCGTTGGGATCCAGCACGGCGTTCCGTATTACCCTCCTCAACCCACCGATTCCATATTCTGCTAACAGTCACTGAATCTTGACCAACGCGAGCAACAATGTCGCGATACGATAAACCGCAATCGCGATAGGCTACAATTCGACCTTTATCAAAGTCGGAAACATGATGGTACCCAATTCTCCTCCTTACACGAGGCATCACAACAGCGTTTGACCAGGCAACGCCGGTCAACTGCTGTATGTGTTTGAGTAATCGGTTGGAAACTTTCCTCATGTCACCACGTTGTAGATGTCGCCACCGGCGCCAACCTTGTGTGACTGCTCTGAAAAGCTAATCATTTGTATATCACAGCATCTTCTTCCTGTCGGTTAAATTTCGCGTCTGTAGCACGTCCACTTCGTGGTGTAGCAATTTTAATGGCCAGTAGTGTAATCTTGACCCGTGGTCTAGGGGTAGCGTCTTTGATTCATAAATTTTCATAAATAATCAGCATTGGCGGCCGAAGACTTCCGGCATAAGAAGTCAGCCTCATTCTGGCAACGGCCTTGTCAAAGAGGGCGGAGGAGCGGATAGAGGTTCAGGGCACTCTCTTGTTCTAGGGGTGCGAAATTGCCCCTAAATGCGGAAGAATCAGCAATGATCAACGACATGAGGATGCAGAAGGCAATGGAAACCACTGCATTAAAGACACGTAACGTGTATCCACAGGACATGTGGCCTTTAATTGAAGAAGTGTCATGATGATCTCTCCATTGGCAAAAGATTCCGGAATAGTCCCCCATTCGGATCTCCGGGAAGGGACTGCCAAGGGGGAGGTTACCATGAGAAAAAGATTGAATAATCCACGAAAGGATAACGTTCTACGAGTCGGGGCATGGAATGTCAGAAGCTTGAACGTGGTAGGGAAACTAGAAAATCTGAAAAGGGAAATGCAAAGGCTCAATCTAGATATAGTAGGGGTCAGTGAAGTGAAGTGGGAGGAAGACAAGGATTTCTGGTCAGATGAGTATCGGGTAATATCAACAGCAGCAGAAAATGGTATAACAGGTGTAGGATTCGTTATGAATAGGAAGTTAGGGCAGAGGGTGTGTTACTGTGAACAGTTCAGTGACCGGGTTGTTCTAATCAGAATCGACAGCAGACCAACACCGACAACGATAGTTCAGGTATACATGCCGACGTCGCAAGCTGAAGATGAACAGATAGAGAAAATGTATGAGGATATTGAAAGGGTAATGCAGTATGTAAAGGGGGACGAAAATCTAATAGTCATGGGCGACTAGAATGCCGTTGTAGGTGAAGGAGTAGAAGAAAAGGTTACAGGAGAATATGGGCTTGGGACAAGGAACGAAAGAGGAGAAAGACTAATTGAGTTCTGTAACAAGTTTCAGCTAGTAATAGCGAATACTCTGTTCAAGAATCACAAGAGGAGGAGGTATACTCTGGAAAAGGCCGGGAGATACGGGAAGATTTCAATTAGATTACATCATGGTCAGACAGAGATTCCGAAATCAGATACCGGATTGTAAGGCGTACCCAGGAGCAGATATAGACTCAGTTCACAATATAGTAGTGATGAAGAGTAGGCTGAAGTTCAAGACATTAGTCAGGAAGAATCAATACGCAAAGAAGTGGGATACGGAAGTACTAAGGAATGACGAGATACGTTTGAAGTTCTCTAACGCTATAGATACAGCAATAAGGAATACCGCAGTAGGCAGTACAGTTGAAGAGGAATGGACGTCTCTAAAAAGGGCCATCACAGAAGTTGGGAAGGAAAACATAGGTACAAAGAAGGTAGCTGCGAAGAAACCATGGGTAACAGAAGAAATACTTCAGTTGATTGATGAAAGGAAGAAGTATAAACATGTTCCGAGAAAACCAGGAATACAGAAATACAAGTCGCTGAGGAATGAAATTAATAGGAAGTGCAGGGAAGCTAAGACGAAATGCCTGCAGGAAAAATGTGAAGACATCGAAAAAGATGTGATTGTCGGAAGGACAGACTCAGCATACAGGAAAGTCAAAACAATCTTTGGTGACATTAAAAGCAACGGTGGTAACATTAAGAGTGCAACGCGAATTCCACTGTTAAATGCAGAGGAGAGAGCAGATAGGTGGAAAGAATACATTGAAAGCCTCTATGAGGGTGAAGATTTGTCTGATGTGATAGAAGAAGAAACAGGAGTCGATTTAGAAGAGATAGGGGATCCAGTATTAGAATCGGAATTTAAAAGAGCTTTGGAGGACTTACGGTCAAATAAGGCAGAAGGGATAGATAATATTCCATCAGAATTTCTAAAATCATTGGGGGAAGTGGCAACAAAACGACTATTCACGTTGGTGTGTAGAATATATGAGTCTGGCGACATACCATCTGACTTTCGGAAGAACATCATCCACACAATTCCGAAGACGGCAAGAGCTGACAAGTGCGAGAATTATCGCACAATCAGCTTAACAGCTCATGCATCGAAGCTGCTTACAAGAATAGTATACAGAAGAATGGAAAAGAAAATTGAGAATGCGCTAGGTGACGATCAGTTTGGCTTTAGGAAAAGTAAAGGGACGAGAGAGGCAATTCTGACGTTACGGCTAATAATGGAAGCAAGGCTAAAGAAAGACACTTTCATAGGATTTGTCGACCTGGAAAAAGCGTTCGACAATCTAAAATGGTGCAAGCTGTTCGAGATTCTGAAAAAAGTAGGGGTAAGCTATAGGGAGAGATGGGTCATATACAATATGTACAACAACCAAGAGGGAATAATAAGAGTGGACGATCAAGAACGAAGTGTTCGTATTAATAAGGGTGTAAGACAAGGCTGTAGCCTTTCGCCCCTACTCTTCAATCTGTACATCGAGGAAGCAATGATGGAAATAAAAGAAAGGTTCAGGAGTGGAATTAAAATACAAGGTGAAAGGATATCAATGATACGATTCGCTGATGACATTGCTATCCTGAGTGAAAGTGAAGAAGAATTAAATGATCTGCTGAACCGAATGAACAGTCTAATGAGTACACAGTATGGTTTGAGAGTAAATCGGAGAAAGACGAAGGTAATGAGAAGTAGTAGAAATGAGAGCAGCGAGAAACTTAACATCAGGATTGATGGTCACGAAGTCAATGAAGTTAAGGAATTCTGCTACCTAGGCAGTAAAATAACCAATGACGGACGGAGCAAGGAGGACATCAAAAGCAGACTTGTTATGGCAAAGAAGGCATTTCTGGCCAAGAGAAGTCTACTAATGTCAAATACCGGCCTTAATTTGAGGAAGAAATTTCTGAGGATGTACGCCTGGAGTACAGCATTGTATGGTAGTGAAACATGGACTGTGGGAAAACCGGAACAGAAGAGAATAGAAGCATTTGAGATGTGGTGCTATAGACGAATGTTGAAAATTAGGTGGACTGATAAGGTAAGGAATGAGGAGGTTCTACGCAGAATCGGAGAAGAAAGGAATATGTGGAAAACTCTGATAAAGAGAAGGGACAGGATGATAGGACATGTGCTAAGACATGAGGGAATGACTTCCATGGTACTAGAGGGAGCTGTAGAGGGCAAAAACTGTAGAGGAAGACAGAGATTGGAATACGTCAAGCAAATAATTGAGGACGTAGGTTGCAAGTGCTACTCTGAGATGAAGAAGTCAGCACAGGAAAGGACTTCGTAGCGGGCCGCATCAAACCAGTCAGTAGACTGATGACCAAAAAAAAAAAAGTGTAATTTACTGTGTTTACCGTTAAGGTCGATGTTATAAAGCAATTCAAATTTCTAACTGTCTATCCGTCAGTCAGAGCCGACGGACACCTTTAATTTTCAGGAATGCGAAATGTCGGAATGCCTTCAGTATCCCTTTGCAGCTTGGCGCTTTGTGAGTGAACACTCGAAGCGTCGCTGAATGTGAACGCCAGTCACCAGAATGAAACCTGGTAGGTAGGTGATGAGGCACCGGTGCACGTAAAGCTGCGGGAACGAGCCGCGCGACGTGCTTGAATACCTAGGTTGAAAGAGCGGTTTCCCGCGAAAGACGAAGTCCTAGGTTTGAACCCCAGTCCGGTGCACACTTTTAATGCGGTACGAAGTTTCGAGCTCAGTTATTCAGTTCTGACGGCGTCTGTACAACCGGTCTCATTGCAATCCGAAAGTCAAGACGAATTCGGTTTGACATTTGACGAAAAACATAGAACAGGCGACACATTTTCAGTAAACAACGTAACAATCTTCTACGTTAAATTCAATTTTTCCATAATTTATAGATGCACTGTTGGAGCGTTACGCTTTCAACTTTTTTTTTAAATGTCTACGTTCGTATTTGAGATGTAACACTTTTAAGTTTGCGTCTCCAAAAGCCTTTGAGGCGAGTATTCCGAACATCAAATTCCCGAACCTGTAATGTTTCCGCATGTTTGTGGGTTTTGTTCCAAAATCAGAGACACCCGTTAATCTGTATCAGAATCCAAGTCATTACAAACAGTACACAAGCCACACTTCTTCACAGACTGATTGTCACAGCCTTCGTGAAACCAGTTCTGGCAACTTACACACTGGTACCACTCCACTTGCCTTACTCTTGGATCGCAGTAATCTTCTCCACAGTCTTTGCAGGTAGAAGATGGGCACATTTACGTTTCTTGGTATTCACTGTTACTCCACTGCATTCAGGCTGCAGCTCCTTGTTTTTGCTGTGTCTACTTATTCTTCGAACAGGTTCCGACGTACTTGCTTGTTCATTCCTACTGCTCTCTGTGTTCATTGTGGAATTATTTCCGTCTTCGTTGGAACAGATGAGCTTCCGAGTGCTCAAAACTGCCGACGAATTCATCGGTTGTCCTTTTCCTCTGGCTATTAGGAGTTGACACCAGGTCATGAAAAGAAACATTGTGAATGTCGTTGCTCTCCAGGTCATTTTGAGATGTGCTTGCAGAACCTTGTTCGAGAGGAACTGGATTATCTGAGACAGTGTTTGGTGCCAAAAGCTTCCTTTGGTATGGCTTCCGGATTAAAAGGGTGAATTCCGGTTGCCTTAAAACCGGAAATAGCGTTGATTGGGACTGCCGTCTTCAACCAAGCCTCTGTAAATATTGTAGGAAGAATAGATCTTCGACACAGGGCGTCCAGGGTATCGCCGTCTAAAGTTGTCTCCAGCATTGTTGCAATAAACTTTGAGTGCTCGGAATAAAGTTTTATCCAGGGGTTGCAGCTCATGAGAGCAATGAGCAGGCGGACAGAGAATTTCGACGTTGGATCTTTCCGCTATATTAAAGACTGTGGCTTTTGTGTCCATCCAGAATGAGCAGTGCTTTTCCTGGCACTCTGTGGCGCTTAAAATGTTCCATGAATCTGCAGAATAAATCGACAGTGATGTAGCCTTTAGGTGTCATTTCAAATATCGAGCTTGGTGGCAACCCATCACCCCAAATATTCTTTCTGTTCTTTCCCTTGTATAGAATCATGGGGGGGGGGATGAAATTTGATCCAGTGGCATTGACACAGGCCAAGACTGTCGCAGTTTCTCCCTTTTCACCGTGTGTTGCCACGTGAACACTCTTTGAACCTTTGAAAGCTAAAATTTTCTCCTGTGGATTAAGAGTGAGTTGCAATCCTGTTTCATCCACATTGTAAATCAGCAGTGGGGTAGATGAAAGATTCATGGCATCATAAACTTTTCCCAGAAGATCATAAAACTGGGATACTCTTTCAGCGTTAAAACGCATGAACGTTCCATAATTCAAACTTCCTCCATTTCAGGGTGGCGTGCACGAAATCCTTGAAACCAAAATTTCCGTGCACGGTCATTTCTAAACATGTTTGGGATATTTCTCTTTGCACGATATTCAAATACCATCGCCTGTAGTTTTTCTTTTGTAATCCCAAATCCCACAGACTGGAGTCTGATGATGTGGGTAACAAGTTCATTTTCTGGATCCACTGAAAGAGTTGGGGGCTTGCCGAACATCTTACTTGGTGATCTGCTACCAGCACGTTTTACGTGGCCTTCAAGAGTTTTCCTCGGAATCCCATAGAATTTAGCGGCAGCATACGCAGATTGTCCATTGCGAACAGCTGTAGCAGCACTTTTTAAACCCTCTTCCTTCCATTTACCGTATAGACCCTTCGATTGTCTAACCATATCACGTGGAAAGTCAATAGAGAATGCCAATTTATCTATTTTTAAACAGGGTAACAGAATATGATTTGCATCAACTTCTAATTTCCCACAAAATTATTGTCAACATTAAAATTGATGAATATTAATAAACATTAATTAAGTGGTCAATTAAAGGAAAAATTCTCAAAATATAACGTAAGGTAGCTCTTCTATAATAGTTTCTTTTATTGTTCACGAGTCTAGTCTAACAAATGTTGATGAAATGCGTCAGAGGAGAACGGGGAGGGAAATTCGCCACACCAATGGCGAAATTCCCTCCAGAAGCATGCTTTATTACATAATAATATATCACAGCATTGTTAAGTAATTTAAAATTAATTCTTTGTCGTTTCACTCGCTGCACGTATTTATACACTTTACCAGTCAACATAATAATTTATTTGTACATAAAGTAGCGGAAACGGATCTCAAATGGTGGAGATGGAAAAAATGTCCCCTGTCTCAGTATTAGTCTTCACAGGAAATGTGTTCCACTACTAATTGTGAGGACAATACGTAATTTTCCGTGCTACCACCAGATGGCAACATAGAATGGGCATGTTTAGAGAGCCTGTATAGAGAGAGAGAGAGATAAAGGGAGAGAGAGAGAGAGAGAGAGTGACCATAGGTGAAGTTGCCTGTGATTGGTTGATTAGCTTTGGCGCCATTTTTCTGCAAAACGTCTGTCGCGCTTCGTATGTTCGCCGTGATTTTGAGTTGAATTGAGGGCTTTTCGAAACGATAAAAAGGTATTTGAATTATTGAGAGACTTGTTATGCGTTGTGCATGCATGTTCGATTTAGTTGTATATCGTTTTTAGTACGTAATTAGCGTTTGCGATCTTAAATACGAGTTGAAATAATGAAGTGTTTTGTGATGAAGTGGGTAGGCCTACATGTTTGAAGTAAACACGTTAGTAAATGTACAGTATTGTAGGCCTACATGTTTAAAGTAAACACGTTAGTAAATGTACAGTATTGTTTTTGACATCTGGAATTCGTTCTGCAGACGTTCGTAAACGATGCCAGGTTGTGCTGCATTTGGTTGTTCCAATAGAGGGGAAGATGGATTTCGCATGTTAGGCATTATTTTCGTTTCAGTATCATTGCCTGACTGTTGACGCAGGCAAGTTGTAAGCACGTTTTCTGCAGTTGTCGTGGTTGCTGAAATATTACTCGTAGTAAATAATTGTAGGTACTCTCGAAGACAGTTTTTAATAGGCCTACTTACTGTGGGGTAGAAGGTATACGATAGTTTTCTTGTTACATTTGTTCGTTATTACATTTAACATTACCTGATTTTTGTAATCATTTTCGTTTGTTATCTACTAGAGGTATTCAGTAAAGTCGTAAGCAGTTGTTTACTTGTGGCAAGCAAAAAGTTTGAAGACGTGACAAGAAGTACTAATACGTCTCACACTGTTTGCACGTCACAATAAACAACTGCTTACGACTTTCATTCATCTGACGCAATACAGGTACGTTAAATCTTTAACGTTATGCACTTTCGATACAAAACAAATGATATACACTATATTTTTATTTACGTTAATTTTATTGCAATATGTCTAGTAAACGAACTTTAAAGGAGATAAATGCAAGTAACGAATAAGTTTTACAGCCACTGTATCAAATTTTCCTTTGCTGTACGTACTAGGCTACTATGAGTATATTATAGCTGCAAAGAAAGGCATTTAACGAATGATTTCGCCATATCGTCTTGTGCTTTTGATTCGGTGAGTGTGTACTCCACTACTCCACTACTGGCCATTCAAAAGTCCCGCCCGCATTTTGGCAGAAAAATGGCCGCCGTATCGTCCGATTGGCCACTCTCTCCCTATACACGCTCTCTAGGCATACTTTGAATCAGTTTTTGTCATGATCGTCAACAGATGGCAGTGAGTGCTAACAGATCTGTCGCAATAGAAAGGCAAATACGGAGAATTTGCCTCCCTGGCGAACATCCCTCCTTTTATGTCCGCCTTGCTTCGGCCATCAAGTGTTATTTTGCTTCCAAGGTAGCAGAATACCTTCACTTCGTCTTCTTCTTGGTCTCCTATTACGATGTTACAAATGGTTCAAATGGCTCTGAGCACTATGGGACTTAACATCTGAGGTCATCAGTCCCCTACAACTTAGAACTACTTAAACCTAACTAACCTAATGACGTCACACACATCCATGCCCGAGGCAGGATTCGAACCTGCGACCGTAGCGGTCGCGCGGTTCCAGACTTACGATGCTACATTTACCATTCATTTCATTTCTGTTATCCTCGTTACTTTCGTCTTTCTTTGGTTTGCTCTCAGTCAGTAGTGTCCGATCACTAGCCAAGTTATTGTATTCACCAGTTCCTGCAGCGTTTCTTTGCATTGCCCGAAGCTAGTGACGTCATAAGCGAAATTTATCATCGACTTCCTTACATGAAGTCCAGAATCTTTCTTTTATTTCCACCACTGTCTCTTCGGTGTATAGATTTAGCAGCAGAGGCGGAAGACTGCTTCTCTGCCTCATACCATATTTGATCCGAGTACTTCCTTCTTAGTACTCCGTTCGTATTGTTCCCTCTTTTTTATTTCCCATACTATACACTGAAGCGTCAAAGAAACTAGTATAGGCATGCGTATTCAAATAGAGAGATACGTAAACAGGCAGACTACGGCACTGCGGTCGGGAAAGCCTATATGAGACAACAAGTGTCTGGCGCAGTTGTTAGATCGGTTACAGCTGCTACTATGGCACGTTATCAAGATTTAAGTGACTTTCAACGTGGTCTTATAAACGAATTTTTCCGTACGATAGTGTCATCACCGCATCGTAAATATCAGGAATCCGATAAAACATCTAATCTCCGACACCGCTGCGGCTAGAAAAAGATACTGCAAGAACGGCACCAACGATGACTGAAGAGAATCGTTTAGCGTGACAGAAATGCAACCTTTCCACAACTAGCTGGAGATTTCAATGCTGGGCCATTAATAAGTGTCAGAATGGGAATCATTCGACGAAACATCATGGATGTGGGCTTTCGGAGCCGAAGGCGCACTCATGTACTCTTGACGACTGCACGACACAAAGCTTTACGCCTCGACTGGGGCCGTCAACACTGACATTGGACAGTTGATGACTGGTAACATGTTGCCTAGTCGGACGAGTCTCATTTCAAATTGTATCGAGCGGATGGACTTTTACGGGTATGGAGACAGCCTCACGAATCCATGGACCCTGCATGTCAGCAGGGACTGTTAAAGCTGGTAGAGACTCTGTAATGGTGTGGGGCATGTGCTGTTGGAGTGATATGGGACCCCTGATTCATCTACATACGACTCTGACAGGTCACACTTACGTAAGCATCCTGTCTGATCACCTGTATCCATTCAAGTCCACTGTGCATTCCGACGGACTCGGGCAATTCCAGCAGGACAATGTGGCACCCCACACGTCCAGAATTGCTACAGAGTGCTCCAGGAACACTCTTCCGAGTTTAAACACCTCCGCTGGCCACCAAAGTCCCCACACATGAACATTATAGAGCATATCTGGGATGCCTTGCAACGTGGTGGTCAGGAGAGAACTCCACCCCCTCATACTCTTTCGGATTTATGGATAGCCCTGCAGGATTCATGGTGTCAGTTCTCTCCAGCACTACTTCAAACATTATTCGAGTCCGTACCACGTCTTTTTGAGGTACTTCTGCATGCTTGCGGGGGCTCTACATGATATTAGGCAGGTGTACCAGTTTCTTTGGCTGTTCAGTGTAAATAAATAAGCTTATTACTGCCAGAAATAAAAGTGGTTACTTGGCAACATTTATTAAATATGATCACTTTTTCCTGTATCGATCCCCCCCCCTTCTCTCTCCCTCTGTGTGTGTGTGTATTTCTCTCTCTTCAGTGACTTAATTCATTTTCTTATTTCCTTAGTTGAACGGTTCCTGCGTTTCGTTTGAATTTTATTTTCTTTAAAACTGCGCCTCGTTTAGCGCTTTCAAACGCTTTTATTACACGTAAAAACATAGACCAACCGCCGTCTGAAATGCAAAGAATTTGTAGCGTCCACAAGGCGCAGGTAATGATTTCCATCTATGTTTATTTCTCACTTTCTAGAAGGAAAAGATTGTAACTGGTCCGTACTTCAGATATTTGCTGTGTGAATCGATAACGGTAATGGGAACCACTTGGCTTTTGACTTGTTTATACAGACTTGTTTATACAATGGGACTCTACAAACCGCTTCAAAACACTTAACCGATAAGAAACCAAACTGCGCAGTTCATTTGCAGTTTTTCAGGCACTAAGAGGTTTCAAATGATCCGGACGTTGGCGGACATAATTTTATGGCCTTCCACTTCTCTCTGGCAATTCCAACGGAATGGCAGAGCCACTTCTGCCTCAATATAGCAGAATTTCGTTTCCGTGCTGTGATATTCGCTATTTTTTGACTTCATTAAAACAGCAAATACGAGTAGTTAATACTTTCAGCCAGAAGGCAAATATTTGTTTATAAATAAGGATTAATGTACAATGAGGCGGCGCATAGCGACGGTGGAATTTTCTAAATAATGTAATTCGTCGTCTTTGGGCGGCAATATAAACAGAAAAATACGGATAGATATGCGATCCTTCACTAATTTGTTCGCTGGAGGACAAATGAAGCCTTGAGCGTAAAAGACTTGTACTGTTTTTCTCAAGTAAGACGGACGCAGATTTGTGGCAGTCTGATCTAATTTTTACTAAATGTATAAAAACGTGTTATGTCTAAGTTTGAGTGAAGTGTAAAGAACTGTTATAACTTACCGTGACGACGCACGAGCGACTCAAAGAAGACAATGGCTATATAAAAGAGCGCTCAATGGACATGATACGGACATAAAAATCTACCGTCATTGTAGTACTAAGCTTAAGGTACGATATATGTTTTAGTTATAATAAATATTTGTTCTGGGAATACTGAATCATTTAGCAGTGCTCATTCCTATTATCTCCTCAGTATTATTTTCATTTTAATTATGCATTTTGCTAATATTACAGACACCAAGATCAGCAGTCCAATGTGCGTGTTACATTGATAAAAAGAAAACTGTTTTATCGTCTCCTTGCATCAGTTTTAATATTGAATTTCCCTTTTGTGTGGTGTTACAGTTGTTTTGCGCCCTTAAGAACTTTCTGGTCCCTTAGGAAATTGTTTTGTCATAACAATAACTTCACAACCGGGTATGATCGTATCTACGATCATGAAGTAATTAGAAAGACGATAACGCAATTTCTTATCAATAGCACGCTGCCTCAAGCCACGCGAAGTAAAAACTATTCACATCTCATAATGCAATATTTTATGACAATGGTCAATCCATGATTCTTACGCCAATTGTGATTGATAAAACAGTAAGCTAAATCTCAATTTCCAGCTTTCCATTGAATAACAACATCACTTTTATTTTGTAACGTCACAGTGCCTGTTACTAAGAAGGGCGTTGTGCTTTTCATCAGACAAAGTGCCTCTTCAATTCAGTGTTCTTGCACTATTGCAGGTCTGTATGTGCTTCAGTCATGGTACTCGGCTGTATGAGTACTGGTAATATATGGGCGGATCTGTTCATTGACTACAATAACGATTTCCGCATGAAGGAAAAAGGAAACAAAAATTACAAAAAATGGCGCACGATGTGTTTTCGTAGACGGACTGTCGTGCATTCACGTAACATTGATGTTCTAATTATTCGTGCCGACTGCGTTCACTGACCGCATATGTTCGTAATAAATACTCGTACAACTACGTACAATAACTGTCTTCCAATATTTAACACCTGTTTGCACTCGCCTGACAATAAACTCTAAATTTTCCTTTCAGTCTCGGATGAAGCTTCAATGCAGAAACGCAAAGGCTACTGAAAAACGTTTGCAGAAGATACACCATGTGATCAAAAGTATCCGGACACTCCAAAAACCATGCGTTTTTTCATATTAGGTGCATTGCGCTGCCGCCTGCTGCCAGCTTCTCCATATCAGCGACCTCAGTAGTCATTAGACATCGTGAGAGAGCAGAATGGGGCGCTCCGCGGAACTCACGGACTTCGAACGTGGTCAGGTGTTTGGGTGTCACTTGTGTCATACGTCTGTACGCGAGATTTCCACACTCCTAAACATCCCTAGGTCCACTATTTCCCATGTGGTAGTGAAGTGGAAACGTGAAGGGACACACACAGCACAAAAGCGTACAGACCGACCTCTTCTGCTGACTGACAGAGACCGCCAACGGTTGAAGAGGATCGTAATGTGTAACAGGCAGACATCTATCCAGACCATCACACAGGAATTCCAAACTGCATCAGGGTCCACTGCAAGTACTATGACAGTTAGGCAGGGGGTGAGACCACTTGGATCTCATTGTCGAGCGGCTGCTCGTAAGCCACACATCACGCCGGTAAATGACAAACGACGCCTCGCTTGGTGTAAGGAGCGTAAACACTGGATGATTGAACGGTGGAGAAACGTTGTGTGGAGCGACGAATCACGGTACACAATGTGGCAATCCGATGGCAGGGTGTGGGTGTGGCGAATGCCGGATAAACGTCATCTGCCAGCGTGTGTAGTGCGGACAATAAAATTCGTAGCCGGTGGTGTTACAGTATCGTCGTGTTTTTCACGCAGGGGCCTTGCACCCCTTGTTGTTTTGCGTGGCACTATCACAGCACAGGCCTACACTGATGTTTTGAGCACCTTCTTGTTTCCCACGCAATTCGGGGAAGGCGATTGCGTCTTTGAACACGATCGAGAACATGTTCTTAATGCATGGTCTGTGGCGGAGTGGTTGCACGATGATAACATCCTTGTAATGGACTGGCCTGCACAGAGTCCTGCCCTGAATCCTATAGAACACCTTTGCGATGTCTTGGACGCCAACTTTTTTGCCAAGCCTCACCGACCGACATCGGCACTTCTGGTAAGTGCTGCACCCCGTGAAGAATGGGCTGCCAGTCTCCACGAAACCTTCCAGCACCAGACTGAACGTATACCTGCGTAAGTGGAAGCTGTCATCAAGGCTGAGGGTGGGCCGGCACGATACGGAGTTCCAGCATTACCGATGGAGGGCGCCACGAACTTGTAAGTCATTTTCAACCAAGAGTCCGGATACAATTGATCACATAGCGTATTTCGTTGTTAAGTGCACTTGTGACGATAAAGCGATCTTTTTAGAGGGGAGACAAGCACGGCCGTTAGTGTAGGTCTTACGCTGCGCTAAAGAAGAGGGGTCTCACTGGATAAGTGCAAGGGTGTGAATGCAAGGGTCTGCAGTTCCGTCCCGAGACGGTCGTAACATCTTTTCTCTCTCGCTTGTCATTCCTTTCACCTCTTCAGTGTTTTGTTAATGTGGGGAAGACAGGTTGCTCCTCTGTGCTCAGCACACGTTGTCCTGTAGACGCGACCCTCCGCCTGTAGCTGTATATCTGGGACAGTGGCGGCAGAAGGCGAGGCCGCCGCACCGTAGTAGGGCCGCGCCCAGCAGGCGGAAGTTCCGCAGGGCTCAGAAGGGAACCTCCCCACCGCACCCCCCTCAGATTTAGTTATAAGTTGGCACAGTGGATAGGCCTTGAAAAACTGAACACAGGTCAATCGAGAAAACAGGAAGAAGTTGTGTGGAACTATGAAAAAAATAAGCAAAATATACAAACTGAGTAGTCCATGCGCAAGATAGGCAACATCAAGGACAGTGTGAGCTCAGGAGCGCCGTGGTCCCGTGGTTAGCGCGAGCAGCTGCGGAACAAGAGGTCCTTGTTTCAAGTCTCCCCTCGAATGAAAAGTTTACTTTCTATATTTTCGCGAAGTTATGATCTGTCCGTTAGTTCATTGACGTCCCTGTTCACTGTAATAAGTTTAGTGTCTGTGTTTTGCGACCGCACCGCAAAACCGTGCGATTAGTAGACGAAAGGACGTGCCTCTCCAATGGGAACGGAAATCATTTGATCGCAAGGTTATATAGGTCAACCGATTCCTCCACAGGAAAACACGTCTGACATATTCTATACGACACTAATGACAGCATGTGCGTCACATGACAGGAATATGTTGTCGACCCACCTAACTTGTACACTTGGCGAATGGGTAAAGAGATTCTTCTACCTTGCCCGATTTAGGTTTCCTTGTGGATGTGATAATCACTCCCAAAAAATGATGAAAACATAAGAGTTTGTCACATAAACCGCAACAAATGAATGCAACAGTTTCACAGTTTTCCCTGTGCTCTGTCAAGACATACATTTTTAACGTTTTCAAATTTTTCCGTGTGTAGACCGTCAAATCCTGCATAAGTCCAAGCAAATCTGAACATGTCCTGGACTTTTTGGAGAGCGAAGTTGATTATGTGTGAGTCCCTGAACTTTGATAATTGTCTGAAAATAAAAAATTAAACTTTTCACTCGAGGGAAGACTTGAACCAAGGACCTGCAGCTACTCACGCTAACCACGGGACCACGGCGCTCCTGAGTTCACACTGTCCTTGATGTTGCATATCTTGCGCATGGACTACTCAGTTTGTATATTTTGCTTATTTTTTCATAGTTCCACACAACTTCTTCCTGTTTTCTCGACTGATCTGTGTTCAGTTTTTCAAGGCCTATCCACTGTGCCAACTTATAACTAAATGTGAGGGGGGTGCGGTGGGGAGGTTCCCTTGTGAGAAGGGCTTTGCGGCTGCCCGCACTCACCGGTCTGTCAGCGAGGCCTTACAGCGGAGGCGTGTCCGGCTGGCTGCTCCTCCTGGAGAACCACTCACACGCTGAACCACGCGTCATTCTTCTATTTCCAGTGTTGCACTTTTCAGCTTTCACGCATGTCTCTCAGTTCCCTTTCTGTGACATACAGAATGCAAAAGTGATACCACGCAGTAAAGAACAGAAATCTCAAATAACCTTTGGTGTTTACCAGTGGAACGTTTAGGTGCACAAATCCTATTTTGCTTTTATTAAGAGATCGGCGTTACGTGATCTTCCACCGCTACACTGCCCAATTGTCTACTTAACTCTTCTTGGTCACCACGTAAGGTTCCCACCTCTAAAGCTATGAATGTCAATACCATCTTTGTGTACCATGCTGTAGCATACAGTAACCTAAAATAATCTGTTTTTTTTTATGCTTGAAGAACATTGAAATATACAGGTTGTATCAAAAAGGATCATCCGATTTGGCACGTCTATATAGAGTGTTACAAAAAGGTACGACCAAACTTTCAGGAAACATTCCTCACACACAAAGAAAGAAAATATGTTTTGTGGACATGTATCCGGAAACGCTTACTTTCCATGTTAGAGCTCATTTTATTACTTCTCTTCAAATCACATTAATCATGGAATGGAAACACACAGCAACAGAACGAACCAGCGTGACTTCAAACACTTTGTTACAGGAAATGTTCAAAATGTCCTCCGTTAGCGAGGATACGTGCATCCACCCTCCATCGCACAGAATCCCTGATGCGCTGATGCAGCCCTGGAGAATGGCGTATTGTATCACAGCCGTCCACAATACGAGCACGAAGAGTCTCTACATTTGGTACCGGGGTTGCGTAGACAAGAGCTTTCAAGTGCCCCCATAAATGAAAGTCAAGAGTTGGTCCGCCTCTACCAATCCGTCGGTCACCGAATCTGTTGTTGAGAAGCGTACGAACACTTCGACTGAAATGTGCAGGAGCTCCATCGTGCATGAACAACATGTTGTGTCGTACTTCTAAAGGCACATGTTCTAGCAGCACAGTTAGAATATCCCGTATGAAATCGTGATAACGTGCTCCATTGAGCAGAGGTGGAAGAACGAAACTAAAATGAGCTCTAACATGGAAATTAAGCGTTTCCGGACACATGTCCACATAACATCTTTTCTTTATTTGTGTGTGAGGAATGTTTCCTGAAAGTTTGGCCGTACCTTTTTGTAAGACCCTGTATATGTGAAACTAATAAACATATGCTCTGAATTTTGTTTTTTCATGAATGAGAAACTCAAAAAGTTTTTTTTTCATAACTTTTATAGGTTTTGAGTACTTCCCCCTTGAGATGCAAGGCGTATGTAAAGGCGGTATTCAAATTGCTCCCACACTGCAGCGAGCAAGTCTTGATTTATAGCTTCCACAGCTGCATTTATGCGATGTCTCAGTTCATTCGTTGTTGTTGGTAAATTGGAAGAACATAAACAGAGTCTTTTTAAAACTCCCACAAGAAATAATCAGAGTCAGGCCTGGTGATCTTAGAGGCCAGGAATGAAGGGCTGAATCATTTGGTCCAGTGCGATAGCTCCATCGTCCAGCAATCCTTTGATTTCAAAATTCCTGCACATTCAGATGCCAGTGTGGCGGTGCCCCATCCTGTTGTTGTATGAAGTCGTTCGAATCAGTCTCCTACTGTCGAAACGGAAAGTTTTCAAGCATATCGAGACATGTGCTTCCTGTAACAGTGTTCTCGGCAAAGAAAAACAAATCGTACACCTTCCCTCATGAAATTGCCCAACACACATTAAATTATGGAGAGTCCCTCTGATGTTGTAGTAGTGTGTGGTTGTTCTGTACCCCATATTCTCACTTTATGACGGTTCACCTTTCCATTTAAATGGAATGTTGCCTCGTCACTAAAGACTAAGCGTGGAAGGAAACCATCAGACTCCATCTCGCCAAGAACGAAATAATAGAACTCCACACGTTGTTGTTTGTCACCTTCACGAAGAGCTTGCAGTAGCTGAATATGGTACGGTTTCACGTGTGAAGGTCGGCACAACACACGCCAGACGGACATCGGGGTCATGTTGAGCTGTCGAGCTGCACGGCGAACGGATTTCTGCGGACTCCTTGTGTAGACGCATTAGACGTCTGTGTCAGACACTCGGGGACGGCCCGGCGATTTGACTTCACTGAAGCTAAAATCTTCTGGGTTATTAGGCCGCGTCACGTTTCTTCTAAAATGATCGACGTTTCGACCCTTCTGCTGGGATCTTCCTCAGGATCTTCTGGTGTCCACTACTGCTAGAACACTGTCAGAGACGAGTGTCGCGTCCTCTTATAAAGGGGGAGTTTTCACACGTTCGTGTTGGAGAAGTGATGGTATTGGTTGAAATTCATATGGCTACCTGTGGTGTGCGTACTGTAAGATCTTCGGTACACACACCATCAGATTATTTGACTTGTCGCTCTAACGAAGTAGGCGAGTGTCAGCAATATGTCTCGTGGTCTTATCATGGCGTGTTTATCTTCTGCCGTTAGGTCAGACGATAGAAATGCCACTTGCACGCTTAGAGTAGCAGACCAACTTTAAACAGAACTCGATTAATTTTCACACACATTTATTAAAATAATAATAATCATAAACCTTACGTAACTTGATTCTGGATGCTATTAACAATTGACAATCTGAAGTTCCTTTGGTCTTCGCACGTTAATCTTATTCTGACATATCTCTGATACTTGACGAAGTGCCTATGCATTTCTCTTCATGGCTATGTACAGGAATATGGTAATCTTATTAGGCGCAGACTGAAACTTGACTATAGACTGGTACAGACTAATGCAGACTAACGCAGACTGATGCAGACTGACTAATCGGTGGTCTGTACACTCGTTATAATACCTCGAGCGTTCAGGTATCACTGCGCCAGTGTGATCTGCCAGGAGAGAAGGTTCTATGTTAACAGCAATCTCATTGGCTGCGTTACATATTAATACGTGGATCGGCGGAAGCAGAATTTGGTCCGTCTCTAAGGCAGCGCCATCTCGTAGTGCGGAGACAGACGAGTGCTGCGCCAGCGCTGCTGTGCTTAGCGGGACGCGCTCTATTGGGAAAGTTGTGTACGCGCTGACTACCCAGAACTATGTACACAACACTACCATTGGTGGACCATAGTCATTGGATAGAAAGGCACTATTCCACACTTATGCCGGAGAAGGGTTATTGGTTGGAATGCTTGCTACCGCTATTGGTTGGTCGTCATCAGTGGCTAGATTCGAAACGGACAGAGCAAGAGAGGGGCAATGTTTACCCAAAATATTATTGTCCGCAGAGGTGACTTGCAGCGCGTTGTTTACACCATGGCCGCATGTTTACTTCCTTGATGGCGGGGAGCCACGATGCAGGAAGCCTATAGCCGTCCTCTCTAGTGAAATTAGATTCATTTCTAGAAATTTCAAGCGCTTCTTGGACCTTTCTTCTATAATTTTTTTTTTTTTTTTAGCCAGTACACGTACGTTTTTAAAGTCGATGTCAGAGCCACAATTCTCATCTGTCTTGACTTCACACAAGCAACCCGTTTCATGGAATTGGTCATGCCATCGCCTAATGCTCTGTGCTGTAGGAGGGTCCACACCGTGCCTAGTACGAAAGTCATGCTGAACAGTTATTACTGACCCGCACTGCTTTCTGCTGTCCCAACACCATTTTTACTGCAACTGACGTGGGCACACACTGCCGCTCGAGAGTTTGCTCTTTTCGACAGTACGTTGTTGTCGCACATATCTCAAATAACGCAGCAGTTACGACTTCTTAAAAATCGGATGATTCTTTTCCATACACCCTTTAAAATAAGTTCTATTTTGCTTCACTTTCCAGAATATCAGCGACACATGAGCTTCCGATCAGACAAAAGCCCAGCGTCACTGGCAATACTAGTCTTATCAACGCTGGACACGTTCCTTAGATGCAGTGCTCTGTTATTGTGTGATCTAATGTGGCAGTTCGTGTACCCATCTGGGACTCATGTACAAGTTCAAACTTTCCGTTCCCTGAATACGTATTATTTTCTTCTAAACCGGATTGACTTCTCCAGAAGAAACCGCGACATTAACGGGAGGTTTACTATCTTTTGGTTCAAAAAATACATTAATTGCATTTTTGGATCCATAAAAGTGTTTAGAATCCACCCCTGAAACGGTTTTTTTCCGAATACGAAACGGAAATGTTTGTTATTCGCGGTTGAACAAACAGATGCACCTGTCTGAAATCGGCCTTTTTCACGCACCAGTTGTTTTTCTTTCGGAGGACGAGTTATTGTACCGGTGCTTGGGAGGAAACACGCAAAATACAAATGAAACTTTTAACGCGTGTGTTTTGAAGTTAGCCCCCAAGCATTTACATTCTGGTGCGGAGACTGTGGAGATTGCGACTTTCCTGGCAGTGAGCAGCTTCGGCGAAGGGTATTCAGCAGTTCTGAAGACCAAGACAGCGATGGACGTCACCGTGGGACGCAGTTGGCCAAGCATTCGGACGACCACCGGATTCGAGCGGCCGAGAACCGCTTGTCACCGGCCGTACGAGCGGCTCTGGAGCAGCGCAGGATGGCCCAGGTCGAGCAGAACACCCTCTGTGAGGAAGAGGAAGGACTAGTTTATGGACCCGGAGTAGCAGATTGAACGTACGTTGCGCAATATTGCATTTATTTGCAGTCAAAACTTCAAACACGTTTTTCTCGAAATATCTTTTTTTTTTTTTTATCGCGCGCTATGGTAACTTCAAATCTACTGAACCGACTGGCATGATTCTTTGTTTCCGACGAAGCGAACTAGCTTGTCTAGGGTTTGTACCACTTTTATTCTGATCCACCAACTATAAATATGTGTTACGTGTACACACTTTAGTTTATTAATGTCTTATATTCCTATTATGTTTTAGAATAGTTAGTTTAATTCTGAAGACGACGTTCATAGTAGCGTCGAAACCCGGTCAATTTTGACTTAATATTTGTGACCGAGGGCATATTTGTTCTAATATAGTTTGGATGGATTTGGGACGTAAAATTTCGTTGGAATGGTATTCCATTTTAGCAGTCTTCTCCGATCAGCTCTCCTTAAGTCCAACTGTGAATCCTCAAAGTGAAACTTAAAAAAAAATTGTAAACATATAAATTATATGGAAAACATACGCTATTTCAGCTGTAATTCTTTTAACCAATAATTTAGTTACCTCACACAACTTGGAATGTGTTGTTGGCTTCCATTTGATCTCTCCTACAGTTCTGTAACCATTTAGCTCTCTGACCTTTGTCTGTAGGAAATCTGAATAATCTGATCCCTTTAGACGAATTGCTGCTACAATTCGGTGCAGCATAGCAACCCATTTCTAAATACACACACTTTCTGGCGACAAACACTATACCCAGTACAAAAACAGTCTGCTGCAGTCGGGTAAAAGGCTAGACCCAAAATGGCCGCGATCGCAAAGGATCATGGTAGGGTGGCCAGAGCTGTCCTATATAGACTATGTGACCGATAAGGCAATGAGCGCACGTCACTGGCCAACTGTCTGATGTCAAGAGTAGTTGTTGTGGTTATTACACTGTCAACAGCGTTCTTACGGTGTTGCTATCGAAGGGACTGAAGTGGACGGAATGTCTACAAAGACGATGCCCGTCAAACCAGTAAGCGGACACACTTTGTAGCAATGTAGCGCATGCTCTTTACAATAGCTTCATTTGTTATTGTCTTTTCTGAGTCACCTACGGAAGCCATTAGAATAAATATTGTGAGTTTTGGAAACGAAAGTCGAAAAATGAGGACATTTCATCTTTGGGCTATTAAGACCATCAAGGAAGAGGACAACATTTGCGCATTAACTTCATTCATAAATATTAATATTTCTATAGATACCTGTGGTGTGCATACTGTAAGACCTTCGGTACACACACCATCAGATTATTTGACTTGTCGCTCTAACGAAGTAGGCGAGTGTCAGCAATATGTCTCGTGGTCTTATCGTGGCGTGTTTATCTTCTGCCGTTAGGTCAAACGATAGAAATGCCACTCGCACGCTTAGAGTAGGAGATTGACGGTGACCAACTTTAAACAGAACTTGATTAATTTTCACACATTTGTTAAAATAATAAAAGGCATAGATATTACGTAACTTGATTCTGGATGCTGTTTACAATGGACAATCTGAAGTTCCTCTGGTCTTGGTACGTTAATCTTATTCTCACATATCTCTCATACTTGACAAAGTGTCTATACATTTATCTTCATGGCTATGTACAGGAATATGATAATCTTATTAGGCGCAGACTAAAACTTGAGTACAGACAAATGCAGACTAATGCAGACTGGTACAGACTGGTGCAGACCGACTGATCGGAGGTCTTTTTTTTTTTTTTTTTCTTTATTGCCATTTTGAAACCTGTATTACAGGCAGGCCTGCAGCAGCATACTACGCCGCTCTTTGGCTACAGAGAAACACAAATATACAAATGAAGACATTTAGAGAAAAAACATGGTGGACATATAAACGGAGACAAAGACTTTTTAAAATACAAAGTGCCATTCACGGGCGTAGAGTCCAAGATAAAATTGTTCATACACTTGGACATAGACAGAGACGAAAATTGTCACACGTGAACGCAGGTGCACAAAACGAATAACACTGAAGCACTTAAGCACAAAACGACAGCACACACAGAACACGAGGCGTTGATCTCCGGCGCGCGAATGTTCACTAACCGTGTACGAGTCCGGGGATCTGCCAAGAGAGGAGGAGGGGGGGTGGAAGAGGGAGAGGGGAGAGCAGATGCCACGGGCAGGGGAGATAGGTGGAGGAAGGGGGAGGGGAAGCCCGGGGGATGAGGGAAGGAGGGAGGGGATTGGGGAAAAGGAAAGAGAAGGGAGGGAGGGTGCCTAAAGGAAAGGACACAGGAAGTGGGGGGGAGGATCAAAGTTGATAGGAGGGGTAGATGGAGGGGAGGAGGACATCATCAGGGAGGGGGAGCTCGCAGAAGCCACCTTGGGAGAGGGTGAGGAGGGTGGAGAGATGGAGACCGGGTGGGACATGGGAATACAGGTGCGGCAGTGGGTGGGGGTGGGAGAGGATGGGTGAGACAAGCAGATGAGGAGGATCAAGTTTGTGGGAGGTGTACAGGATCCGTATCCTTTCAAGGAAGAGGAGGAGGTGGGGGAAGGAGATGAGATCCTACAGGATCCGCGTGGGGGAGGGGAGACGGATGCGATAGGCGAGGCGGAGAGCATGGCGATCAAGGATTTGGAGGGATTTATAAAAGGTAGGGGGGGCGGAGATACAGGCCGGATGGGCGTAACAAAGGATAGGGCAGATGAGGGATTTATAGGTGTGGAGTATGGTGGAGGGGTCCAGACCCCACGTACGGCCGGAAAGGAGCTCGAGGAGACGGAGTCGGGAGTGTGCCTTGGCTTGGATTGTCCGGAGATGGGGAGTCCAGGAGGGGCGACAGTCGAGGGTGCCGCCAAGGTACTTAAGGGTGGGAGTGAGGGCGATAGGACGGCCATAGATGGTGAGATAGAAATCAAGGAGGCGGAAGGAAGGGATGGTTTTGCCTACAGTGATCGCCTGGGTTTTGGAGGGATTGACCTTGAGCAACCACTGGTTGCACCAAGCGGTGAACCGGTCAAGATGGGATTGGAGAAGGTGTTGGGAGCGCTGTAGGGTGGGGGCAAGGGCAAGGATCGGAGGTCTGTACATTCGTTATAATACCTCGAGCATTCAGGTATCACAGCGCGAGTGTGATCCGCGAGGAGAAAAGGTGCTACATTAGCAGCAATCTCTTTGGCTGCGTTACATATTAATACGCGGATTGGCGGAAGCAGAATTTGGTCCATCTCTAAAACAGCGCCATCTCGTAGTACGGAGACGGACGAGTTCTGCGCCTGTGCTGTTGTGCTTAGCGGGACGCACTCTAGTGCGAAAGTTGTGTACGCGCTGACTATGCGGAACTATGTACACAACACTACCCTACGACGGTTCACATAGAACAGGAGTGAGCCGCGCATGGCTCGTGTTCCCGCCATCATCTATTTGACACCCTGTTTTTAACGTACGTCCACCTCACTACGTTAATTTAAATTACCACTGTCACTGAGTTGCTGCTTTGCCTGACGTGAGCGGCGCTAGCAGTGCGTATCGATGTATCCCCTGCCGTAGTGTCTTTGCTCGACTGCTATTACTTCGCGGTCGCTGTCGCTCGTAGGCCAGTTCGGACAGGGAGTTTGAGTCGCGAGTTGGGGTCTGCCAGTCAGTTGGAACGCGTCTGGAGCGCAGTCCGGACCTGCCAGTCGGGGGAGTTGCAATGTGGCACTGGTGCAGTCGGGTTGGAGCAGCAGTGAGGTCTGCGTCGACATGGGGGCTAGCCCGACCATTGCCGCCATGCATCACTTGAGCCGGGCCACTGTCTTGGTGGATCGTCGGTCGGTTGTCCTACCGGACGACGGGTTTTGGCTCGGCGATCGTTCATGAGTCGGCTGTGTATGTGTGTGTGTTTGTGTGTGTGTGTGTGCGTGTGCGTGTGCGTGTGTGTGTGTGCGTGTGTGTGTGTGCATCGACTCCCGATTTGTCTTCGTGCGTGCTTAGTTGCTGTTGTATCGTTGAGGTCCTCGTGCGAGAGATGCCACAGATCACCACTTTACAGAACGGACGAACCTTCATAGCCCACGGTCTGCGCCTAGTGGTACTCACTGTCCTTCCATAGATGCTCACGACAGTAGCACGTCACCATTCGACCAGCTTCCACGTTTTCGAGATACTCGTTCACAGGCTGCGTAATAATAACCTGCTCTTTGGCATGAACCCAGCCAAACACAGCAGAAGACGGAAAACAGTCGACGACCCAGCTAAGCGCTCGTGCTTCGGTCGTGAGGTGTTGTAAGAGCACAACGGCTGAGACGGTTTGTTTCCTCGGGTACGACGACAAAATGACAGCAGAACAGGAATTAACAAACCTATCAGGTTGATGACCTTGTTCTTTTGTGTTCACATCCAAAGTCTACAAAATTAAAACAACTGAACAAAAAATGGCAGCTATTATATTCAGGTCCTTTCAGAATAGCAAGCATACCTCACCCAGGTTGTTACTCCCTAGAATACCCGTTATCTCAGAAGCCGAGGGGGCTGCATCCCCACAGACATTTGAAACCCTCTGTGCACTAAAACAACATAATATAATGACAACTAATTTGAACATGAGCAAGTCGCTGTGAAAACGAGATCGTAAATATTTGTATTGAATACACGAACATTAACTTATACAGCCTAAGAACACAAACGTTAATTTATTCAAATTATATACTGCAGTTACACTTGTACACATAATTATGAAGAGAATGTAAACCCAGGTAAGTACACTTACTGAATGAGAAAAAATATTCATATAGGAATGAGATCTACGCAGGTTACATTTGTTGTTAACTGTAAATTATAAGGTTAATCAACAACTAGTTATTTCAAGGCACTCTAATGACAGGAGATAATAGCTATTGAGATCAGTACTGACATAGGTATGTAGCAGAATGAATGAGGATGTAAGAATGAGTTAATATTTAGGTTAATATAAGAAGGCAAGTTACTGTGAAGTAGTTGATGGAGACAAGAGATTATTTGAGGAAGATGTTATTGGAGTTTTATGAGAATGGAAGTGCCAGATGGCCCCACTTATGTGATATATTAATGTTTGATGAGGAATATGTTATATATATATATATATATATATATATATATATATATATATATATATATATATATAATGATGAATAAGAGAAATATGTGAGTAAGGAATGAGTGAGAACGTTTTGGTAATATTGTGCTACGTAGAGATGTGAGTACATAGTCTACATCTTTAAGATTACATAAGAATTTCAGTTTGAAAGAAAACATTTGTGATGAGTTAGAACACGTGAGTACAAGACGATAAATGTGCATCTATTTTCAGTGCCCTTGAAAATGAACGAATCCAATAAAAGCAGAGTGAACATAATGATGATTACAGCTGTTGAAAGAAGTGTAATATGATTGTAACTTGGAAACACATTAGCTTTAATTTATTCCAGAAGTGTAACTTAGTAACCTTTGTTAAGTTTTGTTAAACCACTGTGTGGAAGAAAACATTTATAGTTCGTGTTCAGACAGGAGAATGATATTTTAAGGAACTTAAGTTGAAACATAGTTTCTACACAGCCCTCATGTGAATACATTTCTATAGAAAATTTTTTTTACGAAAGTGAAATTTAGTGCAATGTTAGCCTTTATTATACTTACACACAACAGAAAACTCTGAGGAAACAAAAGATAGGAGAGTTATTAATGCCGTTTGCGACTGGTACAACACCTCCACTTAAGCGAACAGATGACAAAATTTACATCTACTTTGAAGACAACATTTGACTTTTCAGGTTATGCAAGGTAAGTGCAAAGGAGCAGTGACCACCCGTGCAGCCGACGTCGAGCAACGGACGCCGAGAAAGAGACATTTTACTGTCAATTATAATACTATGTTCTTTATTTATATTTTATAGAAAGAAATGATGTTTATATATACACACATACACGATGTTTAACCTTCACTAGACGGAAGTTCATGGTTGAACTCGTGAGAGGAAATTTGGTACGTTATTATATAATACACATTATGGCAGAGACAATCTCTGTGAGATATATTTCCCATTTGTGTAGACAGTATCCACAAGAAGTGGAGATATCGACAAAGTACTGAGCAGATATGTGACTTACCCATGCAAGGATTTGTTAAGGTATAATACGCTTAGTCATATGAACAGTCAGAACACAAACAGAGAATCTGTCATGATGTTACACTACTCAGACTTGATGTAAGGACACTTTCATTTACCCATGATTTGGTAAATTGTGAGCACCTCCTTTCACACACCCCTTGAAGGTGATGCAAATGTTATAATGTATTATGTTCTCTTTTTATGTAGTAGCTGTAGCATTTGGTAGTTTATAGGTAGTGAATAGTTTCTTCCATTCTTTCTTTCTTTATTTCTCCATTATCCTACCATCCCCTGCAGCTGGGTATTGTTTGTTTATGAAATATAAGAGTATGTTGTGTGACAGTTAACTTTCAGGTATGAATAATAAGACATGAAGAAAATTAAGTATTTTGAAAAGGGATTATTGATGGCATTACAAGCCTGGTCAACCACTAGCCAGATATGGAATCAAAAGAAAGAAATGGATAATAAATGAAGGAAAGCCCGTGTTTTAAATATTAAGTCTGATATCCCTTGGCACGCCAAAACCTGAATAAAGAAACTCAAAATGACTAAACCCCAATAAAAGAAAGCGAATGGGACTTAGTATAATTTTTTAGTGTAAATATTTCACATGCATATACTTGTAAATTTATATGTATTTTTATATGTGCTAAAACTTTGCATATTGTCAACATATTTTGAAATTTGACCACGGAATGTAAGCTTTCATAATTAACGATGTAAACATGCTGGGACACCGTGAACTTTGTTAAAATGTAAATATGGCAAAAAGTGTTGCAAACTGTGAGCGTTATAAACGACGAATGTTGGGTTATTTGTGAAACTTATGGTGCATAAACCAAATGACTGTTTGTAAACCGATATAAACTGCAATTTACTTCGACGATAATGAGGATTTTCACACTGCAACTGAACGTTTTGTGGACGAGTGTAAACAACGTGATAAAACACCTACCTTTGCGAACCGACGCCGTTGTTCCTGGCCGGCCTTCAGATGCTTTGGAGACAACAAACTCAGCACCTGTTGTAGGTGATGTGGAGTGTTGTGTCGTAACAGAAGACATAGACATTGCTTCGGGTCACGCACACGCTCAATCTTATGGTGTCACCGGACTTAAAACATGCCATTTGTGCTGGAATAATAACTTGTAATGAACATTATATGAAAGTGAATACTGTGCAAGACTGTCATAACACAGCGATTTTGAAAGTGCCGCACACGAAATTCAGTGATGCTGTTGCGCATGCGCAATTACTACGTGCTGCCAGAGATGCGTTGGGAAACCAACGCTGGAAGCACACAACATTAACTGCGCTGGCGAGCAGCTTGCTCAAACAAACTCTATGTGAATATATGTATATTAATTTTGTAAAAAGGATCAAAACTGTAACAATTGTATTTAGTATATAGGTTTAGAAAGTAAGTATTGACAAAGATTATACCCTGTGAATGCACGTGGCCTTTCCTATGAAAATATGTATATATTGACACTTAGGTATATCTATTATATTGTTTGCTAGCCTGCCAAGCTCAATATTTTAACGTGACAGTCGAGGGGGCGATGTAGCGGGACTTTGAATTTCGCCGCGCAACACTCATTCCCTCAGATATAAATTATACCGTCGCAGCTGTATGACCGCTCGACGGCAGAAAAAATACATAAGAAAATGAAGGTACTAAAATTGTAACCCTTTTTGTTTTCTACCCGCTTTTGTCTTTGAGAGCGGAAGCTTAACTTACTTATTAGCTAGTCTTGGTCGGATGAAGATGAAAAAACTTATTGATGTGTGAACGTATTGTGGAAGTTTGTATGACATTTGGAGGAGGGAAGCAATGTAAAATATATTCCATTCAATACCAAGATAGTTTTGATTTGTATACATTAGTAATTCCTGGACAATGAAATTTATTGCAAAATTTCGGAGCAGCTAAGACTTTTCACGCAGAAATGAAGCAGGAGATTTTTGGAGAACAAGACCTGGACGCCGCATGAGAGAAGACATGTTAACACTGTCAAGAATGAACTCTTATCTACGCCATTTCCCCCTGTTAATCACATTTTGTTATTCTCTGTTCTCTTTCAAATAATTTTTGGAGTGGAAATTGGTTTGTCTTTTGCTCAGAAACGCCACAAGGACCACCCCAACAACAGCTTTTCCGAACCACGAAGTCCGATAACTTTTCTGTAATACGAAGTCCGATTTGCATTTCATTCTTTCCCTTTTTCTCAGTCATTAACGATTTTAAAACCCACTTTTTAATTACCATTTCTTCCCACATTTTCAATCTTTTCTTCTCTTCTCTTTTTCTTTTTTATTAACCACTAAAAACTGATAGCACTACCATAAATCCTAGGCCTGTACTGTAGTGTCAGTATTGCTACAAATCCCACATTGTAACGAAACACACAAGCTGCCACCTGTACGACAGCACTCAGCCTTTAGGCCACAAGTGGCCTATCGGGACTTTCCGACCGCCGTGTCATCCTTAGTTGAGAATGCGGATAGAAGGGGCGTGTGGTCAGCACACCGCTCTCCCTGTCGTTATGACGGTTTTCTTTGACCGGAGCCGCTACTATTCGGTCCTCATTTGGCATCACGAGGCTGAGTGCAGCCTGAAAAATGGCAACAGCGCATGGCGGTTCGATGGTAACCCAGCCAAGTGCCGGCCACGCCCGACAGCGCTTAACTTCGGTGATCTCATGGGAACCGGTGTATCCACTGCGGCAAGGCCATTGCCCACCTGTTCCATAAGCACAGAAATCAATTCAGTCTGAGGTCAAAACTAAAGATGAATCCAATCCATGCGACTTATGTGGTAGTATCCAGGGTGTCGTCAGTTTGTCCTATTTTACTGTAGCACCATACATGCTCCTACCAAGTACTTTTCAATAAGCAAATAATTCCGATGGTTGGTTCAAACAACTTAAGGGGATGCAGTTGTGTGTCATCTTCAACAACTGCTGATATTTAGATATTTGTGCCTTGAAAAAGAATGGATGTTCATCTGTTGTAGTAATGGCTTTTATCGAAGACGTTACCTATAAGTTGTTGAAATACATGTGTGATCATAAGTATCCGGACATATTAGGTGCACTGCACTGCCACCTACTGCCAGGTACTCCATATCAGCGACCTCAGTAGTCATGAGACATCGTGAGAGAGCAGAAAGGGGCGGTCTGCGGAACTCACCGAAGGTGGTCGGGTGATTGGGTGTCACTTGTGTCACTGCTAAACATCTCTAGGTCCACTGTTTCCGATGTGATAGCGAAGTAGAAACGTGAAGGGACACGTGCAGCACAAAAGTGTACAGCCTGAACTCGTCTGTTGACTCGCAGAGACCGCTAACAGTTGAAGAGGGCCCTAATGTGTAATACGGTGGCATCTACCCAGACCATCACACAGGAATTCCCAATTGGAACTTCTATGATAGGAGGAAGGTGAGAAAACTTGGATTTCATGGTGGAGTGGCTGCTCACAAGCCACACATCACACCGGTAAATGCCAAACGATGCCTGGCTTGGTGTAAGGAGCCTAAACATTGGACAATTGAACAGTGGAAAAACGTTGTGTGGAGTGACGAATCACGGTACACAATGTGGCGATCCAATGCATTGTGTGGGTATGTTGAATGGCTCATAAACGTTATCTACCAGCATGTGTAGTGCCAACAATTCGGAGGCGATGGTGTTATGATGTGGTCGTGTTATTCATGGTGAGGGCTTGCACCCCTTGTTGTTTTGCGTGGCACTATCACAGCACAGGCCTACATTGATGTTTTAAGCATCTTCTTACTTCCCATAGTTGAAGAGCAATTCGGGGATGGCGACTGCATCTTTGGACACGATCGAGCACCTGTTCATAATGCACGGCCTGTGGTGGAGTGGTTACACGACAGTAACATCCCTGTGATTGACTGGCCTGAATCCTATAGAACACGTTTGGGATGTTTTGGAACCCCAACTTCGTGTCAGGCCTCACCGACCGACGTCGATACTTCTCCTGAGTGCAGCACTCGGTGAATAATGGGCTCCCACTCCCCAAGAAATCTTAGAGCACCTGATTGAGTGGTAGTTGTCATTAAGGCTAAGAGTGGGCCAACACAATATTGAATTCCAGCATTACTGATGGAGGGCACCACGAACTTGTAAGTCATTTTCGGGCAGGTGTGCAGATACTTTTGATCATGTAGTGTATATTGTTCACTGTATAAAGTCTCAAACAGAGGCCTGGTGTGTATTGGTAACAAAGGGAATACTTTTCAGTTGTTACTGAGTTTTGTAAAAGTTGCTTGAAAAACTTTTTTGAGAGTTTTCTCAAAAGAAAAGCTATATTAGATTATGGATGTCTCCCATTGTCACATTTACGGAAGTGTTACTAGAGAAGTTATATAAGAACATTTGAATGAAGACTTCATTGCTTTCTTGTAATTTTTATTTCAAAAATAATGAAGAGTCATACAGTTAAGCTTTGTTTTTTATACACCAGAAATCAGTAGGACGGAAAGCTTGATGTTAGCAACTCTACCAGTTGCTGGTGTTTGTTCTGCCTGGCGAGATGTCGGGGGACGGCCCCGCTGTCGTCCCTTGCCCACCTGTCGGCTCCTGCCTCCAGCAGTGCAGCCGCCGCCTCTTCTTTGCCATAGGATGCGGCCCTGTGCAGCGGCGTCCACCCAACCCCATTCCTAGCATTGGGATCAGCAAAGAAGGCCACAAGCAGCTGCACCATGGCCTCACGTCCTCTGTATGCAGCCGAGTGCAGAGGTGTGTTCTTCTCGTTGTTCATGGCGGCCACGTCCACCCCAGCCTCCAGCAAACACATCGCTGCTCCTACGTGTCCCTCGGCCACTGCCCAGTGCAGAGCAGTGTTCCTGTCCTCATCCCTCACCCCCACATCTGCCCCCGCGGCGAGCAGTGCCTGCAGCTTCTCCACTGCTCCCTCCTTAGCTGCCTTGATCAGCCTCCTGCCTCTCTCCTCTTGGGAAAGTATCCTACACAGAGCATTAAGGTTCTTACAGTTTATAATGAACATATACACCAGATGACGAGAACTATTGTGCAAGTGAACTCTGAGCAGTTCTGACTAAGCATCTTCCAGCAATGAATTACAAATCACCATTCTGTGGTACAGAACACTCTGAAATCGGTGTCGTCTCATCAACATCTTCATCCACTTTCTAGTAAACGTTCCTATATTGTAACTAATTCGGCTGTTACACTTTGTCATAATTCATTCCAAACAGTGAGTTGCTTTGATGTCAGGATGTTATTATTAAACAGTTGATAGGCTCAACTGAAACATACCTTTAATAATGATAATACTAACTCTCTACAATATTTTCACGTGGCACCAAATAGAGTTAGTCGACTTACTCCTAAATTTTGCTACAAAATGTCACTGTATAGAGAAATTTATTGGTTTGCACGAAATCATTTAAGTCAAAATATACTCTAAGACACAAAAACGAGGCACCACGAAGGAATTATTCGAATGGGATAGAAATGGGTAATTGTGATGTACATGTATAGACAAATAAATTATTACAATTTCAAAAAACTGATTGATATACACAAGAGACAAAGCTCCACAAATTGAGCAAGTCAGTAACGTGTCAGTCCTTGTCTGCTCCTTATGCGAGCATTTATTCAGCTTGCTATTGAATGACAGAGTTGTTGAGTTACTCCAGAACGATATCTTGCAGATTTCAGTCCAAATGGCGCATAAGACCATCAATATTCCGAGTCATTTGAGGCCTCTGCCCATAATGCTCCAAACATTCTCAATGGTGGAGGGATCTGGCGGTCTTACCAGCCAAAGTAGGAATTGAAAACCATGAAGAGAAGCAGTAAAGACTCTCGTCGTGTGCAGGCGGGCATTATGTTACTGAGATGTGTAACCAGGACGACTTGATATGAAGGGCAGCAAAACAGGGCGTGGAATATCGTTGACGTACTGCTGTGCTGTAAGGGTGCAATGGACGAAAACAAAATTTATTTTTATTAATTTTTTTATTTATTGATTTATTTAACCTGGCAAGATTAGGGCCATCAGGCCCTCTCTTACATCTAACCAGGCATTCTACTTATTTTAGTGGGCATGTTAAACTACATCTAGTACAAAATGTGAAATAAACAATTAGATAGGTACACCTGGAAAAGTACATGCATATAGAGTTTATATTCATAGATCATAAGCACTGTTATAATTAGACATTATTGAAGAGACAGATTTTAGATAGGAGTGCTAGCAGCAGGGAGTATGAGGGAGACTCATGGTAAAGGGAGGAGAAGAATAGAGAGACATGATGAAACATAATTGAGGAAATATAAAGGAAAAGAAGATTGTTTGGCTAATATAGATGAAGAGGAAGGCATCTCAGGAGCAAGATAGGAGACGCTAGCTTTGCTATTTGACAGATGAGAGAATTGGCCTTGTACATTAATTTTGTGGAGAACGTTATGAGGATGATAGTAGGAAATGCTTCAACTTCTTCTTAAAAGCAGCAGGAGATTGAATTTTGTGCAAGGTAAGGGGCAGTTTGTTCCATGGGCGGACAGCGGCAACTGAGAAGGAGTTTGCAAAAGTTTTTGTTTTGTGAGTGGGCACAGTTAGGATTCCAAGTAAGAGTGACCTCGTGTTTCGATTATGATGGCATGACAGGTTTTTAATCTCTGAAGCAAGGTACTGGGGTGCTTGCGCGACGAGGAGTCGGTGAAGTAGGCATAGAGTGTGGTAGTCACGCAATTTGTCCGGCCGCAGCCACCCTAGCTCGGAGTATGAAGCACTAACATGATCATATCGGCGTATGTTGCAGGTGTAACGCACACAGGCATTCATGGTTAGTTCCAGCCGTCTTTTGTTTTCACTACTCATGCCTTGTTGAATCACATCACAATAGTGGAGGTTCGGTAGAACGAGTGCTTGCACGAGCTGGCGTTTCAAGTCCTGTGGAAATATGTTCCGAAACTTTTTGAGAGCATAGAGACAAGCAGACGTCTTTCGGCACACTGCAACTGTATTCTCCACCCAGTTGAGATGCTCATCCAAAGCTACACCCAAGTTCTTAACTGTTTTCTGATATGGTATTGGAGTACTGTCGAGCAGAATAGGAGGTAGCCGTTCGCGGAAATCTTAACTTATTAATTTCTGACGGGCTATTAAGAATACTTGCGTCTTTTTTGCATTTAGTTTAAGCTCCAGGCTTTTCGCCCATGTCACTACTGAAGACAGATCATCATTCATCTGAGCGATTGCAGTGTTTACCTCTTCAGGTCTGACACTTAGGTAGAGCTGGAGGCCATCGGCATAGAAATGATATTTACAAGAGGACAGAACCGACGAAATATCGTTGACATATAAAGAAAACAAAAGTGGTCCTAAGACTGATCCTTGTGGCACTCTCGAGGAAACAGGTTCCCAGGAAGATTTTTCATTTACGCAGACAACACATTGCTGTCTGTCCTTTAAGTAGCTTTCAAACCATCTCACTGCACTATCAGAGAAATTAAGCCGTTGCATTTTTCTGAGCAATATGTCAAAGTTAACAGGGTCAAAAGCTTTGCTGAAGCCCAGTAGCGTCAATATTGTTGCCTTTCGATTGTCGATGGCATATTTCAGGTCATCAGTTACTTTAATTAGAGCAGTGTTTGTGCTGTGATGTTTACGGAAACCGGATTGAAATTTGTCATATAGGCTGAATTCATGCAAGTGTTCAGTGATTTGGTCATGAACAATATATTCAAGTGCTTTGGAAACAGCAGGCAGTATGCTAATTGGTCGGTAATCACTAGGCAGTTGCGGGTTTTCGATCTTAGGGATGGGTCGAATTATGCTTTTTTTCCATGTAGTGAGGTATATTCCGTTCACGAGGGAAAAATTAAATATGTCAGTTAAGACAGGTACTAAGATATCGGCAACATTCTTAATCATGGTTATACCGATACTGTCGTTGCCTATTGCATCAGAAGAGATTCTCATTATTGGGTACTGTTAGGAGAAAAATGGCACATCAGACCATCACTGCCAGCCAGGAGGCCATATGGTGGGCAACAGTCGTTCTGGTATCATACCACTGGCCAGAGAATCTGCATACACGTCTTTGTTTATATTTCAGTAAGATAATGCCCAACCACATTCCATGACAGTTTCTACTGCTTGTCTTCGTGCTTGTCAAACGCTACCTTGGTCAGAATGGTCTCTCCCTGGTTGAGAACATTTGGAGCATTATGGACATGGTCCTGTAACCACACTCAGACACCCCTCCCCCACAAACACACTTTTAACTACGTTCTTGTGGCTGTCATGAGTATGAGTGCAGCAGCTATAACTGTACACTCTCAGAGTAAACTAATAATTCATGCTCTTGTGTACATTACCACGAGACATATTCCTGTAAGCCAACTTTGCCTTCCTGAACATATTGGGAACATCTCACTGTTGAAGTAAATACTGAGAAATGATGGCTTGTCATTGCAATCTTACAACCTCGCTACAATCAGCGTAACATACGATACCTACATTATAATGTCACTAAGTTTGTGTTACATGTGATTAGGAGTAAAATGCAGTAAATTCTTTATAAACCAAAGGGTGTTAATTAAAAGTTCCTTTTCTTATTCTTCCATGGGAGATGCTGTGAATATTACATGTACTTGGAGATGCTAATACCACTGTTACAATGAAAAGTGAACCTGTAGAAACAAATGGAACGACTATAAGCTTATAGAGTTCATATACTCAAAATGGATCTTAGTGTTCTCAAAATTTATAAGAAACACTTCCTAATTTTCCCTATGGATTGGTGAAATAGTAATGTTGATTTGAAATGAATGTGTAGAAGTCAAGATTTTGACTACTGTAGCACATTTATAGGGGTGGGTCTGATGGAATTCATGGAGCTTTGCCTGCCTCCAGTGTGCACCAGTTTGACATGGAATACTAATAGTGGCAATAGTACATTTAAAACACATAGAAGACTAAGTGACACCTACTGGTTCAACACATCCTAAAAATTTGTATCAAACCCTCAATTGTAGAATAAGTGACTTTGGTATGGAGTAGCCAAGGTGGTTCATGTAGAGACATCTGTATCTGTATCTGACAGCAATGCTGTTGTAATGGCAATCATCTGCAAACTGGATCCATGACACTGTAAGACAGCATGTCTCATTAGTTTTGTAATTCGTAATTAATTGCTTCACAACAATTTACTCATTTAACTTCTACAAACTGTTCAAAGACCTTTAGTTCTTGTGTTTCATTTTCATTTGTTAGTCTGTGAGAATTGTCTTTCAGTAAATTTTTTTCACTTATAACAGTAGATGTGACTGTCCTGAAGGACTGAGTGTCCATTTATGATGGATTGTCCATTTATATGGATAAAAATTTAATAAGTTTTAAATTAATGTTCCATTCTTTCATCATAATTTGATTGTAACATACATTCATCAAATTGAGTAATTCACCTGAAACAGGTACAGGTTTAACAGACTGATTTAGAGTTATAAATATTTTATCTTTCATTTTCATTTCAAGTAATGGATTATTGAATTGAGTTGGATATAAAGTTGCCAGTTCACCAACATTACATCTTTTTACCTATGTTTTAAAATCAGTAGGTATCAAATCACAATCTATATTAGCCCCCAAAATAATAATTATCTTAATTTTTACATCATTTTCAAATGTATATTGCATCACCCATTCTAAATGAAATTCCAGACTATATTTGTCAGACATTTTTTTCTGAAGATTACTTAACTGACTAATTATGCTGATAAATCTGCCTTTGTGAAGTAATCAGAAAAAAAGGCTTTCTACTTCTTTTTTGTAAAGTAATTGGTTAGACTGGTTTTATTAAGCTGAGTAATCCTTTCATTAAAATGTGTTGTGGTGAGATAGTTACACAGCTGTGTTAGAATATTTGTGTATTCAGGTTTTGTAACAAGACTGGTTAAGTCATTTTCAAAATATTCTTTTGTTACTGCAACATAACAAGTAAAAGGATCTTTTGAATCTACTAATCTTTTATCTTTAAAATTACTGTATCCTTTAGTTACCTCAAAAATAGTGCATAATTCCTTATGAAATTGCTTACATAAACTTTCTACTTCTGGATAAATTTTTCCTTCTAGTTCAGTTTTTATGTTTCCTAGATTTATTTTTCCAATATTTGTAGCACCTTCAGACTGCACTAGCTTATTTCCAAAAATGTCCATTCATTAAATTTAAAATATCAGTTTTAAAATAAATAAACATAGATGATTACAAGTAAATTCGTTTTAATTCTGTTTTCTTTCAGTGTTATAAGTCATTTCTTCCCAAATAATTTACTAGTTCTTTCGCTATATTACCACCAAATTTATGCTAAACAAAATTGATATTTCTGATTTATAATAACAAGTACACTGGGTACCAACATGATCAGATGTATCTAAATTAACTATTCCACATTTAGTAATTTTTGAATTAGTAGATAATTCTTCAGTGGTGAATATACCACGAAATATTTCATACTTCATTCCTTAGCAAGATTTTCTATATTAAATTGACTGAATGGGGTTTCGACAGAAATCGATTACAGTTTTGCAATTTTTTTCTCTTTTCTCATTCCAGCACCAGATTTCTTTTCAGTTGCCCTGTTATGTCTTTTTTGTTCTTCAAATTCTTTGTCAGTTTTCTTTTTATTTGCTACTACATTGCAATGGCTGCAGCACCACAGCTAGTGAACTAATAGTTGCTAGATATGGTAATGCAGCCGATAGTAATGATGAAAATCCTCCTTCATGTTTTCTTAGTCCAGAACCTTCTTTCTTTATCAAAATATATTCAACAATATTTTACACAATGGTCATACCTAATGCAATAAGTAATTTTCCTCCAATTTTTTTATTTCTCTTTTTTTTAGGATCCATAATATTTGATTTTTCATTGTTTAGTTTAATTTTAATTGATTTTGGTTTAGTCTTGCAACTAGGTACCGATTTGTAATCAATATTGAAGTTATTGATTGGAATACTCTCTTTGAAATTCTGAAAGTGGCAGCGGTAAAATACAGGGAGCATAAGGATAGTTACAATTTGTACAGAAACCAGATGGCAGTTATAAGAGTCAAGGGGCATGAAATGGAAGCAGTGGTTGGGAAGGGAGTGAGACAGGGTTGTAGCCTCTCCCCAATGTTATTCAATCTGTATATTGAGCAAGCAGTAAAGGAAACAAAAGAAAAATTTGGAGTAGGAATTAAAATCCACGGAGAAAAAATAAAAATTTTGAGGTTTCCCGATGACATTGTAATTCTCTCAGAGATAGCAAAGGACCTAGCAGAGCAGCTGAACGGAATGGACATGGTCTTGAAAGGAGGATATAAGGTGAACATAAACAAAAGCAAAACGTGGATAATGGAATGTAGTCGAATTAAGTTTGTGGAAAGAAGTGCGAGATGGGCGCTGTTGCAAACACATTTCACCAAAAAGCATTAAGCGTTTAGACACGGCGACAAAACTTCTCAAAGGCTAAAGACCCATTCACACCGCTGTGCACAGAGTTAGGGGTTGTCTTGTCACCGGCCACTGTTTTCCGTAGCCCTCGCCACTAAGCGAGAGGCTGCCTGTGGTTATAAGCACATTTCCAGGATCGATATATTCAATGTTGAGTGATAAGACAGAACTATTGACAGATCGGTTTGCAAATACTGCCCTACATACTACGTAGTAGCAATCCTATATTTGACGTTCACAGAAATGCACTGGGTACCAGATACGCTTCCCTAACTAAGTATATTACTGCGAAATTGAAGATTCTATCATCGCAAATGTCCCGCAGACGTGTTTGTCCCATATTGGGCAATGACTTCGAGAGAGTATGTAGATATATAAATCGCGCCGATGTGTGGTACAGCTTTGCAATGTCGACTGTTGAAACAAGACGAATGGCACGTTTAATAAGAGGAATGAAAAATGACAACTGTTGTGTTCGTGCTCATTCAAAAAAAATTGCGGAATTGTTTTAATATATACCAAGAATGTTAAACAGACTACGGTAGAATTTCGAGATGTAAGACGCTGCAGGAATAATACTAGCATGTTGCCAACCACGTGATCCGTTTGTCGAGGCGAACACAAAGCCCTGAGGAGTATAAGGTTTGCGCTTGTAGCCCAGTTATTTAAACACGATCGGACAGATATCCGCCATTTGCACGCTTTCATCACTGCTTCAGCTGTACGATTCTATGTGTGTCACATTTCGTTTGCGGGGTTTGACATATGTTTATTCTAGATTGTGTTGACAGTTGAACTCTATCCCCTGCCTCAGTTACAACTCCAGTTCTTTGCACAGTTGTATTTTATTGACAAAAGGTACACACCAAAATATTACGTTAATCTAAATTGATTATATTACTGCTTCTGGTCACTTCTTCAACTATTTTTCAACAAGCAAAATGGAACTTTGGCAACTAAATTTTGAATTTTAAACAGGTTTATGGTACGTTGCCATTATATCAGCAACTGTAAGACAGGTTGTAGTTAATACTTGGTAGTAAGTAGAAATCCTGCTTGGCAACTGAGACTGCTGAAATTGTTTTATTATCTATCCCCTTTATCTGCATAGCAATTCCATGAAGCATTACAAGCGCTATGGGTTTTTTTCATTTTGAGTGGAGTAGCATTCATGTCTCGTGTGATGTATTTAATTTTGTGATATGTTTGCTTAAGTTTGTAACGTTTCCCCATCAGTTCCGGCGTTGATGCAGACTTTGTTAACCAGATAATGTCGGACGTTGTTTCAAACAATGTACAGGGATTCAACCAGGTGACATCTTTGACAGCCACCATGTTACCATTGGCCACTGAAAAAAGAATGACCACGTTCTTCTGTCAAAATATCAGTGCCTGATGAAGACATCACATAACTGCATTTGCGTAAGTTATTTGAACATTATATGCAACAACAGAAACTAGAGTTTCACGGAGGAAACTGGCGTCTATTGGTAATGAATGGCGTATTTTTCAATTGCTATTGGGTTTTGTAGAGGTAGCTCAAGAAATATTTTGCAGTCTGTTTCCACTAGAAAGGTTACTTACATTAGTTTGCAGTAATCGCCTGTCATCACTGTCGGTGGTGTTACTAGAGCAGCTATATCTGCTATGAAATGATAGGTGCAAATGAATGACAATAGAATTAATATTTTTGTATTGCTTATATTAAATTGTCTCACTCTAGGGCTGTAGAACTGAAAGCTTCATGTTAGCAACTGTACCAGTCGCTGATGGTTGTTCTTCCTGGCATGCTGACGGGGGGTATTCCCCTCATCGTCCCTAGCCTCTGTATTGGCTCCAAACTCTAGCAGTACAGTTGCCACCTGTAAGTGGCCTTTATATGCCGCCCAGTGCAGCGGCGTCCACCCCCATAGGTTCTTGGCGTTGGCGTCAGCAGAGGACCTCACAAGCAGTCGCACCACAGCTGTGTGGCCAGCAGTTGCAGCTGAGTGCAGAGGTGTGTTCTGCCTGACATTCCTGGCAGCCACCTCAGCTCCACCCTCCAGCAGACACCTCGCAGCTTCCAGGTGTCCCTCCCACGCTGCTCAGTGCAGGGCAGTCCTCCTGTCCCCGTCCATCGCTCCCACGTCTGTCCCCACTGCTAGCAGTGCCCTCAGCTCTTTTATTTTTCCCTGCTGAGCTGCCTCGATGAGCCTCCTGCCTTTCTCCTCTCGAGAAAGGTTCCTGTACAGGTCATGGAGATCATTTTGCTTCAACATTACACACACACACACACACACACACACACACAATATGATGAAAAGTTGGAGATGTCAAACTGTGAGCTGTCAGAGACCCTCCAGTGATAAACTATACATCTACAAATCTTCCTTCTATAGTATAGAGCATTCAAAAATCAGTATATAAAGCAGACCTCATCCACTTTCCATTAAAAATTCCTACATTTCTTCTCACAACTAAATCGGCTATCACATTTTTTCATAATTAATTCCAAACTGTAATTTCGTTTGGTTTCAGGATTTTATTGCTAACTCCTGAAATTTACACATAAAACACCCAGCACCAGCCCTGTGTGTCCAGAAATCCATTCTCACACTAAAAAAGGAAGTACACGAAACTAGTCTTGCCTTTAGGTACTTAAAGATAATTTCCTCACAATGCAGCAATACATCATCACTAATTAAAGAAAATTAATTTTGTTCTAAATAACCAGTCCAAAATATTTAATTTATAACAATGGCTGTATGTCAGCTCTCCCTCCATCCATAAAAACACACTACATATGTCCTGCTACATGCAAATTAGCTCATGTTCAACCTCAAAAAGCATTCACCAAAGGAAGATTCATGCACATCTTGACAGTCATACATGCCAAATAGCACAGACAAGTTCACACCAGGGTAGGGACAGGAAAGTGCACATGTGCCCCACTCACCCCCCCCCTTTCCTCCTCTGGTTGCTGTGTACATCATCCCATCAGCAAAACATGTGGACTATGAGAGTAACTCAACATTTCATGGATCTCCATAACCCAGTCTTATCATCCTGAAATCACTGTATACCTCACTGCAATGAGCCTCATAGACAATATCAACATTCTGATATCACGAGTCATGTGTTACATCTGGTGAGAAGTAAAGTGAAGCAAATTATTTGTGAATCAAAGGCAATTAAGAACGAAGTCGTTTGCTCATTCTGCCAGGGATGTGTGTGTGGGGGGGGGGGGGGGGGGCGGGGGGGGGGGAGGATGTTACAGTTGATAAACCCAACATCTGCCAACCAAAGACTCAGTTTCTTTTACTATACGTTTCACATCTGAATAGAGATGACGATGTGATTAATTCACCTGGAAATGCGTTAGAACAAAGAAATTGATTATCAGCTCATACAGTTCACATACTCATAAAGGATATTCTCAGAATTATGTGAAACCCTTCTTGCTCCTTCTTATCAAATGGCGAGATACACAATGTGAATTTTGAAGAACTGTACAGTGGCGATGCCTGGAAGCACTTTTAACACCCACAGTCCTCGCCTGTGTGTGGCCTCAGTGGAGGTGATGAACCTTTGGCTGTTCTGGAATGTGCACCAGTTTACTTGTAGGCACAGTCTGACATGGTATGCTAACAAAGCAGTGACAGATGTCGAAGCCACGTGTGCTGAGCCTACAAATGTGGGTTAAACAATGAACTTTGGGATCGGACACTCTCATATGGAGCAACAAAGGTGATTCACACACAGACATCCATGGCTGTGCCTACCACCAGTGCTGTTCCAATTGTAGTCAGCTCCAAACTGGTTCTGATGAGTGACAATGGTAGACACTCTGTCATGCATGTTCTCTCACTACTATTGTGAACTTTCTTTGCGCAGAACTTGAATTAGCAGCTCATTGCCTCATCATCATTTCCATTGCAAGGACAGCATGCTCAGCTCGTGCTCTTGAATGATAAGTCTACGTTTCGTGTTCTGAGTCATTGGTATACGTATTTCTGTGCTTCTAACTGCCTGTAAAGAGGAGGTGTGAGTCTCTGAGGAGCTGTGGCATGACACGGCGTGCCACACTGTCTGATAAGTGGCATTCCTCCCACTGACAGCACCCGATATGATGAAACATTTGTGGACTGGGCGTCGAATAATCACATGTATGAATAAGAAGACATTCTCAAGTCCTGTGTTACAACACGTTTCAATTTCTCAGTTTTATCATCTCCATCATTTTGCTCATAAACTACACACATATCAACATCAATGACAAGAACAGCTTAGTCGAAATACTGCAGTTTTACCAACAATCAGCTTACAGATACTACTCAGCCACATTTGAAGTACTGTATGTGAAATTTATGAAACGTGGATGAAATTTGCGATTTAGTTAGAAGAACTATAAGGCAGTAACTAAAAAACTTGTACTTCACAGTTTTTAATCTCGTGGGACTGGTAAAAAACTTGTCTTCTCATTTTTCACTGTAACATTTTTTTCCTCTTTCTGTACTGGTGTAAGAAATTAGAGAAAGTTTCATTAGATCATAGCTGGCAGCACTAAGAGCCTAACGCCAAAATATCTTTCAATCATGATGTTTTCAACATGAGAAAACGTATCTTACATAAACAAAAAGTAATTGAAATTAACTAAATACACTGAAATGAAGTGATATCAGTCAAAACTGGTCAGATAAGATGAACCAGCAGTGTAAAGAAACTGTGGTAACAAATGAAAAATGGTGCCAGACTAGCACTAGAATCCTGATTTCCTATTTAGTGCCAGTACTTACGTTACCCATTTCTTTCATTCTTTCACACTGACAGATAATAATAAGAAGTCTTTTATTCCTGAAGCACGAGTGTCTTCTACTTTCCATTCCATTATTTAAGATTGACAGCTCCAATTTGGTTCAAGATTGTGTCTCAATTCGGTATGCACGTCACTTGCTCAGTAATTTTTTTGTCATTCAGCTCTGTACAGCGTTTAGTCTATTAAACATCATTGGCTTTATTGCAGGTGTGGACTTCATAAAATGCTGTGCAATTTCTCTCTGACAGTGATGGTATCAATAATTATGTTGATCAGAAAGTCTTTCCTATGGGGCTACAATGTCATGAAGAGACGTTTGGCTATAGAATTTTCTTTGTTGTGAAGTATTTTCTTGTCTTCTGTGATGTCTGGCACCATTGCTTGAGCTCCAATATATGCCTCAAGTACCAGGAGTATTTCTGTGTGTTGTAGTGTTGTGGTACTAAAGACAGACCTGAATGTGTTGCCACATCACACTAACCAACATACCATTACCTGTGTTCAATTAGAAAATGAGGTTGGTAGTGGAATGACTGCTGTTAAAAATATAATGACATATGCATTCATAAAGATTACCGTTTTTGCCTCATGAAAATTTCTTGTATCGTGGTCTTTCGTCGTCGCAAGCATTGCCTTAGATTTATACTCCAAGTTAACTGAAACCATGGCCCACAATCATGTTAAACTATTTCATGTTTAGGCCTCTAATAATCACGCCTAAGACTTGGGGTGAGATTTTTTGCAATCAATTTTAGGTCTTGTCTTTTGGACATATGTTGTTAAAATTTCTTTGGTTTTTCACAGATCTTGCTTCTTGTTGATCAGAAAACTGATTTCATGTGCATGTTCCTGACATATTGTTGTCATGATGGAAACATCTTGGCCACAGAGACTGATAAAATATTTTTTTTTCTGGCATGCTGTGGTACTAATTTGTGTATTGCATCACTGTTCATCTGATTTTGTGTTTTTCATACTCTAGACTACCAACGTATCCAAATTTAGAAATGTGGTTGCTGTGTCACAAGTTGCCCATATTTATGCAAAAGCTTGACTCAAATAGCGCTAGCGAAGCAGAGTGATCTGAGAAGGTACCTGGCCACTTTTCTGAGTCCTATGTTTGTGGACAAGAAACACACACTATCACACACACACTCTCACTCCCACACACTCTCTCACACA